>NW_019392746.1:1870906-2439105 GCF_000648675.2 Cimex lectularius
GCGTCGGAAAATCGTGATATCTTTTAATCTAAACATTTCTCTTAAAATCTATAAGCACCGTTGAAATCCCCGTTAATTTTTAGAGAGAATCAAAATCATAATTCCATTGAAATTTTTTAATTTAATTTAATGCCCATTTAGTATGTAATGCTTAAGAAGTTTACAAACAGCTAGAAGGTCAAGGAAGAAAGACCCAAACGTTTTGCCACCTTCATCTTCTTATTGAAAAATTTTATAAAAAAAATATATATATTCATTAGTTCCTCACCTTGCGAAGGACAACAAAATCAGAAAATTTGGAAACGACCAAACCAAAATTTATTATATGTATAATCAAATATTCATGCTTTCTTCTTCCCCGCATTTATAATTGTTTAATAAATTAATATTGTAAGAAAATATTGTTTAACAAAACCACCTTCATCAATTTTTTATATTTTATTTATCAGCTATTCGTGAGAGAAGCGTTCCAATTTTCCTCCCATTCAACAAATTACACAAAGGTATAACCAGAGTGTAAGTTCTTCGTTCGACGAACACGAAACATTACAGAAGTTTCGAGGGAACACGGATCGTAAATAAAAACGAACCCCTTGATACTTGAAGGGATCATAAATACATATGATATCATCAAATCCTAGATAGTCGACTCCTCCCACTCATGAAATCTGACTTCCATTAGTTTAGCGCGATTACTCAAAAGCTTTTTTTCCGGGCCTGGCCTTCTTTGGTAATCTCATGTGAGAGCAGAAAGCTTTGTCTCACGAAACATCTTGATGTATCACACTTTATGTAATTTTTATGATAATGCATCGAATTAATTACACCCGGGGGTTATTTTACACTTAAGGCATTAACCCTCAAAGGTCTTATCTTAAAACGAGTTTGCCATTTTGCCACAATTTACGCTTAGCGCAATTATTAACATTTATAGAAAAGAAGACAGTACCACTCAATTACAAGAGTCGAGAGATTATCTAGCAATAGCACATGTTTTAATAATACAATCAGTTAATCGCTCTCTGATAGCTGGTTGCCTTGTGAGACGTCAGTGTATTAAGTGAAGAAGACGTCTGATCAATTAAAGGTTAACCCAGGAGTATTATTAGAATGTGACCGGGAGGGAAGTTGGAAGATGTTGGGATTGAAAATTAATTGGAGATTTGGGTGAAATCTTTTATAACTACATCTTGCAACATCTTAAAAAAAAGGTGTTTAAGTGACTGGTTGTATAGTGCTGTTGAAAGCATAAAATGATGAGTTAATAATACATTTAGAACCCCATATGGCCATATAGGTTTCATTATGATGGTACAGACCTGTATTTTGTTGTCAGAGGACAATTTGGACCTGTTGTCAAATAGACGTTTAATTAGTCGGTAACCTCATGCCAGTTCTGTTTTTTAAGCAGTGTACAAATACAACAGAAGGCAGATGATTTTTTGATTGAACGAGGAATTAAGCTGTGATAGACTACGTAGGCTGATGCGCCGGAGGGTAAAGTTGATGCTTCTGGTTTTGAAATGTTTAGTTTAAACGCTAAAAAAATAATGTGTCATTTATTATGTCACTGTTCTAAGGTGTTAGCGATTTGATCATAATATGGTGGCAAAATGGGAATCGTAGTGTTAGAATTAGAGGTAATACCTCCAGTGTATACTGAGTATAACAACGGATCCAGGACGATACCTGGTGGAACTCCCATGCAAAGAAGATTAAGAGGATCTAACAAAAACTCTGAAATGTCTCTAATAGCCAGGATTAGAGTATTACAAACTATATAAGGATGCTTAGTTTCTAGAGTAAACCCTACACCAAACTCAATCTAACGCTTGTTCCACATTGAGAAATATCCTAAAGCAGCACTCCTCGAGAGAAGATCCAATAGGATCCAGATGGTGGAATGATGACATGTGATCTAAATTGTGGTACCGAATAATATTAAAATATTCTAGGATGGGATTTGCTTTTGGAGTGGTTTTTCGAATATTGGTAATAAATTGATACAACTCCTTAACAACCCGCTCCCTAAACACAACGATCAGCTGAGTGGAAACGTTTGGATGTGGTGGTGTGCAAACATACAAACAACCAACCACAGTAGTTCTCGTGCTAAACCTTACTCCAGGTTCGACCTGCAGGAAGAACTATTCATAGTAGCACGACATCACTGCTAATCATAAACTGACACTATGGTCGGAATTCTGGGGTTATGAGGTTTATTAGGTTTAATGATAGGTCGAACAATACGAATTTCCATTGTCTTAGGAAATAAATGGTGGGGAGAGTCGTGTTAGAGTGTGGTTATGAAAACTACAGTTAAGTTCACAAAATATTGAACCAATAATAAAGGTCCGTAATAAGGTCGTTGTCCGGAGATAATTTGGTCTGATCCAGCTTTCTTCGTGTTGTTCATCCAGCATAGCTATCAAAATAGGGAAACTAGTTTGACGCTTCATTTCGCCAGTTGATGCGTTACCAATAACCCAATTTTTTCTATAAATCATTGTATAAAAACGACAACCAACAAATAAATATAAACACTTGCGAAGGATCAAAACGCATACAGGTTTGTTTTCCTTATTAACTTAGACTGCAAAATAGTAAAGGTAGATCGTCACAGGTATGAATAAAAATAATATTTTTTCTATCACAACTAATACAGTTGAGTGATTAAAGTAATGAAAAACAAAAAAAAATTATCAATCAAAATTACTTCAGGTTCGGGTGCGAAATAGTAGATGTGAACTGACAAAGACGGAAAAAAAATTTTTTTTTTAATCAATTATATGGAATTTTTGTTTTCTAATTAATTTAAGTGCTTAAACCAATGGAAAAGCTTAAAAAAGCTGGGACGCGTAAACTGCGAAATAATAATAAAGGTCTTTTTTTTCTTTTTTTTTTGTAATAAAGATCGCATCCAGAAGCTTTATTAAAAGTTAGGTTTTATGCATAAAATCTGAACGAGTAAAGTGTTTTTCAGATTTAAAATGTGTTAAAACCGTCTCTACCAATTCTGGGAGATGACGATTGGTCAGATTTTTAAAATGATATTTGGACTTCACAAACTTTAACGTTCTGTACAAAAATTCCCATCAACACTCCGTACAGCAAAAAGTGAAATTAATATTTTTTATGGTTGTCAATGCAGGTTCAAGTTGTTAAAATTCAAGCTTAGATTTGTGTCTAATAATTCCAACTACCCTAGGTTTTTCCAACACTTATTGTTTCAAGAAAAATAATAAAAAAATTTCTTAGTTGATATTTCTTGACAACCGATTTAATGATTTTTAATATCATCCGCCGGAGTAGCCCACTTTCTCTGGTACAAATGTTGTATACTTAAGTGTGCTTTTTTATTGGACGATGTGGGTTAACATTCCCACCCTTAAAAAAGAGAAAACTTAAGGGAAAACGTTTTCTTCTGTAAGAATGATTCCTAAACCTTACCCTTACTAAACTCCCCTAAACCCGACAGACCATCAATCAGCCTACTTTCTATGAAAATCCCTAGAAAAGCTCATTTTACGTAAACTCAAATATAATTCCTAAACACAGTTCGGCTTCTGACGTTCTTGCATCGTAAACGCCATCTTTCCCCATAGCTGAAGCAGATTGCTCAGGTGTATTTCTGAATATGGCAACCACGACAGGGGAAGTTACAGTTGTCCCCCAGAATAAAGGGAAATACTTTGTGTTCTACTATACACTAATTACACGGTTGACCTAACCACCCATTCAGAAACTTTCATCTTTAATGACACAGCAATCATGTGTCTTCACAGAACCAGTCATAGTGTTCGGTAACCAACTAAACTGAAACCCTTGAACTCAACCTCTGACAGTGAAGAGGTAAGCAAACAAAAAACAAGCAATCTTGACCCTCCCACCTATTTACTTTAACAGTATTTCTATCCCAAATGCAAACCAAAAACAATATCTCGCTCTTTACAAAGATAACAGATGCTAAAGAACTTCTACAATCGATAAAAAGGACAGACTTCAACAATTAGACCAAAATGTTGATGAAACTACTCGACAAACGTTCCAAATTGCTCTATTAAACAAGAAAAATCTTGAACTGAAAAACATGCCTCTATCAAAAATACTTAAACCATTAATCTCTGTTATATAAGTTGCCTACTAAACCGTCCTCTAGGATGTCAATATTCCATTACCAAATACCTAGCCCGATCCCGTTATAGAAAATTTCACTATCTCAATCTTTCAATTCATTTTACCCCTAAGATTCCTAGAAATGATAAATGATGGAGTGAGTGTGGTGTTCTATCCTTTTTAAAAAGATAGTTCTTATTCACAGTAAGTTGTTTTTGCAACGACCGGATTACGAGCCTTTTAGCTCATCATCAGGTTCAAGGACTACTACAATCACGTCTCTGGAGATGAATTGCCAAAGTGAACGCGCTGATACCTCCGCCAACGCGACGTTCCAATTAGCAGCTGATTTTTTTAATGGCGCTCAATTCGAACGTGCGAAACGCTGAAATTAAAACACAAATTAATATTATACAAGTAAATACTTAATATTATTAAATTACTATAAAAATAATAACAATTAAAATAATTAGTTTAATTATTTGGATGTTTGATATTATTTATGTACATATTTAAAATGGGAGGTAGATCAAAATCTGTTATATTAATAATGCATTTATCACCATGTTCTATTTTACATTTTTAAATTTCAAATTTCTCAAACCAATCTAATTCTTTCCCTTTGTTGAAACTATGTAAAACTCTTGGATTTAGATTTGAACTGAAATTATGTTTTGTTTCTTTTAGATGGTCCTTAAATTCCGAACATTTGCTCGATTTAGGCACGTGTTCTTTTACTCTTGTTTTTATTTCTCTGCCGCTTTGTCCTACATATTTAATATCACAATCATTACAATTGACTTGGTAAACCTCGCTTTTTGCCAAGTTGTCTACTTTGTCTTTAGGTTTTTAGAGGATTTTTTTAAGTGAACTCGTACTTCTAAAAGCTATTCTAAAACCCTCTTGTTTAAAAATTTTACTAACTTTTTGCGATAATTCACCAATGTATGGCAAACAACGGAATCCTACTAATTCATTTGTGGTGGGGTGGCTGAGTCCTATTGTTGATTCGTTTAAAGTTAATTTTTTTTATTCTTTTAACTAGCAACCTATCGATAAATATTTCTTGATACCCGTTGTTTTTTGTTAAAGTTTTAATAGTTTTTAATTCTTTTTTATAGTTATCAGGTGTGAGCAGAAGTTTTAACATCCAGTCTATGAGCCAAATGAAACCAGCAGCCTTTTGGGACCATGGGTGGGAAGAATCCGCTGGTATTATAGTGTCTGTAGTTGTGGGTTTTCTATATACGTCTATTTCTATTAGGTTGTTTATTATGGACAGTTTTAGGTCTAAAAAGTTCAAACAACCATCTTTGCCAATTTCCAATGTAAAATTTATATTATGGTGTAGATAATTAATTAGTTGGAGGAATTCTTTGAGAGCCTCTAATGTTCCCGACCATATGCATAAAATATCGTCTGCATAGCGTTTCCAGAAAAGAACAGATTTAATTAATTTGTTCTTTGATTTGAAAAGATTTTTTTCGAAATTATCGAAATTGTATATACCTAAGATTCCTTTCCAATAATCCTCTCCTACCTCAATTAGGCATCGAATCCGCGATTATTTGGACAAATGACATGTGCCGCATAGGATGATCAACTGTTCGCACATACAGTGAATTACTAAAGTTAAACATTTCTAAAAGTTTATTTATATGGCTTTGTGTGTATTCATTTGATCTAACAAAATTCCCAATTTGTAAAACTAATCTTATTATTTTTTCAATGGCTACCACGCTTGATGAAGCCGGATTTGCTCACTTTTCTACCAAAAAATAATGCCTACTCAATCATAATTATTAAACAGGAAGGTAAACTTGTGCAGAGGCGTGTGGAACTCTAAAACTTTTATGGATAAACAAAAAATATAAAATATGTTTGAATGACAGATAATTTGAAAAAATATTTTTATGTCGCTTTATTAGAGAGGACACAAACATTACAAAAAAACACCCACGTTTGAAACGAAAATTTCGAAAAATTGGTCCGGCGTAGGACAATCCGTAAAGCCTGTGATTTATACGACAGTTATTATGCCCCGGATGGTTTCATTGCAACGATAAATCGCGCAAATTTATAAGCGTATTGTCATTCCCGTTCCGGAGATTAACGATCCGATCATTTACGATTTGTTTAAGGAAACGGGACCGCCGTCTTTTTCCTACGCCGTTAATATTTTTACAGCATAATTTTTCCGCCCATATCAACCATTCAACGGGGAAATAAAAGACCCGGTGTGGTTGATAAACCATGCAGTAATAGCTCCAATAGGATTTTTGATACAAACGCATTTCTGAACCTGATATATGGCATAGGGCAGGACCCATCCTCAAATGCCATGTTAGTCACACTTATTGAGTGTGCTGTATATCAGTATTTATTAGTAAAACATAATGTGTATGTACAAAAAAGTTAAATAAAATATTAATAAAAAAAATATATATGGCTGTTTTAATAATAGATTAATTACAATTGAATAAAAGTTGTGTTAATTAATATAAAATAAGAATTATTTACAACTAAAATTTAGTAATTTGAAAGACGATAACCCCTTCATATTATAAATGTCAAGATAAAGTAGACGATGATAGCAATAGATTGAAATTTGTTGTACACAGTGACATCTGTAGAATTTAATTTTTAAAGGACCCACCCACCGTTTCTTTAGTGCATTGACCCAACACTGAAGATGGCGAGATGCCTAAACGCTGACAGACGAACACAACGAGGATAGTCATACTAAATTGATCGATAACGGCCAAAATTTGTTCATATTCATCTGAAAGTTTTTAATGTTCCTAACAATCCAAATCTGGATTGACGGTGAAAAGAAATAAGACATTACCAACCCCTTTATGTGTGAAGACACATTTGTATGGGAAAAAGGCACGTTGTTAGACACTGACGTTTCTTTAGCCAATCCATCAGCTCGGCTTTCTAACAATCTAGAACTAACTTCGATGCGTTTTAACCCAATTAAAACAACGGATACAATCCAAACTTCTATTTTTTTGTTTTATTTATTTCTCTGGTTCGATTAACGGAAAAAGGTTTTGAAAGTTACTCACCGATTCTTGTGTTACCAGGCAGAATAAGGCCTAAGGTCTGTTGACTTACAAAAAGGTCAAGTATATTAACAATGCCCAATGGTTTCCGCTTGATTGTTTGGCCAGTTCGATACCGTTTTAGTCTGATTTAAGAGAAACCAATGTTAATATTTTAGATAGAAAAGTGTATTATATCTTATGCAATTGTCCTTAGAACTTCCAGTAATAATGTAGTAAATATTTCTGACCCATCGAAGAATTTGGACTAATAAAAGCGGCTTTTAACATTCACTCCGAATTCGCAGTTTAAAAAAATATATCTATTAATAGTTATATTGGGAGATTGCCTTCTGAGTTCTGCGGAATGTTGATCCTGAAAATTAGCCATTTTCGATTATTTTGGTACGCCAATTTTCGCTGTTTGACCAGCTATACTGCCAGAATGTAAGTCGTAAAGTTCATTTGCATTGAAAAAACTGTCATATTGGTTTAGCATAGACATATCAAGGACAAGCAGTTGCTCACATCAGCTACGAACTTTATTTTAATAAGGAATTAAGCAACTAACAGACTGTTCCAAAATCGCAGTTTGATAGAAATATATAGAAGCGATGTTAATTGGGAAATTTATTCAGGAATGATAAACCTCTGCTATATTGATTTAGCACAAACCAACAATGATGGATAATTTTTTTAGTAAGTCACTTATGCAGTAATGCACTTAAACTGATGTCTACTCTGTGCGAGATGTTGGAATAAAAATCAGACCAGCTGAATTTTTGACTTCCTCTTCGTTATTTGAATATATTTAATACAGTACCGAAACCGTAGAATGAAACTGGATGTTATTATAATTAAATAAGGTTTTTAGTTGAGATAAAAAAGTCAATGGCACGAGCGGAATTCGAACCCACAATCTTCGGCTTGATACGCCATCGTGACCTCGATCCACTCGGACACCAAAAAATGCAAAAGGTGTGGTTGAGATGGGAGGTTGGTGTCCGAGTGGATCGAGGTCACGATGGCTCAAGTGGTAGAGCAGCGGCGTATCAAGCCGAAGATCGTGGGTTCGAATCCCGCTCGTGCCATTGACTTTTTTATCTCAACTAAAAACCTTAATTAATTTTAATATATTAATTGGTCAAAAAAACTAAACAGGATACCTCAGGCTCAGTTCAACTAAAAATTTCAAATACTACCCTATACATTCTGACGCATCAATTAAAGGATTTTCTAACTGAAAACAATGGTGCAATCGGATTTTAAATTGGTCAAAAAATGACAAAGTTATGGCAAAAAGAAAACGACAGCGTATTTTGACGAGGAGCTGAACATTTTACTGTATATTCGCGAAAATCAGAATTCCTCTCGCCGAAATGTTGTGAAGTGTTTAAGGTTTCTCAAAAAATGGATTAATTCAAATTGTCTGCGTGTTTGATTTACGTAAATGAGGACCTAAACTTTTTATAGAAACCTTGTTCTCTTTATTTGGCCGTCGTATTTCATTCAAGGAACGCTTTTCATTTCGCGGAACGACACAAGTTGCGAGGCTGGCAGAACATTGTTATTTCATGGTCGAGGCGTCGAGGGTGAGACGGCTGGGCGTTCGTTGAATGGAAAGTCCTTGTTTTTCAACGCCCCCCCCCCGAACTGGGAAACTTGGGCAGGCGTTGAATGTTTCAACGTGTTTCGTAGAGTGTCGGAGAGTGTTGCATGATTGAGACCCAGCTGGCTAATTATTCCGGCCTTCTGGAGCCGAATGGAAAGGTTGTTCGGAGAGGCGGTCCAACCCCTTGTAAATTCGATCCCTTATTCATCCCAGACATTTCAAATATACAACAACCCTTAATCCAGCTAATGTGGGACTCGGCCGTGAATGATTGAACTTCTCTGACGGCTGTCTGTCTGCTTTTCTCGTCTGCCCACAATCAAAACGCATTACTAATTACTAATCGTGCAACTCAAATAACCTTAGGGTCATGCATAAATAAAACGGGCTCCGCATGAAGATTTCAGATTTTCCGAATGGATTTTCCTCGAGGAAGGAAACTGATGATAAAATATCGAGAAGTCTTTCGAGAAAATTGTTATTTTTTCGCTCCAGCGACCCGTTTGATATATCACTCTCAGTTTTCAATAAATTACAAATCTCCAAAGGCAGTCTTGTACATATTTAGTGACATTCCTGACTTTTTGAATGAAATTCTCATTTATTTTGCACAAAATATTGTACTTAACATACTAGTAAGCGAGATACATTTTCACACACACACTTTTTTTAAAACACTATCACATTTTCTTTGTTTCCAGTCTTAAAACGAGTTGTCACAAAGTTTTCCCTCATAGATGCACTATTTAATTCTTTACCGTCTTTTTTAAGAAAAAAGCCACCTCCAAGTTTTGTACATCATAGTTGATGGTAATGAGATGTTTGAACGTTTGGATGAATACTACAGATTCATACCATTCATCGTTCAATACTATATCCGGGTGGTTAGTAATGCCAGCGCATAAATTTTGTAAAGAATTAGATCAAAGTGTCCTTGGGTAAACATTTATCAGGATGAAATTCCTGGTGCACATTCTGAAGGAACAGTCAGAAACTTGGGATTTTAGTGCAAGAGTTAAGGAGTATAAGCAGACGGGTATACAGTCCCGTGAACGGATGTCAAACCGTACTAAAAAAAGTCTCTAGGTTTATTTTGAACGTTATGGCCTCTATTTTTTTTTTTTTGTTTATGCTCTCCGCATTGTAATTTATTGATGAGTTGTTATTTGTGTGCGTATTCTTATTCCCTGAAAATGGAAAATTGAAAATGAAAATTACCTTTCCATGAATGCATTTATTTCAATCGTTCGGACGTGATTACAAGAAAACATTTACGGTAATCATCTGAGCATAGTTTATATTCAGTCGAGACTGATATCAGTTTTACATATCAATCGTTTCGTGTAACGAAGAAAAAATAACCAAGAACAAAATCAGAGAGAAAATGACAAGATCCTTCCGAAGCAGAGAGGATGGACAGCCTTCTACAAAAAATAGACGAAACTTTGTTTATTTTTACGCTGCAGAAAACCAGATTTTATCAGATAACAAACCTTGTAATTTGGTGGATCAGGGGAATTTTTATTGTTACTTTCAAAATTCGTACTAAGTAATTGGATGAAATCCTGGTTTAACATCGTAATATTTCTGTCATCATGTAAATGCCATAAAATGTCTCCTTAATTATTGCAAAAATTATGTTTAACTGCTGTAATAAATTGTGCATTTACTTAGCTTGGTCATGTAATTACTAAATAAACTTATTCAAACGACCCTTAAAACGAAAGATATTCGGTAGCTTGTAAAAGTTAACGTGAAGTGTTATCATTTGCTTGATCACAGGTGCTGATCCAGGAAACGGCCTGAAATGGAGTAAGTTTTCTTTGTCCTTAATGGGAGGTCGATTAAATTCGAGGTAGAAAGTAGTTACCTCCCTCCTTCGATACAATTCGTGCAATTCTCTAACAGAAGAATTACCGTTCGGATGGCACTTGATAAGGGAACAACGAGAATAGGACTCTATTGGTGCAACAAAGAGGTAAAGAAAGGAAATAATGAGTGAAAGGGTCGCCACCCCCTTTAAGAGAAAGAGCAGAACAACAAAAGGTCATACATAGAGCTATAAGGTCATCGAAATAGAGCTGTCATGAATTATAGAAGGAGAGAAGATACCGAGAGAGCGAAGGAGGAAAAGAGTAAGAAAAAGAGAGGAGAGAGTAGGCAAAAGAGAGAGAAAGAGAAAGAGGTTCAAGAGAAAGAGAGAAACAGAGAACTTGAGAGAGAGAAAGAAAAAGGAAAGAGAGTGAGGGATGAGATAAAGAGAAGGAGATAGATATAGAGGTAGATAGATAATTAGAGAGATAGATGGAGACAGAGAAAAAGCGATAAATTTTGCGATAGGCAGACAGATACTCAAAAGAGGAAGGGAAAGGCGGGAATAGAGACGAATAAAAACATACAAATGCAATGAAAGAGTGAGAATAAAGTAATGACGATAGAGGAGAATGGGAAAGATATATATAAGNGAGTGAGAGTGAGAGAGAGAGTGAGAATGAGAGAGAGAGAAGGAGAGGGAGAGAGACAGACAGACAGAAGAAGAGAGAGACAAGAGGGATAGAAAGAGATAAGGAAAAAGGAAGAATGATAGAGAGAGTGAGAGAGAAAATGTAGAGAAATAGTGAGAAAGAGACAAGGAAAAGAGGAAGAGAGAGAGAAAAAAAATAGATACATGCGGAAACAAAGGAATAAATCAGATAAACAACAACAGAGACAAATAGAAAGAATGGTACATGTATATAGACTAAATAGCTACAAAGTCAGGGAGAAAACAAGATATTGAAAATAAAAGAGAAAGTGTAAGAACGAGAAGGAGAGGAGAGGAAAATATGAAGAGAGACAGAGATAGACAGATAGAGAAAGAAGGAGAAAGAAAAGTAGAGAGGGTGAACAAGTGAGAGAGAAGAATGATAAACCGAGACAGAAATAGAAAATAATAAAAAAAGAGAGGGAGGGAGTGAGTGAGTGAATGAGAAAGAAAGAGAAAGAGAAAGAGATAGAGATAGAGATAGAGAGAGAGAGAGAGAGAGAGAGAGAGAGAGATTGCGACAGCGAGTGAGAGTAAGATAGAATGATAAAAATAAAGGAATGAAAGGTAATGTGATGAAAGACACATAAATGTGTACCAATATAAATTACTTATGACGTAATATTTAAAAAAACGTTGATATTATGTTATGATGTTAGAGAATTCACGAACAAAATCTATAAAATTGTGTTTAGTATCTGTATATTAGAAAGACATCTGTCGCCAAGTGTGCTCATTATTTTATAGCTAATTGTTAATATCTTTGGAATTAAATAATTACCCCACGTGCAACATGAGTTAATTTAAGTTTGAGTGAATTCCAACAGTAGCGGAGGAATTGCTGTGTTGGTGTTCGATGCTGGCGTAAAGGAGGCCTGGTTGCCAGAAATTTGCCGGGTCAGGGGTAAAATATTAACACAGGTACCTGCCGCCGCCAAATGCATATCCCTTGTCTACTTTATAAATTAATTCCGCAATGCTGCAAAACCTCGCTGGATCGGATCTACCATCAGCCTCCGAATATCTTTGAAATAGACCCTAAACGAATTGCACAAAGTTGCTTATCGCCATTCATAATTCTAACTGTAATGAAAATTTAGACATTGCCTTTTCATAAAAACTTCCCTTTTCAATCCTACAGTCTCTTACCTATCCAATAAGGAGAAGTTAATTTAATGCGTGCAATAACTCAAAACCTACCTCATTTTATGAAGGAAAAACATATTGATGATAGAAATAATAGAGAAGGTGATTCTTCTAAACCGAATTTGTTAAAAAAAAAAATTGCATTTAATTTTCAAATGTGTTATAACTTATAACGCAGTAGGTAATGCGATAACGGCAAAAGAGTGAAATAGGTCAAATGAGAAAATGCGATACGGTGCCTAAGACCGAATAAGCACTAAATCAACAGGGTGAAAGTGATTGAATAGCAGACACGTTTCCATGTATCAAGGATTTCCCAAAATTTAAATTATCCGCCAACCAGCATAGTGATTGCAACAAATGTAAAGCAACTGTCTAAGAAAGTCACTTCTTAAGTAATCTATTGCCTTTTCCCGATCCACGTATCACTCCTGCGGTGTCTTGTCCTAAATCCAATCTCGCAGAACCGAAAACGCTGCCACTTCCATCCAATTTTCATATTTATTTATGCCCGCGTATTCCCTTCAGGGTTTACTGCAATTGCCGGGGGGAACGAAAGAACTTTCCCTCGGCAAATGCCACTATGATTTAATGCCTTGTTTTTATTTAACACGTTGGTGTAAAATCTAAGTTCAATCGGATTTGTTGTAACACTATACCTACTTTAACTTTTAATTCAATTAACATATTCTGCACTAATGAATAAACCACATGTTGAACGTTTTCCTCCAATATGTGGAAAAAAAAACAGTAACAAGGTGCAACGTAATTAAGGGCATTCAAATAATTCAAAAGTACTATACAACACCATTATTCTTAAGAAGAAGAAGAAAAATAACTTTATTCTGGGACTGGTGTCCCCTAAGAATAATTTACATGAACTAAATAAAGGAAGTTCCTTCTATGAAGTTAAAAGTAAAAAAAATAAAATAAAAAAATAAATAATAATAAAAAAAAGAGAAATCTTGGCACAATGTATACCAATAAGGCAGGACAGAAGAAAAAATTACGAGAACATTAAACAAAAATAAAAAATGTTAACGTGAGGTCTCTGCTTGGAGGGAGAGGAGGTGATTATACAGGTGGGATTTAAAGGAGGAAAAGGAGGCAGCGTGACNCCACGACCGCGGCGTGAGAGTCTCTCATGCTAACCACTCGGCTACCGCGGTCCCCTAATTTTAATATTAAATTCAGTAGTTTTCGTGGTCCGCTTGACCAATTAACATCTTTCAATTAATTAAGTTTTTTAGTTGAGATAAAAAAACGAGTGGATCGAAGTCACGATAGCTCAAGTAGTAGAGTAGTGGCGTATCTAGCCGAAGTGGGTTCGATTCCCGCTCGTGACACTGACTTTTTTTTAATCTCAACTAAAAACCTTAATTAAACTTTGTTTATTCCAGCATCTTGTAAATTTTATTCTCATTCATTTTTCCAGCTTTCATTTTCTGATAATGTTGATGAATTTTTCTCGCATAATGGTAACGATTTTTAATCGACATATTCGTATTGCGCTTTCCTTAACAATTGGTTAAATAGAACACAAAAGTGAAAGGTTTGTCAACAACATAAATTGGAGAAAAAACTTAACAAAATAGAAATGACCTTTTAAAAGAAAATCGAGCTAGCTCTCTTGCGACTATTCTGAATTTATAATAAAAATCAATAAATAAACTGAGTCCAGTTTTTACTAAAACGCAAAAAACAAAATATTGTTTTACATATTGAACCTTTTGCTTCTTCCTTTTTTTTTAAATATTCGGCTTGCGTCCAATTACCATCTTCCAAAGCTCGTGCTCCACCTTCCCTCTTATGTTACGCCACCTACCGGCTGGCGGGTGATTTCAAATTTGATCGTAATATATTTAATAAAATTACTTTAACAAATAAAAACCAATTTGGACCCCGTGATAGTAGTTCACTAAAAGGTGCTACAGTAAAAAAAAGGGACGCATTAAATAAAATGGATCCTTAAGATCCATTGAGGGACTACACTTAAAGACTGGAGAGCAACGAAATTCTAATATTCGTTCGTCTCCTGACCGGAATCCGTCTCGTAACAAGGCATGGGTATGGGATAGAGGTAGGTGAAAGTACTGAAAGAAAAAACTATTGTTAACGCGGAACACATTCTGTGCTAATGTGATGGACTATCCGTTTCTAGATGAGGAAGCACTATAAGGAACTCTTTCATGTACTTGATCAATAGCCTAATTCTGACTAGAGAGCTGTAAATTTGATTGTTAAGTAAAAGTGCAAGAGGATTTGTGGCCACCTTTTATATCCCAATCTCAAATCCTAAGGTCTTCAAATTTCTCTGTTCTTATGGAGATGTTTTCAGACAATTTTTCATTCTTTCTTTTAAGCCTCAGTTTACACGTGATATTATGCTCTCACGATACCTGTCTCGCAGTAGGGTGAGAGTGCGACCGTGAGCTGTTTACACGTGTCGTTGTTTCTCGACAGCAGTTGAATGGGCGACGAAATATGGTGGCTGAAATTATCAAACTTTATTGTAAAAATGCTTCTCTACAAGAAATTCGAAAACATCAAACGATTAAATTGATATTTTAACGATACTACCTATGTACTAACTAACTGGTATCAATATGGTTTAATAATTTACAGTCATAAAAGTGTATAGTAGCGTTCACTCGCGATAGTGACTGTAAGAGTAGCTAGACTATCGAGATAGAGAGATGGATTACATAGGAGACGGCCATTTTACGACCTGTGCACCGTAACCAGTATTGGCCTATTTTGTATCTCCATTTTTTATCTAGAGCTCCCCGTTAAGCTTGAAGCTTTTCGTCAGACCCCCAAAGCTTTTTCAAGGGCTCCCGTGTGTATCCTTCAGGCCCTGGCTTTTCCTCTCCCAGGATTAGGAATCTCAGCCTTCGCCCCAACAGCGTGTTCCGCAGTTTCTTTTTCTTCTTGGCATATCTGCACAGGCTTATTTCTGCCACCCCGAGTCTATACATATGCCTCCAGAGTCTGCAGTTCCAGTTAGCAGTCCAGCTATTATTCTAGTCCTACTACGTCCCAGATTTAGTAGTTCTGTCGTTAGTTTCTGCGATAGTTCTTTGATAAACTTTTTCGCATGTCTCTGTCCCTTCTGACTATTATTAATATATTGTCCAATGGATCCGCTTTTTTGGCAATTATGTAAGCCACAAAAAAGTTCAGGTCCAATATGTGTCCTCATTGAACTTTCCTTGACCAATTTATAGGCCTTTGTGCCCTGTATGCCCTGGCAACCAGACAAGAGTAATTTTGGACTATCGAGAAAGCTACATTCAACTATCAAGCCGAGCTAGATAGTGTAAGAGCCCTCCCATGGCTGTACTATCAAAACAGTTACACGGTGATAGTGATAGATAGATAGATAGATAGATAGCATGCTTTATTTACATAAAAGAGAAGCATTACATAATACACAATATTAAAAGCATTTTACAGCATGGATGCTTATCCGTCTGCCGGAAGTTGACTGTTCTTTTTCAGGCGAGCGAAAAATAAAAAGTAAAAATAAACTATACAATAATGGTAATAATAGAAAACTATAAGTAAAAAACTAAATTATAAGCTAGATTTTAGATACAAGTTAAACAATTATGATTCCGTATTATAATAGTACCTATATTGCCAGGCATGACGTGCATAGTGTGCTAGACCTTTCGACCTCTCCATATCCACGATATTTAACCACGATCAAGCAGCTGAGACCTGGAAAGCGATTTATAGCGTAGATACAGGATACGAAGTTCAGACAGTATGGGACACTCGGCAACAAAATGAAAGATATCTTCCCTAACCCCCTTCATTCCGTCGTCTTCCTTCCATGGCACAGATTGGGGAACACTTGCTCGCATCTGAGTTTAAGAAGCCATCGAAGAGTCGGAAGTTGTACAGACTCTCTAGCTTGAACATTTAGGTTAAAGGTTTCCTTAGAGTGGTCTAGGGCCTTAAAGAGAAGATACCTGTTGGAAACCTGAGCTCGATGCTCACAACTCACACGATGTTGATGACGTAGTCTGCACAAAAGTTTCATGGTATAGTTTGGCCAACTCGAGAGGTTTTCTAAACAAAAAGAAAAATCGCAACCATATTGAGAAGCTAAGGTATTCCAATGCCGAAACCAAGAACCATTAGATTTAATAACCTCGAGAGCAGTAATTTTGGAGATTCGGGCAACATGGCCCTTAAGTACCCTTAAAACAAATGAAAAATGCAGGGAAAGCGTAAAAAGGAAAATTTTTTCCACTGCCGTCTCCATATAAAGCATATAGTTTGGAGTAGAATTAGGCAGTGAGAAGATCTTCCTAATAAAAAAAGTTGCACTCTTTCTATCACTTCATAATCCTGGAACCCCCACACCTGGCCTGCATAACACAAAATAGAACGGCACACTGCATTAAATACCTTGTACTTAGAGTAAACCGGGATTAGATTCTGGGCCAAAAAGTAACACCATGTTCTATTCAAAGCAACCTTCGCCACTGAAGCTTTGGATTTTAGATGAGAGGTAAAAGAGAGTCTGAAAGTTAGGACAACTCCAAGATATTTATATTGGTTAACCGCATCAACCTTCTCACCCTGGAAAAACAACGCTCGTCCTTGGCAGGCCTGCCTTCTCTTCTAAACACCATTATCTTTGATTTAGCCAGGTTGTCACTGAGATTCCATTGAGCGCAGTATGATTCCAGGAGACTAATATTTTGCTGCAACTCAGTAATACTATCTGTTATCAACACTACATCGTCAGCGAACATTAAAATCTTAATAATGGTACCACTAACACGGACTCCAAAATCCAAGCTAGACGGCAGATCATCCAAGAATAAGGAAAAGAGTAAAGGGCTTAGGACACATCCTTGTCTTACACCACAAGATACCTCAAAAAATTCGGAAATACCTCCTGACCCCCTGACCGCACTATTAGTCTGTGAGAAAATTGCCTTCACGACCCTTATAAACTGACTAGATACTCCCAAATTACCGAGTTTCAGAAGAGTTGTATCAACACAATCGAAAGCTGCCCTGAAATCGACAAAGAAACAGTACAACTTCTTTAGTTTTGGAAATGACAAATTAACAAGATTATGAAAAATGAATAAATTGTCAGAAGTGGAGAAGCCCTTACGGAAGCCTACCTGAAATTCACTTAGAAGATTGTTAGACGACACAAAATATTCCAGTCGCCTCAGGAGCATTCAAGAAAATATTTTTGAAACTGCGTCTAAGCAAGAAATTCCTTTATAGTTAGATGGAATGTCCACATCCCCATTCTTAAAGAGAGGAAATATAATTGACCTACCAAAAGAAGGAGGAACAACACCTGACTCATAAATAAAATTAAACAAGGAAAGGAGGCGTTTTAAAAAACAGTCTGGAGCATTTTGGTAAAATTCGTAGGGAATCGAGTCAAGACCTGGGGTTTTGTTCGATTTGAGGTTAACCAGTACCGCTTTTAATTACACGGTGATAGTGGTTGCAATTGTCACTCTCACGACAACTATCGTCGAGCGGAAAATAGCATATTTCTGCTAAGTGATTAGATGGATAAAATGGACTTAGCTGCTACAATAACTACTTTCGTGTAAACCCCTCTGCGTAAATTAAATCTAAAGATTTTGACCACGATCAGTTTGACGAGCTTTCCCTTTATTTTTATATTACATTCTTCTAATTTATTTGAATCCGGCTAATTTTGTACTGTACATATGAAAGAAAAGGATTCATGGTAGCACTGATAAACATTTTTTTTTTTAATATCAATAATGAGAAATATTCGTCGTAGACACTTCCGAGTTTGTTGCGGAGGCGGGTGAAACTTCCTCAATTTATACAATTGAGATGACGGACGCGCTATAAGAAAAGTTATCGTCAGGGTTTCCTCATTTTCTTATAAAATTAGATTCTCTCATGCCGTTATTTGTATACATTCAATGAAAGTCTGAAAAAACTTTTTGTTATGTAAAACACATCAACTCTTTCTTGAAATTCCAGTCCTACATTAATATTTAATACTTTGTGTCTCTTGTATACTTTTTCCATCGCATTGTTACAATCATCTTGAATACGTTTGTTAAAGGTTTTTCATTTCAAAATTCGAGAAACATCGATGAAACGAGGGATTTAAAATGAATTTTTCCCGCAACATATCGTATAATAAAAGGATTCACCGAGATATAACAGATTTTCAAGGGTTAAATGGTACTGAAAGAAAACTTCATCGCTCCTTGGATGAATCGCAAGGCCGCAGATGAGTATGTCCTCCCTTAAATTCCAACGCCTTTAACGTCGACCTCTTTCACCCTAATTTCCTTAGGGTTTTTCGGCCGGGAAAAATTAGGGCTTCTCACGAGGAGGAAGGCGCCCTCGAACTTCTAATGCCTACAAAGTGACTGCATTAAGCTAATGTATCGAACGTTAATACAAAAAAAAAAAGGCCAATAAAAAGAAAGAATTTTTACCGAACGGCGACGGCTAATGGTTTGGAAATGCGGAAGATAAAAAGAGAATTTGTTTTATTGAACTCTCTTCATTTTTCACATTCGTCGATTTGTTCAATCCGAAGTAGAACCTTACGAGAAAACATGACGCGTAAATTACAATTAATTAAGGTTTTTAGTTGAGATAAAAAAGTCAATGGCACGTGCGAGATTCGAACCCACGATCTTCGGCTTGATCCGCCTCTGCTCTATTTTATCTGAACTAAAAACCTTAATTAATTGTAATATATTAATTGGTCAAGCGGACCACGAAATTAGTGAATTTAATGACGAGTAAAGTTGATTTAAGAAAAAGATAGATTTGAAATTATGCCATAAGTTAATAAAAAAATATTATAATACAACAGATAAAGGTTATAGTCACAAAAGAGATTATAATATTAAAATCCGATCAATTTATCAATAATGAAATTTCGACTTGTTTCCCCGTCATATTCCAATGAACTTTACTGAAATTAATAAATTTCATAAAACACTTACAGGCTAGATGTAGCACTGGTACGTCGAGGTTTTTTTTTGCTTTTTCCTTTGGAAATACTTCGATGTTTGAAATATAAACAACAAAACCGGACACCAACCCCATTTTTGAGACTCTCGGCTCATAGACGCCGCGGGCGTGAGTTCGATTCCCACCGTCGCCTCTGGCCTTTTTTCACGATACCCCCCCCCAAAAAAAAAAAATATGAATACACATATAATAGTTGTCACCTTGGCTAAATATGCATCGATCTTAAGGCTATTTAAAGATATTAAAAACTCATTTTTGAAAGAAAACAGTAAGTTTGTAACTGTTATATTTTCTCAATTAGTACTTATGTACTCGTTATTCTTTGTTTTCCATTTGGTATTATCTTACTTTTTTTTCAAAAGTGCAACATAAGCATCTAATTTTTTGCATTTATAATATTTTTTTAAATAAAATATCATTTATTTTGAACGCGAATATGTTTCATGGTTGGAAATATTCAGTACCATTTTCGTGCCATCGATTTTAAGTTAGTTACGTGAGGCAGAGTTAGGTACAAGGATACGTTAAGTAAACGGCAGAGTTAGGTAACGAACGGACTGGGTGTAGTTAGGATCGGTTATTTTATTATTACGTTGCTTGTAAGGTTGGATGCTTGGGCAATTGTTCGAAAGACTTTGGACTGGAGGGATTCGATTCTTTCTCTTTCTGTCTGTCTGTCTGTCTGTCTGTCTCTCTCTCTCTCTCTCTCTCTCTCTCTCTCTCTCTCTCTCTCTCTCTCTCTCTCCCTCTATATTTTCCCCCATCACTCTCACGGTCACTCCCTCTATATTTTTTTTCTCTCTCTCTCTATTTATCTACCTATCTATCTAATTATCTAATCTATCTACCTATCTACGCTTCACTCTCTTTCTCTTCCTTTTTCTATCTTAATCTCTTCTTCTTGGGCAATGTTCGAAGGATTTTGGACGGGTGTGATTCAATCCTTTGGACGTTGGAACGTCTGGTTGAACCCTACAATTCAATTTCGTATGTTTAGATTGGTTGTAGTAGTGATTAGTAAATGAGGCTTTACTTTATGATGAACGTTGAGATCATTGTCAAGCAGTCTTTTGTAGTCTTAGTTATTTTTGAGTCTAGTGTAGGAGTTCCTTGTAAAGAAAAACCAAATAGTGAATGACATTCGAGGAAAAATGATACAGTTGAGAATGATATTATTTGTTAGCATTTAGTTGAGGATGCCTTTCCTTTTTTTAGACGGTATTTCCAAAGTGGAGTTAGTGGAGATTTCTGAAGGCCACTAATTAATCTTGGTGACGAGTGAGAAGGACTATATCTTGACTGATAAAAATGCCTATAGTGCGTACTGATAAGAAGAGCTGCCTTGCGGAACACCCTGGATATTGGGAGTTCGGTTCGTACTGAAAAGTACCTATCAGACAGAAGGGATTTAGGGTCAGCAGTATTCTTTCTTACCTAAGGGAGGACGAAGTGCCAACTACCATGTGACAGCGTTGAATCGTAAAGTCGTCCTAAACGTGAATTCATTGGGTAGAATGACAGCACGCTTTCAAATATGAGGTAAAGGTGTTTTAGCAGTTACTGAAGGTCTTATAAGGCTATTGAAGGCAAATCATGGCAGCTAACTGATATTGCCATTTGTCGTTGGGCAATTCGTAGGTTCTTTAGTATGGGGAAGGAGTTTTATGATTGATAGTTTCTATTGGATTTGGATGCAGGTAGGTCTGACGGAGGACATTTGTGATGAAGGGCAATCGGTAGTGGTAAGTGACAATCCAGTCTAGATCATCTAGACAATAGTCCTGTTCTAAATAATCTTCTTGTCGGAGATGGCTTAGATCTTGTTAAGGTGAAAAGAAGATAAGTAGGATGCAAGTAGATAGACTTGATACTTTACCGTTATTATTCACACGCATTATTTATTTTTTTATAAATTTAATTTGTAGTTTTTATCTGTTATTTATACCCATTTACGATTCATTTAATTTTTATTTTAAAGTTGTATACATTGGCAACATGTTTTGATATTGTTTACAAATTCTATTTTTATCTTGATGTATGTTTTTGTTATTGCCTTCCATATTTATGTGAATTTTTTCCCTGTACATTTTTTTAAATTCAAGATTTATGCTATGCCCTGGTTCTGATATATTTTAACTATATTCATCTATGTATTGTATTTTTTCTTCATTTTCCTACATCTCTTCATGTATAGTCATGCGAAGCTCAAAACAAATTTCTATCTCTGTTAGTTCCAAAACGTTACCAACGGAATAAAACCATTAGATCAACTACAAAAATCTGACCAGATTCACTAATCAATAATTATTACTCGTTGTAATTATCGTTGATTACATAACTATTCCCCCCGATGCACTCTAACCTCTCATAACGCGTACGCAAAAATCTGTTTCTTCCCATACGCAATCAAAGGTGTGTAAATAGTGATAAGACTAATCCTGTTCAAAACAGAGATAAGCCTTGTTTTTACTGCAGAGGTCATCAATCAAGCCGTTTCAAATCGGGTCTGATGAATACACATTTAGGTAGATATAAATTTGATAGAGTCTATCAATAGTGTAATATCGACAGATCAATAATAATTAGTAATTAGAATTATACTTTTTTTTAAATATTGCAGTTCCACATCTTGAACTGGGATAACTTATAGTAATATGCAGATATTTGTTGTTTATAGTTAATTATTCAGAAATCGTGAGATGCGGTCTGGTGTGATGTAGGTTTCAGAAAAACATTTTCTTTATCGTGCCAACGTTTCGATCTTTATTGAGATCATCTTCAGGGCCTGGGATTTACAAACATTGTTTACATTTAACAAATACATTTAGGATGTGGAAAAGTGAATTTATACAGTAAGATACGATTTATAACGATAAAGAAAATGTTTTTCCGAAACCTACATCACACCAGACCGCATCTCACGATTTCTGAATAATTATCGATTAACGGTCACTAATCACCACACACACGTTTATTATTAAGTTGTTACCTCATTTTTTTACATCATATTTTCAGAAATAAAAGTTGTAATAAAAAAGCTCTAAGAATCTTTTGCAGATATTCATACTGCCAGGTTCATTAAGAAAACGTTTAACCACCAGTTCTTCCGGTTCAAACAATATTCATACATTTTTGTAAGAACAAAAACGAAAAGTATAAAGAAAAAACATGAAGAAACGTTCTATAAAAAAAGATAAAAATAAAATAAACCCTCGCATCCAGAGAGCGTCACCGGCCCTCTTATTCGATAATGAGATAACTTCAAACAGAACACACAACTAATACACCTTTTGGAATTAATTTGATACTTGGATGGATGTGGAAAACTTCCAAGCTGTGATGATCATTAGAGTTGATAACTTTGAAAACGACATATGACAAAGCTTGCTAATCACCGCGAAGGAAAATGAGCTTTCGAGCTTTTAAGGATAACGAAAATTAAGAAGTGAAAAAAAATTGTTTATTTGCGAAGAGTATATATNGACTGAATTATTTCCAAGTAGCGGAATGCTACAGAGGTAAACAAACAATATCATTTGGAAGAGGATTAATAAGTGTTGACATTCATACAAATGAGTCATCCTGTAAACGTAAACAGAATATTTTATATAGATTTTTTTTAATGAAAACTTAAAATCCTGCATTATTTTCCGGACAACCCAATAAATAGATCATAGTAATATATTTTGGATGTATAAACACACAACGTTTATTCAAAATACATTTTCATCCATCATATTTAATGTATTACTAGTAGAAAATCCAATTTGATTACACGTAAATTTATGTCAGGCCAAAATGGAATTGGGAAATACATAGCATCGAAGTGTAATTATGAATCCCTAAATGTCCCATGGTAATTAAAAACAAGATAAAATAAGTCCGGTCATCCTGGAAGCCTAATGCCCAAATACCCAACAGTGTTTTGGCCGAGAAATAAACCAAATTCAAAACACATTAATATTTTCTTTGGTGATTGATCAGCCTTCTCAGTTTAAATATTTTTCTTTCAATAGATTGGGGATGAGGCCAGGAAGACAGAAACAACATTTATTTTCTTGTCGAGCTTTCGGCAGAATATATCGCCTTCATCAGGACTCTAGATTAACAAATTAACATAAGTCAATTTTCAAATATACAATTTTAAAAATTTTCGTAATTACTAACTCGAAAAAATCGTTATACTTTATGAACAGGTACATGTGTGGATAACGGATAGCCGGTAGAACCCACCTTCGATAAACGAAGGTAATAAATATTCCTAAACGCGACAGTATTGCCAACTGGCTCAATCTTCAATCTATAAAAAATTCCCTAACATTTTGGTATCAAATATCACAAATTATACGATTAAAAGGAAACCATAAATTGATTTGAAACAATCCTAAAATAAATTAATTATCACATATAAACGATCAGGTACATATACTATTGAATGAATGAATAAATGCTTTATGTACACAAACTTTATATTTCCAAAGAAAAAGCTAAATTGACAATGGCCTTAGCCGTCTGTCGAGTTGCTTTATCGATTTTTGTATCTTTAGAATGAACTTTGATTTTAAAAATTGAATTGGTCAACCAGGTATTTTCGGTACCGCAGGGCGTGAGTGAGGTACACCACAAGCTTCCTCCAGTTATCCCTTCCGTTGAGGATTGCAATGACTTCTTCTACATCCAGGTTCACTTTCCCAAAGTACCTTTGGCGGAACTCTCTCAGAACGGGGCACACGCCCATGAAGTTACATAAGGAGCAAATGATGGCGCGGTCCTATCTCCACGGTTGGCAGTTCAGCTGAAGTAATTCACCCCTCGCCCTCAAGACCAGAGACACCTCATAGGCTGTCATATCAGAGCACTCCATGTAGATTCGCCCTAAGTGAAAATCCAATCTTGCGTACAAGTTGTGATGTAAGCTGTTTCTCGCACGGGTTACCAGGTCTTTCATTTTGCTCTCCTCCCATTTTTTTATCAGGTCCGTGGTATTAGAGGACTTCAGTTCTTCCCTACTTATTCCTACACCGTACAGCCTACCTAACTCTGACAGCTGCTTATGCCATAATATGCCTTTATTTATTACTACGTCGGCCAAAAACTGCGTCAGTCTGTCAGGTGTGTGATTCAGTATTTTACTTATATATTTCAAATGCAGGCTCAAAGTGTGACTGTAGAGTGGTGTGACCGAGCACTCAATATATAGGATGTAGTCTGGGGTACTAGTTGGCAGGCAGAGCAGTTTCTTGATGAAGTATTTCTGTACATTTTCTATTTCCTTCAAGTATAACTAACCCCAGACCTGCGCACCATAGCATACTACAGACCTTAGGGTGCTGTTGAATATCACCATCTTTTTCTCTAGTGGGATCTTCTTGTTGGTCATTATTTTGCGCCACACGGCGTATTTAGCGCTGCTGGCCTTCTCTCTGCAGTGATGCTTCATCTTCAAGGACTTAGTGAAAATAATACCAAGATATTTGTAGCAGTTTACGCAGTCAATTTAAGCAGCAAATTTTAGTCTTCCGCCTCCCTGCCGACAGACCATAATTTGGGATTTCTGCAGTTTCAGTTTAAGGTTCCACTTGTCGCAATAGTCTTCTAAATCCCTTATCATGAGTTGCAATGATGCAGATGTAGAGACCAACAACATTATGTCGTCTGCATACATTAGTGTCCTTATTTTTCGTCCGTTAATTATTACCCACCATTATTTAATAGTATATATTATACTATTAAAGCTATTTGTTAAGGATAGAACTATAAATTACAATGAAGTTTGATATATCTGTTCTAAGGTTACACGAATTAACATCTTTATGAATGTATAGCATCTCCTTAATCAAATCTTCTACCTAAAAATTGTTCTTTATCCATAACAGAAATATTGTTGAAATCAAACGTGTGGTTATATTTTTGACAGTGTTGGGAAAGCGCAGTCCCTTGCTTATCTACTACATCTATTTTTCAATAATTGTTTAGTTAGACCATAATAGACATCACTACATTCGTTACAACCCAATTTATATACAACATTGCTTCACTGTTGTGTTGGCACTTTTGATTTCCTTTTTATTGTATAATTTGTGACATTTGATACCAAAATGTTAGGGAATTTTTTATAGATTGAAGATTGAGCCAGTTGGCAATACTGTCGCGTTTAGGAATATTTATTATGGCATAAGCAGCTGTCAGAGTTAGGTAGGCTGTACGGTGTAGGAATAAGTAGGGAAGAACTGAAGTCCTCTAATACCACGGACCTGATAAAAAAATGGGAGGAGAGCAAAATGAAAGACCTGGTAACCCGTGCGAGAAACAGCTTACATCACAACTTGTACGCAAGATTGGATTTTCACTTAGGGCGAATCTACATGGAGTGCTCTGATATGACAGCCTATGAGGTGTCTCTGGTCTTGAGGGCGAGGGGTGAATTACTTCAGCTGAACTGCCAACCGTGGAGATAGGACCGCGCCATCATTTGCTCCTTATGTAACTTCATGGGCGTGTGCCCCGTTCTGAGAGAGTTCCGCCAAAGGTACTTTGGGAAAGTGAACCTGGATGTAGAAGAAGTCATTGCAATCCTCAACGGAAGGGATAACTGGAGGAAGCTTGTGGTGTAACTCACTCACGCCCTGCGGTACCGAAAATACCTGGTTGACCAATTCAATTTTTAAAATCAAAGTTCATTCTAAAGATACAAAACTGATAAAGCAACTCGACAGACGGCTAAGGCCATTGTCAATTTAGCTTTTTCTTTGGAAATATAAAGTTTGTGTACATAAAGCATTTATTCATTCATTCAATAGTATATGTACCTGATCGTTTATATGTGATAATTAATTTATTTTAGGATTGTTTCAAATCAATTTATGGTTTCCTTTTAATCGTATAATTTGTGATATTTGATACCAAAATGTTAGGGAATTTTTTATAGATTGAAGATTGAGCCAGTTGGCAATACTGTCGCGTTTAGGAATATTTATTACCTTCGTTTATCGAAGGTGGGTTCTACCGGCTATCCGTTATCCACACATGTACCTGTTCATAAAGTATAACGATTTTTTCGAGTTAGTAATTACGAAAATTTTTAAAATTGTATATTTGAAAATTGACTTATGTTAATTTGTTAATCTAGAGTCCTGATGAAGGCGATATATTCTGCCGAAAGCTCGACAAGAAAATAAATGTTGTTTCTGTCTTCCTGGCCTCATCCCCAATCTATTGAAAGAAAAATATTCAAAATACATTGATAATACTATAAACAATCAAAAATTCATGGGCTATGCCGGTATTCAAACCCAGAACCAGCGTCGTAATTACGAATCGGATGCCCTAACCACTCGCGCACTGCGGCTACTTCCCATTATATTTATTTCAGGTATTAAAAGTTATATTAAAAAATTATAATAACCATTATAATCAACATAACATCGTCAATAAACATAGGCTATATTAAAAACATAGGTTATTCATGAAAATACACAGTTATAGTAGTTAATTTATTTTGTTTATCAAGTATAGTGAAGCATTCAGGCATAACTAAATAATTAATGAACCGGCCAGGTCAGTAAAAAAGAAGTATGTAAGAAGAAAAAAGTATATCAATCGCTGCAGTAGCTAAAAATCATACGTCAAAAACAGGAAGACCTGACAAAAAGAGAAACGATGGAACTTGATGGAGTACAGAAACAATAAAATATAATAGAATAAAAACAATAAGCGAAATATGTAGGGGGTAAAAAAAAGTATGTTGAAAAAATCGCGCAGAGAAGAAAGAATGTAACGGAATAAATGAATTTTATAAATACACTACGAATTGCATATCATGTGTACCTGATGGTCAGCTAGATTGAATTCTCCAGTCGTAGGACTGTCAACGGTATTTTCAAGCTAATGAAATTAAATCAACAACTTCTCTGATGATTTTATGATAATTAATTACTGAAGATCCCTTGTTAATTAGGGTGGGATCCTAAAATTTGATAAAGGAGTTGAGTAACAAAATATCGAGTTGGCCAACTCAGCGAGTGAACCTTCTTAATTTTTTTTTTAATCTTTATCTCTTTCCACGATTTTAATTAATCTTCTTACCCTTTGTGACTTTTTTGAGCTATAAAAAAGAAATAATTGTTTATTTTGTCAATTATTACTTGATTACCATATTTAAACAAAATAAACGATATTTGTTGAAAAGCTTCAAACATTGATGTATCTGTGATTTTTTTTTTCAGTTGTGTTCGCAGATACTTTAAACGTTTGCCCTTTGTCATGGTTTTTCTGTAAATTTTAATTATGTTTAAGGCAAATTGCGAATTTATACAGTTGGAACCAAAATTGAGCTGAGATTTAAATACTGATCCTTGGTTCAGTTTTTGTTGCTGTTTTGATATTTTTCCAAATAAAACCTCTAAACATCTTTAAAATTCGTGTAAAACGTCACTCTCTCTCACTCTCATACTTTCTCTATATACCCTACTCCCTTTTTCTTTGTAAATGCGTTTTTGATCTCATTCTTTATTCGTGCTTGTCCTTGCGTATGCGTCTACTTATCTCTTTATTTCTCTCTCTCTCTCTCTCTCTCTCTCTCTCTCTCTCTCTCTCACACACACACACACACACACACACACACACACACACACACACACACACACACACATACACACACGCGCGCGCGCGCGCCTAAACTCGAGCCCGCGCCTATACACACATACACAAATGGCATTCAACATAATTTGAGATTTCTTCTTGAGGACTGCGGAGGGGCGAATACGCAGTTTTGTAGCTCCTAAAAGTTTGGTCCGTTAGTCCCCCGCTGTATTGAACTGCTAATAAAGTTTTGAACGTTGAAAAACTGTTGTTTTTTTGTCGTAAAACGCCGCTTGCCACCGACAATCATATTTTAAAAAGCGAAAATCAGCCATTGTGGGCAAAGTTCCATTCACAAACCTTCCTCTCAAGATGGCTGAATGCAAAGAAATTCGTCTGACAGGCCGAAACAGCAAGGAGTTTCAACCAGATAGAGAAACGACAAAAGCCAGTTTCCTCCTAATGTTTAACCATATGGAATAGCGATATGCAAATTGAAGTAACACTTCCTCAAATAAACTGTCTAACTACAAAACACTCCCAGGCAAAGCCGTACGGCTAGCGAGGGTAAAAGCCATGTCAACAGCCTTTGTGGTGTAACAGCAAACATTGCATTACAACTGGTAACTTTTAGCGATAACACCATCCGTGGTAGATGCGGTTCCGAACGATATGGGATCATTTAATGGTTCACGTTCTAAAGAACTTCCATTCTGAAGTTCCCGATTGATGCTTATTTTTTTCAATACATTCTTGGCCAGACTTTTCACATAACAATTTACAATGGGGACATTACAACGATCATTCGATATAAACGGGATTAAACGACTCGTTTTTTTACTTTACAATAATAATAAAAAAGAAAAATCCTTTTCCAATTGTTGTTCAATCCGGCACTTCTACTTGATTTCAATTTTAGAATGGAATTTTCTACAATAAATTATTTTTGTTTAATTAACTTAAGCTTAAACTAGTTAGTTTTTAGCTTGAACTTTTGGTGGAGGCATTGTGCACTTTTGTACTTTCATTTAACAAGGATGTTTAATGGAGATATAAAGTTCAGTATAACTCAAGATGGAAATGTTTAAAAACATAGGAAAATAGGGTTTTGGTGAATGGAACGACATTAGAGTTTGGTTTTTAAACATAATCGTTCTCCACCCTTGTTTTTGTTCCGTTTTTTCCTTGAGTTTTAACCCGTTATTAAAAGATAATTAGTGCCCGATGATCCTACAAAATCATTTAGTTTCTTATGCATTTCTTAGACTATAAATCATTGTTCATGCATGATAACACTCGGCCGTATGTATTTCTATGTACCAGAATACCACAGGTAGACCATACCATTGCGCGTCCAGCAAGAAATCCGGTCTTAACTCAATTGAACCCCTTTTCGGGCATGCACATAAGAAAGGTTCCGTCACAGAATTTACCCTTAACATCCCTTGCAAATACACAACAGATTTGTTCGATTAAATATTTGTCACTTTTAATTGAGATCAAAATAAGCACACGAAATAATAAACAGATAAAGTGTGAAAGCCGCCCTTAACCCAAGGAAATTTTCCAAGATTTGCCCCTTTTTTTAATCATTAGGCGGGGGAAAAAGCGATTCTATTGTTGGCTATACTTTCCAATTTCGGCGACAGAAAAATCGAACGCTAACAGGCGGTGGAGGATTGCAATTTAATTACGAAATTATGGGGAATATGTTATAACTGGCAAGTGACTGCTTTACAAAACCGGCTTACCAAAGGCAGTGACGAAACAATTATTTCAACGTTTACTCCTTCAACGTACACAACCCTTGTACACGTTCGTAAACTATGTTAAAATCCCATTTAATTGAGCTAAATTGATTTTTTTTAGGGTTTTCGAGTAAACAATTTATAACTAACCAGAGCTTATTAAAGAAATCAGCCTTAACGAAGTACAGGATCAATGATATTCAACGAATTTCTTAGCGAAAGTTCTTTCTGTCTATATAAAATTTAAACTCAGCGGACCAAAGTAGATTTAATTAAGGGATTGTGATGAAAATTTGATTACTGGTAGAGCTAAAGGGACAAACGCGGCTTAAAGAAAAGCACTGATGTTAACAACTATTTCTGTAATTTCGTGTTCAATCCAATTCGGTGGAACCTATATTTTGCCAACTGGTACTCTGTCATTTACCCCTCCTCACGTTGGGCCCTCGGTTCGACAACCGGTCGGGCTCCTTTCCGCCAGGGGGCGAAGGACAATGGAACGGGACTCGGGTGGAAATTAAACGCGATATCGCGCTCTGACGCCGCACAGTTCCCTGATAGGTGAGGTATTGAGCTTGCGAAGCCGATAGAGAATCAATTCCATCCTGTCAAACTGATAACGCTCTCGGCACGGACCTCTCGAACAGACATAGAAAGGTGTTTTGCAAGAAACAAATTTTTAAAACTAAGAGTCAACAGTGAAGTGTAAATATACTTTTCATTTGTTGAAATAAACACAATAGAAACAAGCATGACATTAATACACAACGCACAAAAAGGACGAAAACTAAACATATTGGAGAACCTCAAGATATACAAACAAATAACACTTAAAGACGGAAAACTTATAAACGCACAAACAAACTCACAATCACACACCACCTTCACACCACTAAAAACACTCCATAACAAAAAACGAAAACGTTCAGAAGAACAAAACATCGCAACCAACACCAGGAAAAAACAAAAAACCGACAACGCACAAATAATAACTGACAATGGAAATAACCGCCACCAAGACCGACCAACGAGCACGGAGACCACGCCCCCTAACGCAACGCCCCCAGCGACAAGCCGACGGAGGCAATACTATATAAACCCTACTCAGACTAAATGACAGACAGTTTTTCACTGAAGATGGCGTAATGCCGAAACGCGTTTGAACAACTCAAACAAAAAACCCGCGAGTGAAGACAGACCCAGTAGTGCCCGTGTGCCGGTTCAATATGAATTCGCCAACTCGCAGACCAAACCTCATCATCTAATATAAATATTACCTTCCTCATTGTTACATGTTACCTACTTGAAGGTAGTTGTAATCACCCCTGAGTCGTGGGTGGTCACGGTACTACAAATGAAAAAACAATTAACAAAACTAAACATTTAAGTTAAGTTTTCATGGAATTATGAAGCATATCACTCATTTACAAAGTGTCTCTTAATAGAATAGCCATCCTGCGGAGTGATGACCTGCAATTTTGTCATTACAGATCAATTTTGTTCTGTCTGTCCTCGCTAGTTACGTCTGTCAGACTTGGATCAGAGAGTCACCAGCACACCTAACATTGAAGATGACGCAAAGACAAAACGATTTTTTCAGGTTAACCTAGCGCCAACAGATAGGCCAAATCACATTTCAATCCATAAGTCCAACAATTCCTAACCATGAAGAACTATTTTTTGGTAATAAAAGATGATGTAGTGAAAATATTAAACGTTGGGTTTTGATTATTTCAAAGTTCATTATGCCAAAACCGCAAGGGTCTTTCTTATGCCCATCCACCCCTTGCCCTACCATACCCGGCAGACCGCGTCAATTTACTACAACTTTGGGTCTGAAAATGGGGCTTTAAACGTAACACCTTCCTCCGCCCTATATATATGCAGGCCCTAACTAGTTAATAGTGTGGTTCGAGGAAGGTAAGGGGCTTTTTAACATTTCATTCATGATTAAATTAGTTTCCTAAGTGGGTCCCCTTAACTAGTATCCCTTTCACAATTACACATAACGGCCAAATTACATAGTTACATTCAGTAAGTCCAACAATTCCCGACCATCTTGGCCGGCGAAGGACTATCTTTGATAAAAAAGGATATTATTACTAGGCCAATTATGCCAACAGCTGCAAGGGTCTTTTTTTTGTCGAAACACCACCCCGCCGTACATTATCCCGACACGGTCTAAATTACCAAAAAGCGGAATATGAAAGTGATGAATGTGTGAATGACTTCAAGAACGTCCTATAATTACTTACCATCATATAAACCCGTCCTATAGATGGGGAAAAACATGTTTGACAGATGAACCCAGCAAGAAAGTTAGACCAAAATAATAGGTAAAGACGAAATGACAGAAAATAGTGTACTACAGAAGAAGCCGAAATCAAAACTAATGTGGGAAAGCAATAACGAACATGTACGGGAGAGCGTATCGCACAACTTTTCAAAGCGAATTTTCCAAAATTCAGTATCTACCACTTCAATATCTTTATTTAAATAGAGCTGTGAGAAAGTTTTTAGCAGAGGGGTATGGTATGGTATGGTAGAAAGGATATTGGGAAGCGGGGCTTGTATTCCCCAGGCACTGCAGCCTTCTGGCTTATTGTTCCTTCCCAGTTCCCTAGTTTAGTCAATAGACTCATTCCTTCTTCTCAGAAGTATCAGGTCATTGACTGTTATTGCTGCAATTCGATTCCCTGAGTCTTTTTCGTACGTTCGGTTAAACTTCCATTGAGCTGTTGCTTCGCATTCGAAGATGATACGAGTGGCTGTTTCCTACTCCTCATTACATAATCTGCAAATGGGTTCCATCAGTGTATATACCCATGTTGTGTAGATGTTTTCTCAGATGCCAGTGACCGGTTAGTAGTCCTACCACTCCTCTGAGTTTGGCCCTCTCCAATTGCAGCAGTGTTTTTGCCAATCTTGGTGAGGGTTGTTTCATCATAAGTTTACTATGTCTAGCACCGCTAGAGTTTATCCACTTCTCTCTTTGTTTTGTTTGGATCCATTCTGCGATGGAGGATTCTATGTTTGTTTTTGTTATCCAAAGGATAGGTTCGGAGCCTATGTATGGTCTTGCAGATCCTCCTCTGGCCAGTTTGTCTGCTTCTTCGTTACCCAGAATTCCTCTGTGCCCTGCCACCCAAGATGTCATCAGGTTGTTGTGTTTCCCCAGGTTTTGGAGATTTTGGATGCATTCACTGACTAGTTTTGATGTGATTCTTTTACATGCTAATGCTTTAATAGCTGCTTGGCTGTCTGTTCTTAAGAGGATTTTTTTGTCAGTGTAACCTCTTTTAAGATTTTCCAGGGCACAAGCATTGATGGCATGTATTTCCGATTGAAAGGGTGTATTTCCGCTAGCAGAGGGAAAAATAAGTTAGATAAATTGAAATCTTCAAATTGTAAATTGAGAAACGCAACGAGACCTCAACCTAAAAACACACTTATGTTACGTTACTTGTATCTAATTAAAAATGGTCCCTCCAACTTCCTGTTAGATTTAAAAAGAAAGTTCAGTTTTAAGCAAAATTCAAAAAGCCTAAATAATAAGCTATGCCTCTTCAAGAAACTGACATCATAAATCATATGATACATTGAATTTTGAGAAATATGACGAATCCATTCCAAAAGATGTGCCGTTCTTCGGCCCATGAGTATGTACATATCCGCTACGTGTGTATTGTGCTTGAGCATGAGACCTAAATATTCAACTGTTCCGAGTTTTGGAGGGTACAGAGAATCTCTGTATATGGTCGATACATGAGAGAATGTATTTGGAATTGAGTAAGAGTATGAGTAATATCAGGTTAAATACTGCATGGGTTTGTAGCTGGAATGATCTAGTTGATTGTTCAAGAAATCCAACTACGATTGCAAGGCCAAGGTTTGACCCCGGATCGCCAAAACACCGTAGGTGATATTCATTTTTGGTGTGAGACGTCTAATATGTAAAAAGCTCAATATAAGTTTCGTATCATTCGAACCACGTTACCGTGCCTGATATGAGAATCAGCGTCCTAAATTAGAGGCCACCGAGATCGGAGTAAAGAAAATCCACGAGATTGTAACTTTAAAATTGTATAAGCACACAATGTCTGAGATTAACGAAGATATGGTTTCTGAGATATCGTTCCCATCGTGTGATATCCTCAGAATCCCAACATCATACTGAGCATCTGCTAGCCTATAGCAGAAGTCGAGAAATAACTTTATTCAAACATGTAGCAAGTAAAAAGTCGAAAATGTTTTCCTTTATTGCTTATTGCTATCTGTAAAAAATGTACATTGAGCAAATAGTTTAGTTATATACAAATCTGACAGACCTTTTGAATTTTCCCAATTTTTGAAGGTGGGGTTGAGATGGGAAGTTGATGTCCGAGTGGATCGAGTCACGATAGCTCAAGTGGTAGAGCAGAGACGTATAGAGCCGAAGATCGTGGGTTCGAATCCCGTTCGTGACATGGACTTTTTTATCTGAACTAAAAACCTTAATTAATTGTAATATATTAATTGGTCAAGCGGACCACGAAATTAGTGAACGTATGCTTTGTGTTGATTTTGGTCCCAGTAGTTCATATCTTTTGTAGTTCTTGCCGTTTTAATGTTGTATGTGGGTTCCATGTAAGTCTACTATCTAAGTAAAGTCCAAGATGGCGGAATTGGTTAGATAGATGGTGGTATTATCTTGTTAATGTGCACTGGTGGGTTGGCTTGACGTTTGAGCATTGAAAAAGTACGATAGAAATAAACGCCAAAAAAAACTTAACCATTAATCAGTCAGAATTTTATGTCAAAACATATTTTTCTTGGCTTTCATTAGTTATTTATTCATAACTATCTTAAATGATTTAATTTCGGCCTATACGTTCATATGAACGTACATATGTATGTATGAATATTGTTTTATGAAATAAGAAAAAGACCCTCTTCTACCAACATTTCCGTTAAATATCATTCAAAAACGTTGTAAGATAATCCCATCTTTGCCCGATAACGAATAAGCGCTGCCAGTTTAAAATCGAAATATTTCATCATTCGACAAACGTCAATCATAAAGGGTCTAAAATTAATCTTTAATATATTGATCTACGGTTCCAAAATAAGGAGAAGAGCTTCTGCAGTTGACACAAACAAGTTACAAACCTTCCCGAACAAAGTTCTCAGAGAGCAGTTAATGCGCGATAGTTAGCGGTAAATCACCAGATTAGGATTTGAATATGGATATCATAAAGGGGTTCATTGTACAGATTAATTACATCCGTTCCGCGTTGATATCATGACACAGAGCGCATACGAAATTATGATAACTTATTTGTCAAGTACTTAGAGTTAAGTCTTTACTTTGAATGAATGTAAATGTATGTTAATACGGCAAATGGACCTTCTAGACGTCTTTAGTCACGTTCTGATCTGAAACTGTGAAAAGAGTGTAATAATAACAGGAATTTATTACTTTCTCGGCTGTTCTTTTTGTCATCTCCAAGATTGGGACAGGCGTAAAAATGCGATTTACGGCGCGTAAAGCTTAACATCTGAAACGTTCTGGAATGGATTAGCGTCTCCCTCTGAGTTTTTATTTTTTTTTTAAAGAAATTTCATTTTTGTTACCTACCGAAGATTTTACGATTTAAAATACAGAAAAGTTGTTAGGTTATTTGACCTGATTCAATTTGACTTTTTATAGTTCTCTGTCGTAAATTTGTGATCACTATCATCATTTTTCGATCGGATAAAAAAGTAATTGAATAATAAAATCTCAATTTTAACATATTCACTTTGCCATAAATTCTGGATTATACAACGTTAAAAAATTGTCTAATATACAGTAACATGCTTCTATCATCACCATCTCAGATAGATCTATAAAGATTTGATTTTTAAATACCATAAAGTCCATTGTACAGAGATGCCTGAGGAACATCGGTAATTAACCTGGGGCATTTCGCCTACAAGGTCGTTCTTACAAATTCAAGACGTTTAACCATTTCAAAATACATATTTATAATTATTATTACTATACATTTTCTTTTTGAAATGATGTTTGTAGATCGACCTGCCGATAATCAATGTAGAGTTCAAATCTTCTTTAAGGTCTTTACTAGGTGAAAGAAAGACAAAAGTGTTGGGATCAGCAAGCATTCGGCAACATTATGTTGCCATCATCAGGGCTATTTATTAAGAAAAATACACACAATTAATATAAATTTAACAATCAACAATTGAAACAATAATGCATACTTTCTCAAGAGAGAAGACAAAAAATTCTCATCGGATAAAACTAATGTAAAAGTGCTTCATAACCTAAACCAAAGCACGTTTAGATTAGTTTTTTCCGATGAGAATTTTTTCTCTTCTCTCTTGGGAAAGTACGCATTATTGTTTTAATTGTTGATTGTTAAATTTATATTAATTACGTACATTTTTCTTAATAAAAAGGCCCTGATGATGGCAACATAATGTTGCCGAAAGGTTGGTGATCCCAACACTTTTGTCTTTCTTTCACCTAGTAAAGACCTTAAAGAAGATTTGAACTCTACATTGATTTTCATTTTGTTTAATTAATCACTTATTTATTTTGTCATAAACTTTAGCGCTGAAGAAAAACTAGGACCCTCAACATTCAAATTTTTTTGTCACTTTTATCAATAATATTAAAAAAGCAGTATAATGGCGACCAAACATCCACCTCAAATACGTAGGCTCTTTTAGCAGATAGAATATATATTATGAAACGGTGAGAAAAGGTTGTAATCTTTTATATTTTGCATTCCGTCTTGTCAATTGATTTAAATTATACGACCTTTAAACAAACTGAAAGTACATTAATGTTTTCCCAGAGGAAAGCCGATTAGTTGTATTATTAAAAAAAAAAAACTGCGTCAAAAAGGAATACGGGCGTAAGCATAATATACCAGGTTCGGATAGATTATCTCTCCCGATAATATGTTTCATGTTTGTGTGCCTCGAGGGAAAGGAAAGAATTATACCCTCCATCCATTTATTTTTAAATAATCAATAAGTCGAATACGTAAATAATAGGTGTCAAAATGATTTTTGCTCAATAAATTTTAAGAATGAAAAATTAACACGTATCCTCCCTCTTGCCATCTCTCCCTGAACCCCGTTCTCTCGTATGGTAGGTTTGTTTATTTTATGTATAAAATGTAAACCAATTTTTTTTTAACTTCAACACAATCGATACATAGTTATAGTTTTCTAATTTTCTAAGCTAGTATTATGTTAATCAATATAATTATATATATATTCTGCGTGTATATTAATGATTCAAATGTTTTAATAAAAGTACATAAACAATAGTGTATTGTTTCTACTTTAGCCACTTGGTGTAACTAAAACAATTACTGATATAAAAAGGCAAATAAATAAATTTTTAGTTTTTTTAAATTGTTAATTAACCCTATTAATAATTCTCAATTAATTAAGGTTTTTTTAGTTGAGATAAAAAAGTCAATGGCACGAGCGGGATTCGAACCCGCGATCTTCGGATAGATACGCCGCTGCTCTACCACTTGAGCTATCGTGACCTCGATCCACTCGGACTCCAACTTCCCATCTCAACCCCACCTTTTGAATTTTCCCTCCTTTTTGCCATTTTTGTCGTGTAATCGGATTAGATTCTCGACGACCAGAACTACGGCCCTGCACTGGCCGCTGTCAGGAAACACTATTTTGGTAGGGAAACTTTCTCTAGTGAGTTTCTGCTAGAATACATTAACGGCAAGGATTGGACTATGTTGGTAAATTTCTGCAAAGAGGCTTATTCTCTTACAGCCAGAATCAGAGGCACCTGGTGAGGGTGGAGGCGGCTTCTTTTGTCGGATTCTCCTGAATAGGTGAAAAGCTCATCTTCAACCTGAATATTATATTTTAAACATTTATTATTTGTTTTGTTTTTTACTGTTATCCCTTGTGGTAGATAATGTACTTCATTATTATTTATTTTTGCTTTTATTATTATTTCCTTTTAATTAAGGTTTTTAGTTGAGATGAAAAAAAGTTAATGGCACGAGGAGGATTCGAACCCACGATCTTCGGTTAGATACGCCGCTGCTCTGCCACTTGAGCTATCGTGACCTGAGAGCAGCGGCGTATCTAGCCGAAGATCGTGGGTTCGAATCCCGCTCGTGCCATTAACTTTTTTTCATCTCAACTAAAAACCTTAATTAAATGTAATGTATTAATTGGTCAAGCGGACCACGAAAGTAGTGAATTTATTATTTCCATTTACTTTACTTTAGTTTATTTTATTATTGAGTTATGTACATTATAGGTAATCATAAATAAGAGATGTACATATTTGCAATCAAGTTTCATCTATTATTATATAATTATGTTATATTACTACATTACTGAAATTTTTGAAGAAAGTGTGTATTCCTTTTGTAAATATTAATTATAATTACGTGAAAATTCTAATAAGACAGATTTTAGTTATATACGTTTATGTGTTAGACTCCCCCAGACGGTTTTAAACCATGAGGAAAGTCTTTCTTGCTCTGTAATATATACTGCCGATTATAAACTTTGTATATATATTAAACAATAAAGACATATAGTAGTTGTAGTAGTAGTAGTAGTAGTATTTCCCAAAAGTAGTAAGTCTCATGCTTTGTTCGCACACATATCAGTTATGCCTCCTGACGTATGATCTGAACTCGAGCAAAGCTAGGAATTCAGCATGACCGGTAAACGGCCCTTGAAAGAGTTGATTCGTAGACAAGAATATCCTCGGTTGACACACAGGTATTTACTTTTGAAGGAAAGCCAGGTGGAAAAAGGACGGTGGATATGACCCAGAAAATAGGAGGTGTCATGCTTTGGCTCATTCAAAAGAGCTGGAAGAAAGGCCCCCCCCTTCATGATTACCGAGAGCAAAGCTACACATTTTTGAGTCTCTGTGTGCTCAAAATTAATACTTTTTACATACTATTATTAATTATGTGCTTTGGTGTGCATTTATTAGCGTGGATGTAAAGTGGGGTGATAGAAGAAAATGAGGTACCTCTATAACTGTATGTATTTAAAAAATTATATATTTAAGAAATAGGTTGAGTTCTACTTAAACATAGATATATATTTAATTCTCAAACTTACGCTTGAGGTTGAAACTACCTAGTTCTAGATAGCCCTGGGAACCTAACTTCGCCGGGCAGGATGGACCAGACCGAGGTCTAAAATACGGTCTGCCGACCAAAACCGGATTAGGGGTTACCACTGATTACAAGCACTTCAGAGAATGTTCCCAACTCGAAAATGTAACAATAAAATAAACACAACTGAGAACCGCTACCAGCCGATGGGATAAAGGGGTAGTTTGTAGAATTTATCGTACCGTTGTAAAAGCGAGTTGTTTACGCGCATAGTTTGCATAATGTTAGGATATATGATGTAAAATAAAGATTAACTGCCTGCTCGCCCCTAGATATAAATACGCGGAAAGCAATTGAGAGTGAATGGCCCGAATTAAATCAGTTGTGTCCATATTTGAAATTATTCCAAAAAAACCCAACAATCTACGTTTTATATATAGCTTATTATTTACACACACACACACAGACACACACACACACACACACACACACACACACACACACGCACACGCACACACACGCACACACACATATATATATAACAATAAAATGCATAGTAATATAGATAGATAAGACTGAATGATTGGTAAATAACGTGAGTTTAATGTGTATAAAGATTGGCTGGTAAGAATTTAGGCCAGGGAAAACTACTAATTGGTATGATTTCATTATTTGGGATACTGAACGAAGTACACGTGCATACCTTTCAACAGGCGTTTAAAACGACATTTGCTCGTTTGCTAACATCATTGATATTTTTATCTGCCGAACAATTCGTATTCGGTGTACGATTCTGTTTGTGTTCACTTATTACATGTTGTTACTGCGTTTCTCTTGTGCAACATCAATAATAACAATGATATTTGTTCAGGCCAAGCTTTTGACAATATATATTTTGCCATCCTCAGGGCAAAACCATACGTTGGTTGCATATGATGACTGAATCAATTATAAAGTTCAATTACAAATATAATGTCTAATTGTTTTCGCTTAAATAAAAAAAAATTGTCGTTTTTATTATTTATAACTCTTACCTGAACCACAATACTCCAATGTAATATTTATTGATTTTTAAACTATCTTTTTCGTTTATCACCTAATGTAATAACGAATTTTTTTAATTCTGGCTTTAAAGAAAAGTTTGATATATTCCAGGTCGAAAAGATATTTTGATTTAATGCACATATCTGGGAGACCAACAATGGTTGCAACTCCCCTCAAGAAAGGATATGTACATATGTTAATAACCTCAAATTACGAGATGTACATTTTATTAATACAGGTACTACAGGTACATCTGAAGCAGATTGCTCCGGTGTATTTCTGAATATGGCAACCACGACCGGGGAAGTTGCAGTTGTCCCCCAGAATACCTGCTGTTCTTACTTTGGTTCCTCACTGTGTTCCTCATTTGGAGAAACAAAATTAAACTATATTTCACTAATTTGTGAGACACATTCTGTAGAGATGGGCCAAGGTTATAAGCAGGATAATTTACCAACACAAACACAACACTGAAGATGCGAACATCCGATACGCGTCTGACTGCAAGAGCACCGAGGATATAAAGAACAGAAAAATCGGCTACGGTCAAACTACAGATTTATATTGGCCTACAAGGTGATTTCCTTAACAAACGTACTCGACTAAGCCAAACACATGAAAACATTATGGAAAGGTGAAACTTGTCTGACAGAACAAAATCTCAAACGTAGGTCAACGATCCGCTACCGGTCATTACACAAAAGATGTTGAATCAATCATCAAGGAGGATTTGTATCAATAAGACGCGGCTTTGAAAATATTCCCAATGATTACCATGGTACATATTTCGGACAGAAGCTTACTTAACTAAGCCATTTTCCAGGAATTCTCTAAAACTTATTTTATGAAAACAATTGTTCTCTATAGAAATGATAAACGATGGAGTGAGTGTGGTGTTCAATCCTTTTTAAAAAGATAGTTTCTACTCACAGTAAGTTGTTTTGCAACGATCTGGATTTCGAGCCTTATAGCTCATCATCAGGTTGAAGGACTTCTACAACCACGTCTCTCGACATGAATTGCCAAAGTGCACCCGCTGATACCTCCGCCAACGCGACGTTCCAATTAGCAGCTGATCTTTTTAATGGCGTTCAATTTGAACGTGCGAAACGCGGAAATTATAACACAAATAAATATTATAATAGTAAATACTTAATATTATTAAGTTACTATAAAAATAATAACAATTAAAATTATTAGCTTAATTATTTGGATGTTTGATATTATTTATATATATATAAAATGGGAGGTAGATCAAAAACTGTTATATTATTAATGCATTTATCACCATGTTCAATTTTGCATTTTTTAATTTCAAATTTCTCAAATCAATCTAATTCTTTCCCTTTGTTGAAACTATGTAACACTCTTGTATTTAGATTTGAATTGAAATTATGTTTTGTTTCTTTTAGATGGTCCTTAAATTCCGAATATTTGCTCGATTTAGGCAAGTGTTATTTTACTCTTGTTTTTATTTCTCTACCGCTTTGTCCTACACATTTAATATCACAATCATTACAATTGAGTTGGTAAACCCCACTTTTTGCCAAGTTGTCTACTTTGTCTTTAGGTTTTGAGAGGAGGTTTTTAAGTGAACCCGTACTTCTAAAAGCTATTGTAAAACCTTCTTTAAAATTTTTACTAACTTTTTCCGATAATTCACCAACATATGGCAAATAACAAAAACCTAATGATTCATTTATGGTGGGGTGGCTGAGTCCTATTGTTGATTCGTTTAAAGTTAATTTTTTTAATTCTTTTAACTAGCAACCTATCAATAAATATTTCTTGATACCCGTTGTTTTTTGCTAAGGTTTTAATAGTTTTTAATTCTTTTTTATACTTATCAGGGGTTAGCGGAAGTTTTAACATCCGGTCTATGAGCCAAATGAAACCAGCAGCCTTTTCGGACCATGGGTGGGAAGAAACCGTTGGAATCATAGTGTCTGTAGTTGTGGGTTTTCTATATACATCTATTTATGTTAGGTTGTTTATTATGGACAATTTTAGGTCTAAAAAGTTCAAACAAGCATTGTTAATTTCCAATGTAAAATTTATATTACGGTGTAGAGAATTAATTAGTTGGAGGAATTCTTCGAGATCCTTTAATGTTCCCGACCATATGCAGAGAATATCGTCTACATAGCGTTTCCAAAAATGAACAGATTTAATTAATTTGTTTTTGATTTCAACAGGGTTTTTTCAGAAATTATCCATGAATATTTCGGCACAAAGTAGGGGTAATGGAGACCCCATTGGTAACCCTTTCATTTGGTAAAATTTATTATTGAATTTACAATAATTAGATAGTAGGCATATATTTAAGAGGACTATAATATCATTTTTTACAAATTCGTTAATAGAATTCTCGGTAAGTTTTTGTCTTATGAGTTTAGCACATTCTTCAACGGGGATATTTGTGAATAGATTAGTAACATCAAATGACACTAACACACAGTTGGTGATAATTGCATTAATAATATAACAGATTTTGATCTACCTCCCATTTTAAATATGTATATAAATAATATTATACGTCCAAATAATTAAACTAATTATTTTAATTGATATTATTTTTATAATAATTTAATAATATTAAGGTATTATTCTAATTTTTTTTATCTTTTATCTTTAATCGCTAATTTACAATTAATTTCTTACAGTATTTACTATTAGAATAGTTATTTGTGTTATGATTTCCGCGTTTCGCACGTTCAAATTGAGCGCCATTAAAAAAATCAGCTTCTAATTGGAACGTCGCGTTGGCGGAGGTATCAGCGGGTTCACGTTGGCAATTCATGTCGAGAGACGTGGTTGTAGAAGTCCTTCAACCTGATGATGAGCTAAAAGGCTCGAAATCCGGGTCGTTGCAAAACAACTTACTGTGAGTAGGAACTATATTTTTAAAAAGGATTGCAGCTGGTGTTTGTCAAGACTCGGCCACGATAGCTGGAGTTTATGGTCTAAGCCAAAACAGTAAAGGATTGAACTACACACTCACCCCATCATTTATAATTTCTATGGGGGCACTTTGTTTCTAGATTTGTATTTTTTTTTTTTTCAAATTATTTATTTCTTCATGTAATAGTTTTGTATATGGATTTCTTGATCAGAACATGCTACATCAGATAAATGTTAAATATGAAAACGATAAATATAATTCTAGGGAGATAAGAAGAATAAAGTACAATTACTAATTATAAGGCACATTTGTCACTTACCGTTATATTTTCTTCTTTAGCACCCATAAACATCGGCTTACCTGAAAAATAGAACAAGAAAGGTTAGTTAAATATTAACCATTAATGTCTGTAACATTTGTGTTCACTGATAATTTAATGCTAAATGAGGAAATAGAAATTAAGAGTAATTATTCCAAGTTGGGCAACATAAATCCTTCGGTTGTTGTATTTTAGCGCCAATAAACGCTACTGTGTCGTATATCATTTTCAATTTTATCCTTTATGCCTGTTCATATTTCGCTCTCAGCCCTGCATGGAACCGAGTGGCAGTAACTGATGTTTTATGTTGAATGCAGTTTCACGTTGGCTGTTTATCCTTTCACCTCTGCATTAAATATCCTACGCCTGTTTATGAATAAAAATAATTTTCCGTTTATCCATTATCTTTGTTACATAGGCAGTGTGTATATCTTTTCTTGAGCGAGTTGGTAAACTGTAGTTGCCTAAGGGCATCCCATCATTGTCCGTCTATCCTCACTATTTTGATCTGTCAGACGATTTACGTAATTTTGTCATATTCAACGATAAGTCAGAGTTATAGGAGAGAAAAATACCAACTTAAACCAAACACTGACCAAAACAGGGAGTATAGGGTGAGAGTGAAAACGACCAACCTACAACCAATATGACTCTGCTAGGGACCAAAACTTCAATCCCGCTTCATAGTGCTAGAAACGTACTTGTCAGTTAAAGAAGGGACTCATTTCTCTCCCGAAGCCTGAAAGGATCAGTACACTGACTGAACACTCTCAGGGACTAAAAAAAAACTAACGCAAAAACCCTCGGAGAGATATTCTACCTACACATGTCCTATAAACTTTCCCATACCTTAACTTTTTCCAGTCTATCTATTCTACGGCATATACCCCAAGCTATTATCGAACAGTTAGCCGAGGCTTCCCTGGTTAGAGGGAAGGCTAATTTAAATAAGCGAATTCCTGATACACGTTTTAAAAAGGGTGATTTGCAGAACCCTAGCTTATCACGGGAATTCTAAGGCACTAATGAAAATAAATATAAAGCAAAGACTGTAAGGAACGTTTTGAATGAGACAGAATTGCAAAATCCTGAAGGGACTGTAATGTTCTCACAGCATGGAACAGTTCCTAGTCCTGATAGAGCTAAAATGGGCAAAACGCAAATAGCTAAAACTGATCTCGGCCACAAAATACCACATAACGTCCTCAACTCGAAAAGGAACGCATGCCTTCAGAGGCGTGTACTCAGTAAGGAGGTTTAGGCTGTCGAAACTGCGATTGCCCAGCAAAAATGCATCTCTAAAGAAAGGATGGGAAACCGTTGAGCAGGATGACCTTGCTGTTTGTATGACCTCTCACCACCCCCTAGATGAGCACCGCCTACGGTAAAGTCTCGATAAGATAAGGGTGGTTAGCAATTCCACTTTAAACTAAGCCGCTGCCGGGGCGTTCCCGGAAGTTTCTACGCTGGGGGAGCCCCTATACTCAGGGAGATAGAGCGGCCTTCTCTATCTAGGGAGTACGCGGGGGGGGGACGATTTATTTCGGCCTGTTAGCCCCTCGCGTGCGGCATACGACCCGATGCACAATGCGGGCCCGACCATTCGGAGTGGACAAGCGGAGAGCGTGGTTGCACCGGCCCTTAGGGGCTGGGAAACCTATACACCAATGCTGCGGCGTTAACACAATTCCGTCGTATGCAGAAGTGCGTCAGCTCTCATCTTGAGAATCAAAACGTCCGATAAGGCCGAATAGCTAGGTGCGGACGTTACAGATCCTCTTGTCTTGTTTGTATGACCTTGGTGTACTACCCTTGTTGTTTTAGATTGTCAGACGCTTTACGTAATTTCGTCATCTACAGCAGTCCAGTTATAAGGAGAATGAAGGACCGAATTGCACCCACCATTGACCTATTACAGTTTCTGGCTACCAGTAACACTAACCAAAGCATGCGGTATTTCATCGTAAGACAATTATTAAGAAAAACATGAACCAATTTAACTAATAATTTGATGCACTAATTTATCTAGTTTTTCAAAAAGACATCAGCAGCATTAGAGTGTCATAATTATGTGTTAAAAGGTGAGGATTTTCGTTGAGGTATGATCCTGGTGTTTCTATTTCCTCAATTGAGAATTGATATGCTGTCTAAAGCCATAAACTGTGTATGCAGTCCACTGAAAAACAAACTCTTAATGAAGTTAAACACGTTATCTTAGTAAAGCATTTGACAAAGAAAATCACGAACTTCAAAAATTATGGAAATACGGTATAAGAGGAATGGTTGCCGACTTCTGTAGCCGACAGATGGCAACTGGTCAAATGGCTAAATAAGAAGGTCTAAATTGGGATTGGTAAAGTGCGGTCTTACATTGGGTTCCCTGTCCCATATTTTTCATTCTATATGTCATTACCTGGTAAATAGTTTGAAAAGGATAAATAAAAGGAACGCCAAACTGAGCAATTTAATTTGCTGATGACACTCCGTTCGTAGTAATAGCCAAAGGCCCTACTATGTTACCGACCATTATTGAGATACTTGGAAAAATGGCTCCATAGTTCCCCTCAAATTCTATATACGTAAATCCAGATAAGAGCCAAATCCCTCTTTGCACTAAAAAATTATAACAACAGTTCAAACCTCTTGCAAACTATTGGGTATGTGGTAGGACAGAGGCCAATGGCTACGAGATAGGCATTTCACTATTCAATCATTTACCTGAAACTGTTAGAGCTTTCCCAATTAAAAGATTTAATAATGTAATTGATAAATGGCTAGTGAAAAACTCGCTATATGATGTAAAAGACAATTTTAATCTTGTTGAATTTATATTGGCCTCAACATTCCTTTAATTAACGAAGCCCTTTTATTCTAGAATTTTTGACAAATAAACTTTAATTTGATTTGTGTAGGTAGAGACCAAAATTATTGATTAAAAAACGCTCAGGGATGAGGTTTTGAGGAAAATATCCTCTTCCACGTGATTATACAACTTCAATACATAATTCAAAAGGTTAAAAAATATTAATATATATTCATAATTATTTAGAGATCGTGAGATACGGTCTGGTGTGACGTAGGTTTAGAAAAACATTTTCTTTATCGTGCCAACGTTTCCATCTTTATTGAGATCATCTTCTGGGCCTGGGATTTATAAACATTATTTAAATTAAACAAATACATGTAAGATGTGAAAAAAGGATTAATATTTTTTGTTTATATATGTTTCAGTTTGAAGGAGTGGGGACGGAAGTAAGGATAGAAATCCATTTTCTATGAGTCGGCTTCTTTGAGTGAAATTTTATTCTAATCCTACATCACACCAAACCGCATCTCACCATCTCTAAATAATCATGAATTAACGGTCACTAAATACAAAATTTACTCATAATTAATCAAATATTAGTTTCAAGTACAATAAAATTTAAACTTGAGATTATACCGTACCAGATCGAATTTGACTTGAAAGGTGAGTTGTTTTTTTTTAAGCATCTATGATTTTTTTAAATAAATAATCATGATGTTGTAGGCTGATCGTTCATTGTGCGGGCGATAAATATACTACCTCAAAAAATTTGGCAATATGCGGAAATGTGTCTGAACAGGAACTAGAAAGAGTAGGAACAACCGAAAGTTTGTTAATTTATTGATGATACAAACACTTCGTGAGTAAGAGAGGTTTGACGTTAGTACGATAAAAGCAAACGGACAATTAACAAACAAAAGAGTTGTTGATATTTCACTCTTCATACTGTGTCCCTTTTTTTCACGGCGAACCAACAGACCAGAAGTAGAAGCTTAATCGATTTTAAATGGCAACACGACTCGTGGAACAACAACGCTCTCGTGACGGAGAAAACGTGATTTGTGATTTCATTACTTTCGCCCTCGACTAAACTGGAATGTAATCCTTCGAAATAGGCCAATCACTAAAACTGCACACCCTTAATCCGCTATACTATAACTATATAATATATATTCGCATGCTATCCTGAGAAATTGAAACTTTTATTTCATCAAGGCCTTCGCTTCAGTGATAAAAGGGCTACATTCTGTACAATAGCACTTATCTCGGGAATCGTTTCAAGACTTTTTGAGGGCCCTTAAGGCCCGTCCAGGCTGAACTGATGGAAAATGGCATCGGCTTCTTTAATCGGTCCATTAAGCCCAAGATCCTCAATTCTAACACCATCCATTGTTTCTTATTTAATTGCAGCTCCCCCAGTCATTCTCTCGCCATCCATCTCCAGCAACCCACTTTGTTAAATAGATCCACTTCCAACATTGGCGCCAAAACCCCTTTACCTCGGTTTAACAAGAGTAGAAGTCAATTTTAACGGCAAAGCTGAAAGACAAATTGCTCTCGAGATTAATTCAATATAGAGCTATTTTAATAGTCATGTTCATTGTAGCTTGAAATATAATGGAGTATCTAATATCCATTGATTAAGCAAAAAGCGATAAATCATGCCTGCCATGGATTATCCGTTTTATCGATATGAGAACTATCGCAAAACGTTTATGGTTGTTTAATGTATTGTGCTCCAAATCAACTATCGCATAATAAGGAATATGATAAAAAAAAATACCGGACTATCAAAGGAGCTCTAACGACTGTTCGATAGCCCTCCTCTCATCCGTAAACCATGATCTGTTTTGGGGTCAATGTCGCTTGGAAATTACGATTTTGAGTGGTGTCGTTTGATATATCACACGTAATTGTGAAATCCCACGTTAGTTTCTAACAATGAGCGAGTAGGCATGCCACCTGACATAAAAAACGTTTAGAGTAACTTGTACGTTTCATGCTATACTTGATTGAGTTTATAATTAAATAATTGAAAAGTTTAAGAGGGCAAGAAATGATAGACTAATGAGATCTGAGATCGAATGCCTATGAAACATAGTTTGGCATTTTCTGATATTTTTGGTATGTATAATTTCTCTGTTTTAGCCTCTCGAAAATCAATGCCACTATTGCAGATTATATTTAGTTTTCTATTGACCAAATTACTTCTTTCAATTAATTAATCTTTTTTGTAAGGTTTTGGTTGAAATGAAAAAGCTAGTGCCATAAGCGGGATCTGAATCCATGGCCTTCGGCTAAATTCGCCGCTGCTCTACCACTTGAGCTATCGTGACTTCGATCCTCTCCGACACCAAAAAATGGCAAAAAGAGAGAAAATTCGAAAGGTTGTAGGTTGAGATGGGGAGTTGGTGTCCGTGTGGATCGAACTATCGAAGTCACGATAGCTCAAGTAGTTAGCGCAGCGGCGTATTTAATCGAATGTCGTGGATTTGAATCCCCTCGTGACAATATTTTTTTCATTTCAACCAAAACCTTACAAAAAAATTATTGTCTTATTTACTCCAGCTTGTTACCCCTTGATTAGAAAACAAAAGACAGTCATGAGAAAAATCATCACTCTACATGAAAGGTTGGCAACTACATTATGATTTCTAGCAACAGGGATGAACTACAAAGAACTTAAGTTCTCTACTACGATTTCTGATCAGCGTTAGGGGTTATCAATACCGCATCTCTCGTTGCATTTGTATCCTTTGTTTTGAAAACGTCGAATTGGTTGAGGATCGAATTTCTTTTATTTCTATCGTGGTAATCATTGTCCACCACTTTCCATAAACATGGTAAACTTTCAAACAATTCAATCACCTCAACAATAAAATCTCGATTGGATGTCATTACCAATAAAGAATAAACGTTTTTGACTTTTTGAAAATGTACGACGGAGCCGTTTGCTCAGTAACAGAAAGACGGAGACTGCGCCAAAAAAAACGAGGGTTTTCCCATTCACGACCAAGCCAACGCTCCAAATATTCTACCGTTCACACCAGGTTTTCCCATTCACGCGCCATGCTGTCGTCGCGCCGTAGATATTTGGAGTGGCGCGATGGAGTTTGGACCGGTCGAATATTCGGCACAGCCGGGCACCCCAGTTCAGTTTTGCCATTGACGTGGTTTTTGGAACGGCGTTGCTTGGACTGCTAGGAGCGATCGTGAATGGCCACCTTAATGGGGGGAGTCGTAGGTTTCACGACTGAATTTTCTATGGCCAATTTATCGGCCTCGTCGTACATAAGAAGGGTGACTTAGTAATTTTATTCCAAAGTCGGGCAGGATCTTACTGCAATCACTAACAACTCTAAATTTTCATATCTACAAGGAGTTGCTTCACAGCCGACTAGCTGACCAGTAGATGGCTATGCTTTTGTTGATAACACCAAGGTCTTCAGCCTACCGAGCCACAGAGCCACAGTCTCCTCTTGAAAAACAGTGGATTATATGAATTCTCGTCCTTAGTTCATTTTTCATAATGCCGGGACCCAAATCATGTTGGGTAGTGGAGCCATCTTCGTACCAACTTAATTTCGATTATCTGGAATCCTTCTATTTTAAAGGCACTATTAACAAGATAAGTCTAGTTTTTAACTAAAGATGGTGAAGTACGAATGAGTCTTAAAAGCATAGACTGGATAGTCAGATCAGAGTGATCTGTAACCAACAAGGCCATTCAAGGCCTACATATAAACAATAGCTTTCATAATCTCTGAACGTACACCATATGCCCTAGTTTCAGATGCAACGTTGCTTCTATGCACCTCAGTTAATAAAGAAAACACCGTGTTATAAAATCTTTTCAATTAACTTCCTTAATCTGACACGACACCTTTAATGAAACATAGTGTCGAAGGATGATAAAATCTCATAGTATTAAGAGGGCAGCAACTGAGTTCTTGTTTAATAAAAAAAAAAAAAGGGATGGCGTTCAGTGGTTTCGTGTTCTTTATTACATTTAATTTCCCGCGAGTCTGAGTGGCTCAACGGCCTTGTTTGTGGGTCCGTTAAGCCACTTCTTTCCTACGGGTTAGCACCTCTTCCGCCAGAAATGAGATTTTTACCGCTCTAACGAAACGTAAATAAAAATTTACGGAGATTTTTAATTGAATGTGCGACGTTTAAAAGAATAATCTGAAACCCTTCCGGACGCACAGATCCTTTCGACTGTGAACCACATGAATTAAGGATTTTTCCCAATCGCATGATGTTAATGAAGGTTCATGTACTGTAATTTCAGGATATGCCTTTAAAAGCTATTGCGTATCATGGTCTATACGTACACCTATGAGTCCTGATGTTACGTGGTAACAATTTGTAAATGGAAAGACAGGACGAGTGATTGTTTGAGAGAATGAAATGGTTAGAAGGATGTGTGGATATGGATGGGTGCACAGAACTAATTAACCCAGGAATTTTATTATTTAACCCGAATGTACTTGTTCTTCTCCGCTTAAAATTTCTTCTGCCTGTTCTCCTGTAAGAATTTCCTTTCTTTAATGAAGTACTGCATTCCTCTCAGCAGTATTATATCGAGGTCTAAATTGCTCAAGAATGACTTTCTTAGGTAACATACCCTTTTTATAGCTTCAAAAAGACAGCTGCTTAAGATATGCCGTGTTGTGTATATTTAATGGTTGTATTTGATCGACAGTTGTGTTTAGCTCCGAGAAATTAAATTCCTCAAAGTGTAGCACCGTGTAACGGTAGGTGAGTTGGAAGTTACATACAGCTTATTTTCACAATTTTTGTTGAAACCAATCTTTCTCAATTGCCAGTTGAGTCTGCAATACCCCATCAACCTATAAAATTTTGTAGTGTCTCTGCTGTTGCTTCCTGAATTTATTTTGTTGCAAACCTTACAAGAAGGTTCTTGTAGCGAGCTCAATTTCGTTATTCTTATCCTCTACTTTAGCATCCGTTATAGTACGGGAAAGAAGTAGTAAAACGTACGTTATGGCCAAAGTATGAAAGGCAACATGAAACATGATTAAAACCCTTGCGAGTGAAAAGAAAAGAGGTCAAAGGATACAACGTCATAATCGTCATGACGATACTTTTCGACACTGATCTCTCGCTGCTGGCCCAGAGCCAAACTCAAGAATATAAAATATCCCAAACCAGCAAATCTAAAAAAAAAAAAAAAAAAAAAAAAAAAAAAAAAGTATAAAGTAAAAGGAAACAGCCTATCGTATTTCGAAGTCACACACGAATCAAATGAAAAGTAGTGTTCCGTGAATTTGAAAGAAAATATTGAACTGAATATCAAGTTCAAATTAAAACATAACGAACCCCGAACAAAATTGCGCTTTAATCCCGGAACTTCGGTAAATGCAGAAGAAACGAGCAATCAATTTTTGCCTTCAGGCGCAAACTTGAATCAGACTCTTTGCCCGTCCCTGGTTTTTGTTTTGTATTAATCACCGGTAGTAATTATCAGAAGGATTCTCCGATTCCGAATTAATTGAAAACACTCCGATGATTAATATTTTTTTTCATCTCGTTTTTCTGTCCAATCGTTCAAATATAAAGGCGGCTTAATTCGCAGAGTGGGAACTGGAACTCACTTATCAGCTTTCAGACAATTAGCATCATAATTCATTTCATTCCGTTTGTGGTTGATAAGTATGAATTATCATTCTATTATTATAGTTTTGGCGTTTCTGGTAGTCTTAGACTATCCTCGGTTTGGTCCGTCAGAAAAGTTTCGCATTTTCCCTATCTGCAGGACATAATATTTTTGATTTCATTACATACAACCGTTCAACACAAAATGTAAACATCAGTACTGTTAACCTCCGTGCTAGAGTATTGCAAAAGCTATCAACAAACCCTTGATCGTCATGCACAAACAATATGAGTTGACTCAAAACACCCAAAAATCACCAACTGGCAGCACTCAAATAGTTTGACTAAAACACTAATCTATGAAAAATTCAAATTCTAAACAATAAAATTCAGAATAGAGACTCTAGTATATATAAGCCAACAACTGTAAATAATTATTTACGAATACATACACTGAATACATTTTTTAGTGAACTGTCAATCGACATTTAACTCCGGATCGTGAGTTAAATTATATTCTACAATACATTATTTTTCTTGAACAACGTGAATTTTCATTTGAATCCATAATTCACATCCATGAATCCAGGCAAGTCTTCATCTGAATCAAAACGTTATAGACTTATTAAATTACTTAGCTCGGTCAACTAGGTATATGAACGTGTTATGCTAACATGTATTGCTACTTACTGACATGTAAAGAACACTATTTTCGAGTTATTTTAACAACAGCCCATCTAGAAAGGATAGATGATTTAACCCTAGACTTAATGGCGAAAACTTACTGGTATGGTTTTGATTAGCAAGCAAAATGATCTGCAATGTTTATTATGATGGTATAAGGTGATGAAATGTAACTTCCTTCCCTACACAATAGAAATATTCCACTACTATTTCTTAGACAGACAATTCCTTGTTTCCTTTTGGTTATCCTTTTCCCAACCGAGCGACACTGCAGCTGGTAATATAAATAATAATATAATTTCTAATAAATAGTAATATAGTAACACCGTAATATAAATTTTAAATTGGAAATTGGCAAAGATGGTTATTTGAACTTTTTAGACCTAAAACTGTCCATAATAAACAACCTAATAGAAATAGACGTATATAGAAAACCCACAACTACAGACACTATGATACCAGCGGATTCTTTCCACCCATGGTCCCAAAAGGCTGCTGGTTTCATTTGGCTCATAGACCGGATGTTAAAACTTCCGCTAATTATGAAAAATAATTAAAAACTATTAAAACCTTAGCAAAAAAAGGGTATCAAGAAATATTTATTGATAGGTTGCTAGTAAAAAGAATTAAAAAAATTAACTTTAAACGAACCAACAATAAGACTCAGCCACCCCACCACAAATGAATCATTAGGTTTCCGTTGTTTGCCATACACTGGTGAATTATCGGAAAAGATTTTTAAACAAGAAGGTTTTAGAATAGCTTTTAGAAGTACGGGTTCTCTTAAAAACATCCTCGCAAAACCTAAAGACAAAGTAGACAACTTGGCAAAAAGTGGGGTTTACCAACTCAATTGTAATGATTGTGATATTAAATATATAGGACAAAGCGGTAGAGAAATAAAAACAAGAGTAAAAGAACACTTGCCTAAATCGAGCAAATTTTCGGAATTTAAGGACCATCTAAAAGAAACAAAACATAATTTCAATTCAAATCTGAATACAAGAGTGTTACATAGTTTCAACAAAGGGAAAGAATTAGATTGGTTTCAGAAATTTGAAATTAAAAAATGTAAAATTGAACATGGTGATAAATGCATTAATAATATAACAGATTTTGATCTACCTCCCATTTTAAATATGTACATAAATAATATCAAACATCCAAATAATTAAACTAATAATTTTAATTGTTATTATTTTTATAGTAATTTAATAATATTAAGTATTTACTATTATAATATTTATTTGTGTTATAATTTCCGCGTTTCTCACGTTCAAATTGAGCGCAATTAAAAAAATCAGCTGCTAATTGGAACGTCGCGTTGGCGGAGTTATCAGCGGGTTCACGTTGGCAATTCATGTCGAGAGACGTGGTTGTAGAAGTCTTTCAACCTGATGATGAGCTAAAAGGCTCGAAATCCGGATCGTTGCAAAACAACTTGCTGTGAGTTGGAACTATCTTTTTAAAAAGGATTGCAGCCAAGACTCGGCCACGATAGTTGGAGTTAATGGTCTAAGCCAAAACACTAACTCGAAAACAGATGGAAATAGACCATGGTATGAGGAGAGAGGTGTACAAACTAACAGATTTTTTGTCTAAATTAGGCATAAAGAACTACACTAGAAACAATTTAATACCGCTGTTTTATAGTAAAGAATTGAGACATTTCTTCTTGAAGTATGCGGGGATGAACCTACGGTTTGTTCATTTTCGATTGCTTTGGTCTGTCTTTACTCGATGTTTTGATCTGTCAGACTCAATTCACCTACAGGCCATCTACAGTAAATTATGTCAAGAACGTAACAGGGGAGAGGGACGAACAGAGACCCGCAATGAAGATGGTGACAAGCCTAAACGACTCAAATTGATGTAACAAATAGCTAGGACAGGCACACCGAAATTCGAAACGGCAGAATTGGGAAAATAAAAAACCTGATTATAGATACAATAATGAACTATTTTACTAAATTATTCAAATTAAGCATAAATGCTACATGAAAAACAATTGAAAACTATGCCCTATGAAATACCATGATTGGAAAAAAACTCAAAATATAGAATAAGAAATGCCCAATGATGGAAAAATACAATTATGGAAACAATCGAGAGAAAGATGTGTACAAAACTAACGGAATCATTCGCCACATATAAATGGTGAATAATACGCTGTTTTCATATGTCAAACACTTTTCAGCTACAGAGAAAGACACAAATGCACACTAAAGATGGCGACAAAGCCAATAACGAACAATAATCGCATGACGAAAGAGTTATAGAAATTAATTAATTATTTATCAAATTGCGAATAAAAACACAAAAAACAAACTCCATTCTTACAGTTAGAATTTGTGATTTTATCTTGAGGTCTGCGAAGTACCGAACTTACAGTGGGTCGATTTGCATCACTTTGACCTGTCTTTGGTCGCTGTTTTGATACGCTAAACTCTTCGGACTCTCGCTAACATCAGTGTATGGAATTAAGGAAAGTAGAGATAGAGACAAGCCTACTCCGTAGTTGGTAACTCCGTAACGCTGGAATTTATCTGCCCGAACAAGACAACGAGTAAAGTAAGACTAAAATGATCGGAAAAGTTAAAGCTACAAATACAGTTTCGTCTAGAGATTTACATTGAGTTTGTAATGCATTTTGTAATGGAAATTATAATGGAATCGTCCAGGAAGCTACAGTTAAATGTATGCTCATTTCTCACACATTGTTTAGGCAACCGTCTTTCATCAGCTTCAGTGGCGACTCAAATACATTACTTCTATAGCTTTAAATGAAGAGTCCCGTTTGGACCGGTTCCCCCTAGTAAGTTTATCTGGATCCACGGTCGACTTGGCTGTATACTTTGGCTTCTCTGATAATGACGCCCCCCTTTCCTTAATGAGCTTTCTAACTGCTAGGCACGCAGCGAGCCCCGGCACCGCCAATCGTTGTCGTGGCCGCTGGAATTTGAATCGATATTGTATCCAAACTTTACCTTCCCTTCCGTCAATGTTTAAGAAATCAAGGAAATTACTTTCAAGGGGCGTAACCGCTCAGTCAACCGTACAAATTGGGACTGATAGAATGAAACACTGACAGTTGAGAAGTCTGAAAATGGCTACATTTTTAGAAAGCAACATAGGGTGTGCATTTGAAAATCAATGGACACCATTTGGTTATTTTGTTGAATATTGTTCTGTTAAAAACAATAAATATCAGAGGAAATAAGGATATAACCACGCACACAGCTTACACAATGACCCGAAACAGTACAGAAAAGATAATAGTTGCTCCATGAACAAATGGATTTTAAAAAGTTGCAATATACATTAAAATAATATCAACAATGAGAAAGTTATCCATACGAAATTATATTGAACGAAAAATGAGAGGAAATACAAAAAAAAATATCAGTGGTTAAAGAACCCCTCCCTCTTAACTTTTAACAATAAAAATATTAATAATTATAATCTCGGATTTATTTCACTTTATTAACCTTTGCTAATCCCATTTCTGCCTTCGCCCGAGGGATGGGGGGAGTTTATGAAGAAGGAGAGTTAGGGAATCTTTAACTCTTTCTGGCTCCGGCATCACCTTTCAAAACCACTTAGCTTCCTGGGCGGGGGTGGAGCCCATCTTGGCAGCCTGGACCACTTGTCAAAACTAAGGGCTAACGCAATTTATTTGACGTCGCACTGGGAGAAATACGAACTCGTCCTATTTCTATATTTAACATCCGAATAAATTCGAATATAAGGGAAACATGGAGACTTTCTCTTAATCGGTTCGACTGCCTGATGGAAAAGTCAATATAGAATCAATGAAGAAGATTACTCAAATTAATCAAGCGACAATAGTCAAAATCTTGGATAATCGCCTGCTCGTCTTTTGGTAATTCTTTACAATTAGAGGCAGAAATCATCCAGAGGATGGAACACAATTAAATTTAATCGTAAAATCACTACTTTTGATATTGTTTAGCATTGTTTAGCAAATCAATAAATATTAATTACTTAATAGCAATTGAAGTACCCGTATTATAATTAACAATGAATACAAAGCAATTAAAAGTTATCGACCATTGGGAATAATTTATGAAAAATTGAACATCAATTATATAAAAAGAAAAATGTCTAAATTTCGTGAAAAAAACAATCGCCCTAATTTTGACCTATTGAAACAACAACAAAAAACAAGAAACATTCTGAACGTGATAAAAGTGCCCAAAATCACATAATAAAAGGGATTTTTTGCATGTCAAAGCCGTAGGTTCGTTTTATCTAAAGGAGACACGTTGTTCTATCTGGTAGTGACAAGTAATTGAAACCTGGCTCCCATACAGAAGGCAGAAAAGATCCAAGCTCCATCGAACATCAACTTTGACGTGGCCAACTCCATCAAAAGTGAAATTCCCTTATCCTGTAAGAGAATTTCAATTTCGCTCAAATTGTATTAGTTTTGAGCCGGTTGTATTTTCCATTAAAATTCAAAGCTGTTAAATATTTTTAACGATTTTCTCAATTTTTGCGTACATGTTTTGAATTAGTATTAATTCTAGAAAATAAGTTTTCCTTTGTTTTAGTGTTTATTGTTTATTTACTCAGATTAATACTTAATGAAATGTTTTAGTTGTATTTTTGTTTTTTAAATATAGAAATAGACAAGAATTTTCTTACATCGTTAAAGGTCGAACAAAAGAAGCCAAAGATGGTCACACACTTCCGGCTTCCACAGCTGATTTTTTATTGATTCGTATGCAAGGTTCAGAGTTCCACACTGATGACTACTGTAAAAAAAGTAGCGATACTTCACTGCTAACGAAATAGCGTCATTCGATACTCGTACTTTCTACTTGATATATTTGATGAGGTATCCAAACAAAGAAATTGACAGGCGCATTAAAAACATTAACCTCGGGACAAAACTAAATTAAGTCAAGAAAACAACACAGAATTGCGATTTAAAGTTTAGACCTTTGGTATAAATTCAATTTTTGCAGTAACGTTTTTTTGTGTGTGGTCACATTTCAATGTAGTTGTACTAAGAAATAGTTTTTGTTTAATTTATTTAATTATAACATGATTTTTTTGTACTTATCACACTTGCATCATCTAGGTTTTAACATACATTTAGGACCTTATAGGGCCAATTAACATATCAAGATTTATGCGGTCCTTGTATACATTAGATTTGGGTAAAATGGGAATCCAGTTATATTAAAAACCAATAAAGATCATATCTTTCTTGCATCTAGACAAATATTCTTTAGGACAAATAAAAGTACATTTATTCTATTTCAGTATATGAGTTATTTCAGTTTAAAAATAGATACGTAGAATTATCGAACGCCTTTTTAGACACATTGCGTGTTAAAGAAAGTGTTTTCTTCTCGACTATATCATTTATTTAGCCTGTCAGGTCTAAAGACTTACTAGAATATACTTATATCTTTGGGCAAAATTGGAACTATCCAGTTTTCCCCCGAGGGTGCAGAAATTATCTGTATTGTTACATCGTGAAAATTTGTTTTCTCGTTGAACACACATATTGCTTTGCTTTTTGGTTTTTCCAAACTTTTTTTAAAATCAATTACATTCCGTGAGAACCCATGCGACTGCCTTTTTAGACGTTGAAGAGGACTAATGAGAATAGATTTGGAGGAAGGTTGCACATTAGAACTAGAATGGGATTGGATGCTAGTGTGGAATTTTTGGTTGCCTGATCTTGTACCTTTTTTAAAGGGAACATTTAGATAATACTGTTCCAAACAGAACAGGGCGCTGACGATGGAAGAAAGGATTTGTGATATTGTGGATTGCGCAGAGATTGGAAGGTTTGGTTGAACCCCATAGTATTATGGCGTATGTCCATATTGGTTTCAGTGTTCAGTTGTACAGGAGCATGTTGATGTCAAGCGAGAGTCGATTTGTTGTCTAATAGCCGTTTCCAGGTCAGTCGCAGTTCTAGATACATTAATTATTCAGAAATCGTGAGACGCGGTCTGGTATGATGTAGGTTTCAGAAAAACATTTTCTTTATCGTGCCAACGTTTCGATCTTTATTGAGATCATCTTCAGAGAGTGCCCCCCAACACGACACGCCAAAATGGCACAATTACACTGAAGACAAACACTTTGAGCCCTGAAGATGATCTCAATAAAGATCGAAACGTTGGCACGATAAAGAAAATGTTTTTCTGAAACCTACATCACACCAGACCGCATCTCACGATTTCTGAATAATTATCGATTAACGGTCACTAATCACCGCACAGTTCAAGATACAGTCCAATATAGCTGATGACATTTTCGGAAGTGGTGTGAAGTTAAATATAAGGTTTATATGACATTGGAGTTACAATGATGAGACTAAGGGAGAAAAACTTAAATTTGGAAAAAAGGCTGGATAGGCCTCGTGAGAAACATTGTCCAGGATTTCAAAAACTGTGTCGCCTTAAACCACCTGCTTTGTCTAAGAAAGGGCTAATGCTATCCCGACCCGACCAAAAACTTGTTTTATATGTGCAAATACGATAGAATTCTGCGCTTTACATGTTTGGCGATATATTTCATTGTGTTCGGCGAATTTTAAATAAACAATCACAAGCTGCTCTCGCCCCCGCAGCAACAATAAAATCGATTGTTTTTATTGCGTTCATTTGAGTTTGTTACGAATTATGTAAAAGTGTACACCGATTAGAAGATAATCAATGACATAAAAAAATATTCAATGCAGTACAATATATATTTTGTGTATGCCATAAAAAACGTGTTTCCCAGTGGAAGAGACGAAGGTTTTGGGCTTAAATTTGAAAATAATCCTCGAACAAAGTATATTCCATGGAAGTATACACGTTTAAAAATAAGGTAATTTACAATTAACAATACATTATAAGTCAGAGAGTAAATAGTTAACATCGGCGACAAGAACTCTGGAGATTATGGTTATAAAAGTCAACATAGAAATGTGGTAAGTGGCTGCCGGAATCGACGAACAGTATTGTCATTCTATATTCCGCATTTCTCCTTTAGATAAGGATGCAATCAAATACTGGGGCTATAAGAGAAATACATAAACCGAAAGGTAATAAACAGCAAGGCGACATTTGTTTATATTTTAGTTCAAGGAGAAAGATTGTTTTCAGAGTTGGGGTCATTCCACTATAATAAGAGTATAAGGATGAGTCAATAAAAATGACCTTAAGAAACAAAATAAAATCTAATTAGTATGAATAATAATATTTAAACTATTAAAATATATGTATTGGCTAATAGCCAGCTGTCGATTTCCCTGGCGGTTTGGTATTCGAATAGAGAAATTCAAGGACTTTTTCATTTCCTACTAGATTTGGATGGTTTTGCCTCAAAATAAGAGAGCCATTGTCGGAAAAAGAAGAACCTTGAAAGTGCCAGGTCTGTGATACAGGCTGGGTGAGGAAAAATGTCTCGTAACCTGGACGTGTGTGTCCGAGATTTGATTTACTGGAATATTACTCCTTTCATATTCAGTAAATGATCATATATATTTTCAAGTTGTTCAAAGTAAAGTTGAGAACCAACCAACAGACATCTGGATCAGCACTCATGGCGCACAATTCTAAAACAAGGTCTGTTTTTCAAATTGGTTTTGCGACCGGAAGAAAAAACAACTTTGTTCAATTCACTACCAAAGTACCCACTTCTTACGACCATTCGTATTTTGAAGGATGAAATAGTGGTTAAACGCGACACTCTGTCTTCGATTTATTAAAGATATGCTAAGGATGTTTTCACCTTTTCTATTTCGCTAAGTTCGCGATTGAGTGTTGCCTGGAAAAGTCTAGTTGTGCTGACTATGTGTCTGATGCTTTTCTTGTGAATACGCCTCGAGTCTCTAGCGTAAAACCTCGTGTGACATGAACACCAACCTAAATCTTCTCTTATTTCCGTAATCATGCTATCATTTTCGAATCGAAATAACCACCTCCACAGTTCGTTCGTTCAGTTCCTCCTTCAAATTGGACTACCAAGAATGTTTTTTACAGCGGTACACTTTCGTTAAGAGAATATAATATAAAGAGCATTTCGAAGCCAATATTATTATAAAATTCGGTCGGGTGTGATGTAGGTTTCAGAAAAACATTTTCTTTATCGTGCCAACGTTTTGATCTTTATTGGGATCATCTTCAGGGCTAAATAGCTTTCCAAAATTATAAAACAATCCAAACGCTTTTTTCCAAAATTAAAGATCCCACACCAATAACAGATAAATCTGATGTAATCTACGAGATCAACTGTTTAAACAGTCCGGCAACTTACATCGGTCTTACATCCCAATATCTGGACAAGAGAGTAAAGCAACATATCTATGATTGCAAAAAACCCAAGCAAAATCCTACAGCACTCTCTACCCACCATCGTGAACACCAACACAATTTCGACTTCAAAAATCCAAAAATATTACATACAGAACAAAACAAATCTAAACGTAATTTCTTAGAAATGGTTTATATCAACAGAGATAAACACAACATTAATTACAGAACAGATACATGTAAACTCAGTCGCAGCTACGCCAATATCATTAATCAAATTTAATATAGATAACATACATATATCATTACATTACTACATTACATTCCACATATCAAATATTTTTCATAGTCTAATTGTCCAACAATTTAGCTTTCCTTTTCCTATTTATCCCTTTCTATATAATCTGAAAGGATAATCTGGCCGAACCATTACCAACACATTGTTTCCCTTCGTCGGCTCTTTTCACCTCAAAGAAGCCGACGCCTTATACAAAAATGTCTTTTCTATACCGACTACCTTCCCCATGCCTTCAAAATCCAACGTATATGAACATAAAACAGCAAAATCTCACTGGCACTCTCAACACGACACGCAAGAATGGCACAATTACACAGAAGACACACACTTTGAGTGAGTAGAAATACTTTGACTGAATATAAAAAAATATTTTGCATTGTATAAATTCACTTTTCCACATCCTAAATGTATTTGTTAAATGTAAGCAATGTTTGTAAATCCCAGGCCCTGAAGATGATCTCAATAAAGATCGAAACGTTGGGACGATAAAGAAAATGTTTTTCTGAAACCTACATCACACCAGACCGCATCTCACGATTTCTGAATAATTACCTATTAACGGTCACTTATCACCACACATGATTATAAAAAATACATAACAAGAAGAAAAATTGAAAACGAGAATTTATTTACTCTCCCCAATGCATTTTTTTAAAGTTAAATTGGAAGATGTGTGGGTTATAAATACTTTAAGGTATCGATACTTTTCTTTCTACACCGAATTTATACGTGAAATCTGCGAAAAACGCCGACCCAGGAGACTGGTGATTTTGAAATTACTACCAATATAATATTCATCGACTGGAATAATCGTCGAGGATTGTTTTGTTTTTCTTTACGTCATGGTTCAATCCTCTTAGGCCAATTTTCCCAACCTGGTCATCCATTCATATCTAAATGTAAATTACTCAAAAAAACTCTGTGATAAGTTTATTATTATGTAATCCTCTAATGTGGGCAAGTTTTAATACATATTCAACGCAAAAAGTGCAGCTGTACACATTGAAACAAAAATTTGGACGATATAATATTAAAATGTTGATAAATTATACTGTATCTAGGTCATCGTCCATACTCGGATTACGATTTGTAAGCTGGACATTCAAAACTGTAATCGTCAAAATCCTACCGAACAGCAATGTCGCCCCATGGAGAGGAAATGCATCATAAAATTGCAATTCCATTGTTCTTGGAATGGATATAAATCAAAAATCGCCACATTTCTCTAAAATATTGCGCAAGTTGCTTGTCCTCGAGTTATTGTTTTTTGTTGGCTCGATATACAGGGGAATATATCAATTTAAGGAAAACGTCACATGCCTGGCAATACATAAGGGATGTTTGAACAAATTGGGACTACACCGGTAGGTAACGTGTTGAAACGTATTAATAGAGGGACGGTCTTTGTCAAACAAAACCCTTTCACCATACACAAACGTTTAAAAGGGCTTCGCCTAAGAACAAATAAAACAAAGGATAACTATTGATGAAGATGAAACGCGGAAACGCGCCTGAAGCGATAATTGCGACAACTCAAAACTAGAAGAACTAGAATGATCCGAAACGAGCAAACCTGCGGTTTATTATCTCGCATGATTTAAAAAAATTCAATTGATCTGCATTAGTACTCATTTATGAATACAAAAACCCTGAAACTACCAGAGAAACCTTATTATACAGATCGGTTTATATCAATTTTTGAAATTGATTTTGAAATTTTTTTTAGAGAATCTTTAGGGCCCACACGATCTATTTTCCAAGCTGAGATCCGTTCAATTAAAAAGGGATTAAAAAGTGCATAAATATACGTATTCTCGGTTAACCTAGCAGCACTAAAGCGCGTTAGTCATTCACATTTAAGTCAAAGCTGATCTTGGAGTGCGTAATATATACCTGTGAAAATTAACCCTGGTAACTCTGCTGTTGGTGGGAGGGGACACGAGTGGATAAAAGTAAACGAACAAGCCGAATAACGAGCAATAGCAAAGAACAACCTTCAATTTCTTTGGACTAGAACCGCAAATTGGCACGTCCCAAAGCATGTTGGAGGATAAAATGACCACACACTGAATGAACTCACCAACTGCAACACATTCAAAGAAGATTCTCGACATATAAAACAGAAAAACAAAAATCTATCTCTTTCAGTAGACTAAAATAATGGACAATAACAGGACTTTATATATATAGAAAAAAGATGAGACTGAAATCTGCAGACTCTGTCATGAAGAGGGAGAAAATCGCACTACATCCAATGTGGCTCCAAAGATTAACTCGGAATGGGCACAGCCTAAAGAAATATGAGAAGAGGAACCTCGCAAAGTGCTCCGTTACCTACCTAGAAAGTTTGGATATAAAGAAGAGTCAATTACACAATATTTATAGATCGCAGTGGAAGGAAAGTGGAAATTATAGAATCAGACTTAAAAATTGTAATGAGTGAGTAGCACAGGTCTAGCATTTTTCCAACTGTTCTACTCTTCGTTTGGAGCAAAAAATGCTCAGGAGAAAATTTTCGTAATGTTCTCTATTTTGAAGATATTCATCAATTTAGGTTTTTTTCAACTTTTTACTACCTTATCACATAAAAACACTTACAACTTCCAAAATGTTGAGACTACAACTAATCCAATTACACAATTTGAAAGAACGCTAAATTTGCAGTAAAATACTTCTTTGCAATAGTCTGAATGACATAAAATGTTAGCCAATATCAGTTGGAACATGTCAAAATTACAAAATTTAAAGTTTTGGTCATGATTACACGTTCTACTGAGGTTACAAAAAAATACATACAACTTGTAAAATTTTACAAAAACTTAATCTACAATAATATGCATCCAGGTTATTAAATAACGTCTAATAGAGTTGAAAAAAAAAAAAATTGAATGTTCGAAAACGTGAGCTAAGGTAAATTTGAAGGGGGGGGGGTAGAAATAAATCAATAAGAACTCGCTTTGTAAAAAAAAAATGACACATCTGTAACCTCACAAAAATCATACCAGAGAGCTTCATACAATAAAATGCTATGGTTTTGCATCTGAAGTTTTCAGAGGAAATGCTCAATGTGTTTTCCCTCTCCTCGAATGCATAACTGACTTTCTGAATTTCTACCCCCCCCCCTTCAAATTTACCTTAGCTCACGTTTTCGAACATTCAATTGTTATTTTTCAACTTCATTAGAACGTTATTTAAAAACCTGGATATATCAACGTAAAGCATATTAGATGAAGAAGTTTTTGTAAAATTTGACAAGTTGTAGGTATTTTTTCTAACCTCAGTAGAACGTGCAATCATGATCAAAATTTTAAATTTTGTAATTTTGACATGTCCCTACCGATATTGGCTAACTGAATTTTGTCATTCAGATTATTGCAAAGAAGTATCTTACAGCAAATTTAGCGTTCTTTCAAATGGTGTAATTGGATTTGTTGTAGTCTCAACATTTTGGATGTTGTGATCTTTTTTTATGTGGTAAGGTAGTGAAAAGTTGAAAAAACCTAAATTGACGAATATCTTCAAAATAGAGAACTTTCCGAAAATTCTCGTGAGCATTTTTTGCTCCGAACGAAGAGTAGAATCGATTCCCTGAGTTTCGTCAGAAGGAACTGTGACACCCTGTATATAATATGAACATATAGAATTTTACCGGCATTAATAACAAACGTCTCAGAATATGGTGGCGTTTTTAGTCAAGGGCAAAGTATATTGCCAAATTTTCTCGTTAAGGATTCAAATTTTTTTCTCTTATTCCAGTGAAAAAACTGCATTATCAATTTGTCATTGATAAACAAAAATACAGCAATGGAGGAACGGAGGGATTGAAAGGTACTTCTCGAGTTGAGGAAATTAACTGTTACAGATAAGGAAGAAAGAGATGGGAGCTCAAAGGGCTCAGACAATAACCGTCCATTGGAGACCATTAACTGAGGCTCGAAGGGTTAATTCGGATCTTTGTTATTGGCCGCTTCGAAGAAAATGGTCTATCAAATGATTTAGGGAAAGATGCCAACATAATATTTCACGGATGAAAGCATATTCCATTTCTTTTCAAACACAACTTCCTCTCTTATGGGGAAGAGTGTTATTTATCAAAAGTGATGACGTGTTATTTAAAATATGCTAATTAATCATCAAATAAGTTATCAGATTGTTGTTTATGAGTGCAATTAATTAAGGTTTTTAGTTGAGATAAAAAGGTCAGTGTCACGAGCGGGATTCGAACCTACGACCTTTGGCTTGATACGCCGCTACACTACCACTTCACGATAGCTCAAGTGGTAGACTAGCGGCTTATCAAGCCGAAGGTCGTGGGTTCGAATCCCGCTCGTGACACTGACTGTTTTATCTCAACTAAAAACCTTAATTAATTGAATGATATTAGTTGGTCAAGCGGACCGCGAAAAATAGTGATTTTATGAGTTAAACTATGCATCGCTTGCTACACCGTTAATTAACTAAAGGGAATTGTTCATCAAACGTATAATTTTCACGTTATACGTTATATTCACACAGAAGATTTATAATTTTGATTAACAAGCTAAAGATCTAAATAACTGCAAACTTTGTGTCATTTGACGTAAAACTTTAAAACACAAAGGAAAGTGGAGAGTTTTCCTATTTCACATTCCTCTTTGCATTCAAATGTCAATCCAAACAGACCGTTCTATATAGATGAACTACACATGACAAGGAGACGGCTAATGTTTGTGCGTCACGGATTTGTATCAAACTTTTTTTAGTGATGCGAAATATCGAACACATATCCGCCACTTATGAATATATACTTGAACACGTTGTTATTGGCAAAGTGGAGTCTTTGTTGATAAGTGAGAATTAGTAATTCCACTTTTTTTTAAAGTTTGTAGTACATTTTTGACATCTGTAGTTATACCATTTAAAATTGTACCATTACAATGCAAGGCCACCCACAGCTAGGATCATCGGTGACTATTTGGAAGGGGCTTCAATTCAATGTTTACAGTGGCCAGCATGTAGTCCCAACTTAAACCTAATCGAACACTTTTAGGACGGTTGTCGAAGAGGGTAAAACGTCGCCCTGTGATGATAAAAAATGTGCAGGAATTGACAATGGCGCTGCTGAAGTAGGAAACTATTCCGTAACTAACCGAATACATGACATTTTTGAAAAAATAGTTTTTAAAAGTTTAACGTTAAAGTAAAGATTTAAAGTTAAAAGTTTAACTTTTTATTTACAATAACTGCAAGTATTTACTAGAACCCTGCCAAAAAAAGAGGATTACGCGTTTTTGGCCCTCAGTGTAAACAAGTACAATATGCTCTAGCTCAAATTCTGCTAAAGGTGTCCACAAATTAAATAATATATTATAAAATAAATGTAAACAAATATAATTTGGCAATTTTCTGCTTGAAATTGACGAGATAGAATCTCACGTATATAACTAATAGTAACGCCTCTACTCTTGCGTTTTGCTAATTATGTTCAAAATAATTGGTAAATTAAAAAATAAACTGGAAAAATTCCCTTTATGCATGTTACAAAGCCCGTTGTTGTTATCTTATGTTTTTCTCCGTTTTCAAGAATATTTCAATCTAGCTGAAATTCCAACATTGAAAAAATAACTTTAATTTCAGAATCATTTGATATCTATTTAGAAATAACATGCTCTCCTTAGATCCGATAAATGAAGAATATACATAATATAAAATAAATACTTAAATAAATGTATGGAAATTTAATTTGGTAAGACTTGTTTTATTATTATTTATTATTAACATAAAGGACCAAAATGGCAGGGACCTAACGGAGGTAGAAGACATAAAGAAGAGGTGGCAAATCTATACAGAAGAACTATACAAGAACAAGCTTAATATCCCTGATAACCTCAATGTGGAGCTCACTGACCTGGAGCCAGACATCCTGGAATGTGAAGTCAAATGGGCCTTAGGAAGTCTAAGCAACAACAAAGCTAGTGGAGGTGACAGTATTACAGCTGAAGTATTCAAAATCTTAAAAGACGATGCAGTAAAAGTGCTACACTCAATATGCCAGCAAATTTGGAAAACGCAGCAGTGGCCACAGGATTGGAAAAGGTCAGTTTACATTCCAATTCCAAAGAAGGGCAATGCCAAAGAATGTTCAAACTACTGCACCATTGCACTTATCTCACATGCTAGCAAAGTTATGCTGAAAATCCTACAAGCTAGGCTCCAACAGTATGTAGACCGAGAACTGCCAGAAGTGCAGGAAGGATTTCGAAGAGGCAGAGGAACCAGAGATCAAATTGCCAACATACGCTGGATCATGGAAAAAGCTAGGGAGTTCCAGAAAAACATCTACTTCTGCTTCATTGACTATGCTAAAGCCTTTGACTGTGTGGACCATAACAAACTGTGGCAAGTTCTTAAAGAGATGGGAATACCAGACCATCTTATTTGTCTCCTGAGAAACCTATATNTATGTTTATATATTCAATCAAAATATTTCTACTCACTAATAAAAAAAAAATGTATTTTGCATTGTATAAATTTACTTTTCCACATCCAAAATGTAATTGTTGTATGTAAACAATGTTTGTAAATCCCAGGCCCTGAAGATGATCTCAATAAAGATCGAAACATTGGCACGATAAGGAAAATGTTATCCTGAAACCTACATCACACCAGACCGCATCTCACGATTTCTAAATAAATATCGATTAACGATCACTAATCACCACACATATCTATTTAGAAATAACATGCTCTCGTTAGATCCGATAAATGAAGAATATACATAATATAAAATAAATACTTAAATAAACGTATGGAAATTTAATTTGGTAGTTTTCTACTTAAATTTCAATACCTCATGTACAAAAATAATAGAAACGCATAATTTAGACTTGTTTTTATTTAGTATTAAAATAATTGGTAAATTAAAAAATAAACAGGAAATTTAGAGCTTTATGTAGGTTACAAAACCCGTTGTTGTTATCTTCTTTTTTTCTCTGTTTTAAAGATTTTCAGGTCTAGCTAAGATCAAAACAAAGAATTTTTAACCAAATTCAATTATTAATCAAGTCAAAAATTAGGGCAAGTCAATCGATTTTGAATTCAGTAGTGAGTTGGTGTGCCTGCCTCTCTCTGCCTGTAACCTCAATATCACGCACAGAACAAAACAGCGTAGATAGTCAATAACGATCCAACTACAGGTTCATCATCTCACAAATGCCCAAAAGAAAAATTAAAACGAAGAAAATGCCACTGGTTTACAAACTTCACTTTGTAGTCTGTGTTCTTTGTTTTTCCTCCACCAAAATCCGTTTATTTTATTATCAATCAACCTTTCATATTATATTTTTTTGTAGTAACGACCTAATCCAGCACAAGAATCACCTGATCCTTTATAAAGATTTGGAAAAGATCAGACTCTTTCTACAATAACCTCAACAAGGATATTTTTAAATAGAGAAAATCAGACTGCAACCTTTTTTACTACCACATGACTTTACAGTGTGGATGCTTCTTAAAACTTAAATTCAGATAAGAAGAGATAGCTCTCTTATCCCAGCGTCCTTTAATTTTTGCAACTATTTCCATCTATCGAGTTTTTTTTTTCAGCACTGAAGCTCTAAATGGAGTTCGAGATCTCTAGCACAAATCTTTTTTAACAATTTGCTTGAAACCAACGATCAACTCCAAAGCTAAATTAAGTTGTCAGGATTACCAACCTGCAATGCTTGGAAATCGGAGGTACAGTGTGCAGTCAACATTACTGACCATTGACCAAGAATATTTTCCAATTCAAACTAAACCGACCTATACGAATTCGGGTTATCGGGATACTTCTGAACAGCATTACTCATTTTACATATTTTTCTCAAATCTTGAAGCTAGTTTGTTCTCTGATTTCCGGGGGCTCACGGTGAACGAGTAGTTAATAGCGTCCGTTAGAAGTTCTCGGTTCGAATCCTGCTTCATCCCACAGAATTTTTATTGGTAATTATATGTAAAAGTAGTTTAACCTTTTTCGTGACACCTAGGAATTGTTGAACGTCAATCCCATTACGTTACTTTAACTTCCCAGTTAATCCTTTAAGTTCCCTCACTGTTTTATACCTTTACTGTACCGTATGATCTACCTTTTCAGTTAGATTCTATTTTAAAAATCGGCTAGAGAAAACAAAGCGTTGTTTTATACTACATTATTGTTTTCACTGTTCATTTCGTTTTTGTGTCCATCGTAGGGGTAATAATTTTCAACCGTAGTTTTAAAATAGGGGTTTGTGTGACGTCACAAAGCGTTCGCGTCTCTCGCCAACACACGAAGGTGATTTATGGCCCGGCGAGAATTGATAGTCTCCCCCTTTATTGATTTAATTAATGAATAAAGCAGACTGGCGCACGATATCCACCAAGGAAACTACGAGCATGCGAATTTTTAACGCCTAACTGAAAATTAAATTCCGCCACCGATACCATATCGTTTATTGTTAACAGTATCTCTTGTTTATTGTGATGGAACATGCCGAGATACGGCACTGTAGGAAGTCATACAATTAATGCTCATAAAACCCTAAATTATGAGGAAATATGACATTTGGTCATATATCTGGCAAAGAGACGTATGTAGGTTAAAACCGTCAAAAACAATAAAACTTATGATAATATAAATGACAATAACCAAAGCCATTATTTTTTAAAAAATTAACTATTGAATTCGAGAATTAATAACATTTCATAACTCAGCGTTTCTGTTAGAATGAACAGTCTGCTGAAAGAATTTTAACGGGTACTAAGCCAAAATATAAAAAAACCGATATAAGTTTTCTACTTATTTTAAATTCCACAAGGAGCAAATCAAACTGCAATCTCATTTTAGAAGGCTATAATTTAAAGGCACAGTTTCATTTCTAGTATTTCAAAAATTTATATGGCCAAAAGACTATAGTATGACCTATGTTATAACTTAATTCTGGGTATATTTTATGATATTGTTCTCTTTGAATTGTAATTACATATTTAAGCTTTCGTCCAGTTATTGTTATATTTGTTACTTATTTATAATTCGTCCTCCCCGTAGCCACGCTGTCTTTTTTGAAACGATAATTTAGGGCAAACGTCGATCATGTAATTTTTTTTACTTTAAAATTACAATCAAGTCTTAATCCTATGCATATTATAAAATTATTCGCGTTCATGGACCGTCTAAAAAATGTTTTAATGAAAAATTCCTTGATGTTTTTCAACATGCTGCATGGTTTTTGTACCCTCGCCGACACCTGGGCGTCAAAAACATAATGGATGTTGAAGTCACATCCCTTTAGTAAGAAAATAAAGGGATGACGGGATTTTGTGTCAACCCACGCGCTGATGTATATAAAAGACGAAAATATTGAAAATATACAACAGAACACATTTGACGGGATAAACTTTATAAGCTAGCCAACCAACCCGCTACCTAGCTAATAAAATGAAAACACAGTTTAAATAACCGGAAACAATTAATGAAAAAATCAGGTTAAATACCTCAAGGACGGCGAACGACGAAAATAACACTGACGCATCCCTTTTTCTTCCGTACACACAAGTAATTTCGACACTCACATCACAGGCCAAAACAGCGACGACAGGTATCCAGGGATGCAGAAAACACCGAAACCCAAGTTCATCACCCCATAAAACAAGTATTTAAAATGATTTATTTATTTGTATCTCGTGCATGTCATTATTGGTAGAAATGATGAATGAAATGCGGTGTTCAATCCTTTTTAAAAAGATAGTTGCACATAGTAAGTGAGTAGTAGTACTTACTGTGAGTAGGAATTATCTTTTTAAAAAGGATTATCATTATTGATGTAAACACTACGACCATCATTGCACCCGAGGAACATTGGCACTCCATCGATTGTCGAACAAAGAGCGAGGAGGTCTCTGAGTAACCGACGTCTGAGAAGTAAGAATGCTTAGGATGGAAAGTAGTGAAAAGCTGTGCTGTAAAGTTAGGATGGATTGAAACTTGTTGAACAGTTCTCTTATTTAACGAACAGAATGGTAACGTCGTTCAGTCGGGGTCGGAGACGTAGTGCGAAGTTTGATTATTCTTGTGAGGACTGTTGACGGGAACTCTTGGATTATTTGTATATTAAATGGTTTGGTTGTAACCCACAGCTCGGTTTTGTATTTCCAAATGGATCGAATTCGCACAGTGTTCCTAATCGTTCAAGTCATCTGTTTAGTTAGTTTAAGTTATCGAGGTTGTAACGGTTGGGATGTATCGGCAGCTCAACATTACAAATAGCATATAAGATACGACTAAGAGTGTGCTTTATGTTATTGATTTTCTTTCCTATTAGGTCCGATTGGTTAATTGGCAAAGCAAATTTCTCAGGTGAACTATCAAAAATTCATTAATATCCTCATTATCCCAAATGATTATTGCAGTTCTCTCAATGAACTCCATCATGGTTTAATCTTTTTGAGATTAAAATATCGCTTATGGAGTCTTTTTGCACTACATAATTACTTTTACCATGATATTCAGTATAATCGAATTGTTTAACTCAACAATAATTGTTTTCGAAGCAGAAATTTAGATAATGCTGCGTTATATGAATTACATTAATCTATTCAATTAATCATTAATAAGCAATACATGAGAGCATTAAAGGAATATAATTTCACGAAAATAATTGTTGAAAAACAATCTTACTGAATTATTCAATCAATAATTTTCTAACTCTCAAGTATGTGAAAATTGTTCATGGATGAGCCACAGAGATGACTGGACGATGGGATTCTTTATCGGTGAGTAAATCTTAAAATCCAAGGCCGATGGATACCTGATTTCCTCATGATGATCCGCCCACGTGATATTTAGATTGCAGTACCTGATCCTGGGCAATTATTATTGGGCTGAGCTCTAAGTTTATGCAGTTCGTTTTCGCACATTCCATTCCGTTTGCCTTCAGTCAAAGGCGTCATGGGATTTTGCCATTTAAAAAAATAAAAAATATTATTAATAATTATTTTTGTCCCTTGTACGTGAAATGTGCAGTCAAGGTCTGAACGTTAAACACGGCTACTGAGCTGGACTGGGAAAAAATAAACTACAAAGCCTTAAGATTATCGAGAAGTTCTAGAAAATAATGGATATTGCACAAGATGTTGGTCGAAGAGCAAGTCTTTCTGACCTATCTTAATATTGAGGTCGATTTCCGGGACACCTGCTTAGAAAAGTATATTAAGTTCTATTGATCTGACAGCTTGTTTTGTCCAGATGAAGGATATTCAAACAAGCTGCGATAATCTTGTTAAGTATATTAACGCAGCGAACTTTTGATAATTCATTAACTCTTCTCAAGTGTTAGGTCTTGGTGTACTTAACATTTGTTAGTCTCTTTCAACGGAAGTGTCATCCATATCCAGAAAGGAAGAAAGACGATTGAGAAAGGAAGGATCAAAAACGTGATAGAATGCAATTCCATCTAAACGATTTCCATCAAGGCTCCTTTACAAAAACAACAACTCTGCTGTTTTACGTAATAGTCTGTTTTTTTTATTAGTTTTCGTATTTTCTTTGTCGTTTTAACAAAAATTCACTAAAAATTTATTTACCCTTAACATTTCAAAATGTCTAAAAGTATTTCACGCATATTTTCGATTTCTCCTTATAGTTTACTTTTTTAATCTTAAAACATTACATTTACAGTAAAAGTCGTACAAATCTCGTTAAATTTTCAGAAGTATGAAATATGTACACAAGCAAGCGAGGTAAAACAGGTTTCTAAAGGTATGCGATATTTTATCCGAAAACCGAAATTCCCGGCATTCTTTTATTTCAATTTCATTATTTCAAAACCAATTGGTTTATTTTTTACGTTATTACAAAAGGTTCAGAAAATTTTTGCGAAGCGTAAATAAATATTGATTGAGAAGAAGATTAGACCATTGGATAAGCATTTTAAATATCGCCTTACAACATCAAAACGGGGGATCAATTTTTTTTTCTCGGAGGATCCGCCGATCGAACTAGACCCAAAGGGGACGTCGGCCCGGCAGAACAATTCACGTTTTATTCACCTCTTTTAAATGAAATACCCCAAATAGTCTGGCAAACAAGGGCCGGAATTGAAAAAGGAAGAAGCTGGCAGGGGGCGGATTCCGAGGCTCAGCATTCCGTGGTTCTCTACGTGCTTCGCATCCTCCACCGCCCCCGCAACGCCACCCTTGCTCACGGCTATGAAATATTTACCGACGGGGAGAAAAGGGGCCGGGGGTGTGGAGTCGATTTGTACCAGTGCCAAGGAGCCAAGGAGGGCTGATTGCGATAATTTTCAATATTTCTTCCTGATTCCTTCTTTTTAAAACTTAATTGATCGATTCCAAGTTTTACAGGTTCAGATGTATTTAAATGAATATACTACTCAAGAGAAGAGTTTGTTTTCAGAAGCCCATAAATTATACATGATTACCCCCACACCTATTGTTTTTTGTTTGTACAAAAACAATCACTGCCTTATTTTTTTATATGACAAGCAAAAAGTAGGACATGCAGACATTAATCAATATTGATCTTAAACATTTTAATCATCGTACTACATTCCTATTAAATAGCGTTTAAGCTAAATGTTATAGTCGTTGAATCTAATTCATTGATATTAATTATCTATTTAGGAATCAATTTAATCTAGCAGAAGGACACCACTGGGGTATACCTCTATCAAGTTAAACGTTAATTACGTCCACTACCTACTGTGTCTCTCTATTTGTGCAAAACTGTTCTATTTCATGAATAAAATAGTTATATTTTACAATACAAACCCGTGGAAATGATATGGTATGGTTTGGTAAAGATATAGGAAGCGCGGTTTGCGCTCCCCAAGCACTGCAGCCTCCCGGCTTCCTAGCCTCCTTAGAAGTATCAGGTCATTAACTGTCGCTGCTGCAATTTGATTCCGTACATTTTATCTGCACGTTAGGTTAAATCTGCATTGAGCTGTTGCTTCGCATTCGAAGATGATATGATTGGCTGTTTCCTCCTCCTCATTACATAATCTGCAAATGGGATCATCGTTGTATATACCCATGTTGTGTAGATGTTTTCTCAGATGCCAGTGACCGGTTAGTAGTCCTACCACTCCTCTGAGTTTGGCCCTCTCCAATTGCAGCAGTGCTTATGCCAGTTTTGGTGAGTGTTGTTTCATCATAAGTTTACTATGTCTAGCACTGCTAGACATATCCACATCCACATCTTCTTTTTTTTTTCTTTGGATCCATTCTGAGATGGAGGATTCTATATTTGTTTTTGTTATCCTAAGGATAGGTTCAGGGCCTATGTATGGTCTTGCAGATCCTCCTCTGGCCAGTCTGTCTGCTTTCTCGTTACCCAAAATTCCCCTGTGCCCTGGCACCCAAGATATCATCAGGTTGTTGTGTTTCCCCAGGTTTTGGAGATTTTGGATGCATTCATTGACTAGTTTTGATGTGATTCTTTTACATGCTAATGCTTTAATAGCTGCTTGGCTGTCTAATCTTATGAGGATTTTTTTTGTCAGTGTAACCTCTTTTAAGATTTTCCAGGGCACAAGCATTGATGGCTTGTATTTCCGCTTGAAAGACCGAAGTGTACTTCCCTAATGAATTTGATTGCGCATGTTTTGGGCTGGTACAGAAAACGCCTGATCCTTCGTTTGTTTTGGAGCCACCTGTATACCATATCATTGTACCTGATGCTCTCCTGTGTTCTTCCTCGGTATTCAAACAATCAGGTAGAACTAATGGCCATTTCAAAAAACCTTCTGGCCGGAAGTTGGCAGCACAGTTTGACAATACAATCGACACAATTGGACATACAATCGAGTTTCCTTGTATTCGATCCAAGACCAAAACCACTTCCCGACGGTTCAGTAAAAAATCAACGTAGTTGATTGGAAAGAAGAGATTTTGAGCTGAGAATGAGTATCAAATGGATGTAAGCTCATGAGACCTAGTGTTAAATAATACTAATTTTGCCAATTACTATTTCTACGGGTTGTAATAAGACGCAGAATAACCTATGGATCACTAATCTGGTGGAACAAAGCTCAACAAAAAGTAGTGTGACAAAAAAAATTAGGTTTTTATAATATCATTATTGTAAGAGAGGAAAGTGGTTTTCTTTTTGCCCCAAAATCAAATTTTTATTTTCTCGCCTCGATCAGCTTCCTTTTCTTGTAAGGAGGTATGTAACCTGGTTATAAGAGGGATAAATTTTTATTATTACTTACAAAACCAGTGTACGTAGGAAATTGGTGAAAATCAACAATAAGTGTTATTATTAAGAGTGTGTATTTAACGCCGGGGATTAACTGATAATGCGATCGCTTGGACCGAGCCAGAGGTCGCCGAGGAGAACAGTGCGGTAAACACCTACGAGTGAGCAACTGATAGAGCTTCTCCGGAAAACGGCTCGTCCGGATTTTTCTTCGTGGGTAATTCCATTTTTGGAATTTCCACCGGGCGCCTTCCTCACCAGACCACGGCGACGAGCGAGGACTGTCCGTTCGTGGTTTTCAAAAAGGATATACAGGCGGCCCCGATTCTCCGGAGAATTTTTTTTTTTTGTAGCGGATTTAGGCAGGACTGGAACCCAGGAGGACTCGGCGGATGGTTGTGGCTGGATCAACGATTCCCAAGTATTGTGTTGGTTTACGTAAAAGACTGCATGAAGAAGAAATTTTGTTTGTTTTAATTTTAATGATTTATTATTGATAATTTAGGTTATTAAGTTTTATTTTAAGTTAGTCCAGATCTGGTTTATGGTTTGTTTTATAGCTTATTAAGGAAACAATGCCCCATTGTTAAGAGGATTCTCATTTTTATTTTTTTTATTTCCCTCCTTATTAATCTACTTTTTTTTGTTTGGCTTGATTATTTTTCATGGCCAGGTAGCTCGTAAATACATAATCATTTAAGCAGAGGGAACTCGAATGCGATAAGGAAAAGGTAAGGTTGCTGATCACGACCCGCCGTGTTAGGCTGGCTTTATCCTGGCCCAAGCCTAGTGGCCTTGCCTGGAGCGCCCCCCCCCCGTGGCGAGTGTCCGCCATGGAATAAAGTAAATCATTTTTTTTTTATAGAAAATATTATACTACTTTCCTCTCATATATTGATTAATTTATTTGTTTATTTCTTTATTTTTATCAAATTTATTTAGAGTAACAAGAATATACTTTTAGTTAAAGGAGTTCCCCATTACTCTGGATGCATAAAATGGGGTGGCGCCCAACTCACCAATATTTCTTTGGTCCTTAATATTTCTTTTATTTTTTTTTTTAATTTTATAAATTGTCCCTCCAGTCTTACCCCCCACTCCCGACGAGCTACAGGGATAAACTTTACTCTGACGAATTAATTTTGGGTGTAACAGTAGCTACCGTAACATTAGGCAGCATACTAAGACTAGCAAGCCTATGTTTCTAAAGGGCAATGAGAACAACCGTTACAAATGCATTAGAAACTCTGCTAAACCTACCTCCATTGGAAATATTCATACAAGGAGAGGCTAGGAAAAGCTCACTTAGACTCCAGAAACAATTAAATTGGAAAGGAACTAAACAATTCGGGTATACAACCATAATTAACAAAATCAGACACCCATTATTAGAAATGGGAACTGATTATATGATCCCGGAAACATCCTTCACACCTTCCCATAAAGTTTCAATGGACTATACTTTTCCACACGAATTTTCAACAAGCTTTTAGACAACAAATGCAAAGAACACGACCGTTTATTTTGCTCCCGTCCTGGAAAACATGAATATCACCTCCGGTGAGTTTTTATAATGTTAATTACATCTATGAATATTGCAGCATGTTTGCATTTACCTGCAGGGATATGTCTACATCAAGTCTTGGCCCTATTTGTTTTCCTGTCTGTTTCACTAATATAATTTGGTCGGCTATTTCTTTAAAGGGTATATCAATAGACAGTAAGCCCCCATCAAGCTGAGGCTTACCTAACCATCCTTAAGGGCGGGAACAGGATGAGATAACGTATTGTATTTGAAAATGTATAGCATGTAGATATTTTTTCAGGTCAAATATAGTAAATTAATGATGTGGCACATGTTATACGCAAATGAGTATTTTACTTTGTTTAATACTGATTTACATTACAACCATACTGCATAATCTTTTCAAACCGATAGGAAATTCCACTCGTTAAAAATTGAACACAGTAGTATACCGTTAAAATGCAAATATTGCTGTTTTCAGTCACTGCGTGCACGATCGCCAAAATGATGATACGATTTATTGCTTTTCGTTCTTCAAAAAATATGGCGACACGAATGGATAGGGACTGTTATTGAAAGAATTTGGATTCACGGTAAAAGTAATGTGGGAATTTCCGTGATCCACGAATGTTCAAGGGAGAACAAACTCCGTGAAATACCACGTCCGCTATCACGCTATCCGACGTCGATGTGGGATCCGGGGAAAAAAAAAAGTTATAACAATCTGATTTTCCGCCGCGGGAAATCGACATGGGAACATCCCTTTCATTTGCTATCAAATATTTCTTTTCTGATCCTGTCCTATCAAAATCTGAGTGAAATTAATAGACCTTAAACAGACCTTCCTAAAAATTGGTACATGGTTATTATTAGATTATTATATCTCATACTATAAAAAATTTAAATATACAAATATTTTGTGGTAGCTTTGGTTTAGAGAAAATTTAGATATCACAGAAAGAAGAAAATTGAAGCGCCCGACTCCTACACCAAGCTAGCTTTACTCGGTTCAAATTCCAGCAAAGCCATTGTATTTTAATTGAGAATAGTAAAAAGAAAAAGTATTGTAAAGTGGCGTGACCCCTGGTACGCGAAACCCAAATGGTAGATGAACATGAAGTTTTCTTTTATAGCTAGCATATCTTGACTTTACAACATACAAAGATAAGATATAAGATTATTAACTTTTGACCAGGTGCAAAAATAATGCAGGGAAAAGCAGTCAAAACTGTTTTTAATTTTTATAAAATAAAGAAAATTTATTCGAATTAATTTCCATCACAATCTATACATCTTTGCAAATGTGTAATAAGCGCTATTATTCCGCTGACATAAAAATGTTTATTTCGACTCATAATAAGTCTTGGAGGGCGTTTACTGCTTCCCCGCCTTTTCTAAAAAATTTATCCTAATAAGTGATCAAAATGCCTAAAAAAGGGGAAGTTGTAGGCGAGAGGTCGGATGAATATAGAGGGTGCGGTAAGGTTCCATACCTTACTCCGTAAGTTTCCACACGGTTGGCATTGAGACATATGGCCTGGCGTTATCGTGAAGAAGAATCGGCCCCTTACGGTTTACCAATGCTGAACAAAGACATGCAGTTTCCCGTGCATTTTGTCAATATTTCATATCATATATCATAATTCCGGAAATTATAGTGAACAACCCCAGCAGTACACCACCAAACAGTCACCTTAACCTTTTCTGGGTGCAGATTTGGATTCGGGAAGTGTTTTGGAGCCTCATCCATGTCCGACCACTGACCTGTACGCCATCTGTTATTGCACAGAATCCATTTCTCCTCGCACGAGATAATTCGATCGAGAAATGGATCTTTTGGTGGTGCAACAAAGGAAACGTGCAAATTACTACCCACATTACTTTGAAAATTTGCTGCAGTTGGCGAACGCGGTTGAGTGGTCAACGCTAAGCTCTTCCGCAATTTTCCGTTTTGTCTTACGTGAATTTTCGTCAATCAACGATTTGGGTTGGTCGTCGTCAACAACGGAATGCCTACTGCGATCTTCTCTGTTTTCGAGATAGATATCTCCAAGTAGAAATCTTGGAAACCATCTCTGCACCGTGCATTCGCTAATACTTACCCCCAACCAAACTGTTTTGATGTTACGCGCGGTTTAGGACGCACTTCGCCCAAGTTTAAATTCCTACTAATAGATTTGACGGAAAATCTAGAATGGAAATTCATCTGATCCTTATTTTATGCATCTTTAAAACACTGGTCCATCGAGACTGTAAAATAATGAGTAGCTTTGTTTACATAAGTTTATGTAGGGATTGGGGCTAGGGCGAACAAAAGAAGTAAATAAGTTTAAACAAATTAAGTACGCTCGGGGTTCGGGTAACGGCTGGATAGGCTTTCTGCTGACAGAGACATTCCCACGCAAAGAAAAGGGGCCGTTTCAACCTTTTATATATTTTGAGATTTATACGTGTATATATATATATATATATATATATATATAAATNTATATATATTTAATTAATTCTTGGAGGACAGTCGTGTTGGGACCGTCATCGAGAACGAATGAAAGACGAAGAGCGTACTAAGTTGACCCTGTATGCAGGTGGGTGCCTTGAGTTTGGCTAAGCCTCGATGACTAGATTAACGCCCGGATTAATTTGAATTTGAATTTTTGTATGCTTGTGTGGATATATTTTCGATATAATATTTGAATAAAAATTGATGGGGTTAATTTTTGGTTGAATCTTACTATCATTGCGAGGGTAGTTTTTCAATATAGTATTTGAATAAAAGTTATTTGAATGTGATGATAGTTGGGTAAACTGTATATTCCATAACCCGTATTTCTTTCCCCTTTCACCGGAGACAATACTGCCCCTTGTACCTCCACTAAAAATTACCTTGTATCTTGTTGTGGTCGAGTGTATATTTATAAATCCGTTTAAGCTGGTATAATGCTTAGTACAATTTCTATAACAAGGAAAAAGCATGCCTTATATTTTTATCTGCTGTATTATATTTTATATCTTAAAGTAGTGCATCAGAGCCTAATCTAAATGTAGGTATTTAATTAAATGTTTTGTCTTAACTGGCTAAACTCTTAATCACCTGTAATTAAATGTTATGACCTACTTGAAAAAGTTTATTTTCAAACATGACTTTTAATTCCAATTCTTATCATAATGATCTTATAAAAACTCAAATGTACAAGATTAATAAGGAACCAAAAAGATAACTTTTTTCAAACTAAAATTATTTTTACTTTGATTTTTTTAAACAAATATTACTTTGTTTTATATTTGGAGAGTCTTAAAATATTTTTAACTTGTGTAGAGGCTTTACGTTTCGGCACTTGTGCCATAATGTAATATGTCGCTCTTATAATAAGAACCACCCCTTTACCCTCCCAGCCAAGCATAATTAGCACAATTCCATTTAACGATACCTTCTCCCTAATGAGATTATCATACTTTTTTCTTTGTTTTATGTTTTCCGCTATATTGAAGTGAAAGGCATGAGCGACGGTCGCCTAGTGGTATCATTACCCAAAGTTTAACCGTTACTGTGCGAATACGCTTTCGATGAACTAAGTGAAGACATGGCTTGAAATTTAAAATTTGGGGCTTTGGCATAGTTCAGAACATAGGGGATATACAATGTGGATAGTAAAAACCATATCCCTGGGAAGAATTATGTCCCTCAATAAACAAAAATCTTCCAGCAAATCCTTAGCCGCGATCGAACGTAACATCAAAAGTTTAAGTAAAAAAGGGGAAAAACACTAAAGCTCCAAATCGGAAAAATACTTGATTTTACATATTCAAGCATGTGGTGTTGTTTGAGGAGAATATGGCTTTGAAATTTTTTGGAGAAAGGTATTGTATGAAGGTGACAAAAATCTTTTATTTCTGGATAAAAGGGAGGTGTAAAGCAGTGATTTATAAGTCGCAAACTGTGCGGCTTTCAGGGGCAAGGCCGAGCAAAAGGACGCCACGAAATCTTCTATAAGAAATATTATTATTATTTTTATATTTATAAAAAACCTAAAACCTAAACCCCCGTTAAAAAAAAAAAGTAACTGGTGGCCATCCAACCTCAATATGGGTGATAACGAGCCAACTGTAATTGTGCATTTTATATTATTTCCCAAAAAAGTATTCCCTTTTGTATTTTTGCTATAAATGCGTAATCGCTTTTCAAAAGGGAAGTTTTTCAATTTCACTAGATTTCACAAGAAAGTCAGGAGTTTTGATTGTTTATTAAATAAAAGTTCAGATAAAATAAGAGGTTTAGATATATCAATGCTTTTCTGAATTGAAAATGAATGAATAGTATTATCGTATTGTTCTCTCTGAGGTGGACTGTTGTTTTGTCTTGGGGCGCCGCGGAAAAATTTTAATATATTAATAGCGGCGGAAACAGAAAATGTTTGGTAACTACTGGTGTAGAGTATCATTGGCCCAAGACTGATGATGGGATGAGTAGGATTGAAGGATGATAATTAGTACGAGTAGATATTCATTTGAGCTTCCATAGGAGACCCTGATGGATGTCCAGGATGACAACCAGACTGTTTCAACTCCAGGGTGAAAATTTAAAAAACCGTTTTTTCTCTCTTAAATCTTATTTACATATATCTTATCGTGACATAAATTCCTCAGACCATTCCGCCTGTAATAGGTGGTGTAATCCGGCCGATAAATTAAAAGGGCCAGCTTACACGGAAATCCTCGCGGTTTATTGCATATAATAAATATTTATGAAATCCTGAATAATGTCGAAGAGCTCGAATGTGAGTGAGCTTTGGGTATTAGTTCCCTCTGTTTCCGCTACCAATAAATCGTGGAGAAAGCGAAGTAGGGCGGTTGTAAAAGGCGGAGGGACCCGTGGAACTCTGGCACCGCCTGGAACGGATGGCCAGCCGCTATTATTTGAATAAATATGTAGCCGGCAACGACCTCAAATCTCAACGTCCAAACGGACGGCTTATTCGTATTTCGTAATATTTTTGCAAGAAAGGTGAAAAGTACAAAGAGAAACTAGATAAATGAAGTTCCGCTGTAACCAGCCAGTTGTTTTAATACCTACGTCATACTTTCAAGTATGATACAAACAACAAAAGAGATTGTATGAACAGTTTGGTCAGTTTCGTCCCTATTCTAAACGACTGGTTAAACAAAAATGGACTAGAAATATCCGATTCAAAATCTGTTTTATGCCCATTTACTAGGAAAAGAAAAATTGATATATCAAAAAGTGTGAAAATAGGGAACTATGAATTCCCAGTAAAATTTCAGGTTAAATTTTTAGGCTTAACTTTAGACCGAAAATTGTCCTGGAAAGCTCACATTAAGACAATATTAAACAAGGGGGAAAAACTATATAACATAATTCGCAGTTTTACAGGAGCCAAATGGGGAATTGATCCAGCAATAGGGTTACTTTTTTACAAATCTTCTATAAGATCGGTATTAGATTTTGGTTTGATCGTATATGGACAGGCGTCAGATACTGACTTGAGAAAAATTGCAAACCTTTAACAATAAATGTATAAGAAGAATCCTGGGATTACTACCAAGTACGCCAAAAGTAGTCCTTTCTGCAGAAGCAGGAGAACCCCCTCTAACAATCAGAATACAAAAATTAGCCTTAAATAAATTAATAAATTTACAAAGAATATCATTGTTGACCGAGCTAGTCCAGACAGAACAGTATTGGAGGAAAAAGAAACTTCCACCTATAGTGGGGGCTTTTTTATCAAGTGCACCCGATATTTTCCAAATGTATAAAAATCAGCTCCATCCGGTGTATCAACTAGAATATCAAAAAGCCATTAGCTCTCTGAATATCATTTATTTACAGGATTATTCAAAATATCCTGCACATATTTCAAATAAGTTATTCGTAGAAGAGGTGAATCATCGTAGACCAGATCATCACTGGATCTTTACGGATGGGTCGGTAATGAACGGAAAAGTAGGTTGTGCCATTTATGATCCAGTAAATAAATTTTATAGAAAATTCTCGCTTCCTCCAACATCGTCTACTTTCTCGGCAGAAATGTATGCGCTTTTAAAAGCTTTAGATTATATAGATTCGTTAGTAGAATCAAAATTCTGTGTTTTCACAGACAGTAGAAGCACAGTGACACAGATAGAAAAGTTTTCCCCAAAGGCTAACTGCGATTACTTAGTTTCAGAAACAATTAGTAAAGCATATGACTTGGAGCTCAAAAATAAGTTAGTAACCAAAAGTTGGTGTCGAGGCCATTGTGGAGTGGTCTTCAACGAGACGGTGGACAAGTTGGCAAAAGAGGCGACGACAAATGGAGAGGTCCAAAACATCCAGATTCCTAGCAGCGACATAAAACGAGTATTTTGGAAAAATGGACAAATGAATGGAAACATTGGTATAAAAATGATAGCGCTGGTTTCTTTTTTAAAACGTTGGTCCCAGAACCCCGACTCTACCCCTGGGTAGCTACAATGAAAGGAAGTAAGGCATTTTTATCGACAATAATGAGAATACGGTCCAATCATAGCATGTGTGGGGCGTACCTAAAGAGAATTGGTTTAAGACCCTCCCCTAATTGTGAGACGTGTGATGAGCCGGATACAATGCAACATATTGTATTGCATTGCCCGAAACATGAAAGTCCGAGAAATATGATGCTAAATTGTATATATAGATGTACGGAAGTAGAAAAGCCATTCAATTTTAATTCCTTAATAGCATCAGAAAAAGAAATAGTTTTTAAAATATTGTATAAATTTCTAAAAGAAGCGAGTGTTGAAGCATAAAACAAAGGAATCCTCATAGTAATCAGTAATTCTATAGTAAAAAATTGGCTTATGCAAATAAAGGCAAGGCCATTAAAAAAAATAAAATAAAATAAAAAAATAATAAATAAATAAATAAATAAATTTAAAAAAAATGATACAAACAAAGATCTAGTAGGGCCCAGCCTGAGGTAATGGTGGAGTAAGATGGAGAATATCGTTTACCATATTACAATCTCCTAAGAAAATTAAAATTAATGGTACGTGTGTTGTTTAGTGACCGTTAGTCAATGATCATTCGGAGATCGTGAGATGCGGTGTGGTGTGAGGTAGGTTTTAGAAAAACATTTTCTTTATCAATCCAACGTTTCGATTTTTATTGAGATCATTTTCAGGGCTCAATAAAGACCGAAACGTTGGCATAATAAAGAAAATGTTTTTCTAAAACCTACGTCACACCAGACTGCATCTCACGAACTCCGAATAATCATTAATGGTACGTCTCGGTCACGGTACTCAGGCGGGTCGTCGGATGTATTTATATTTTTATACCTATTCTAAAGTTGATATATAAAAGAAGAGAGTCAGTGACATGAACGAGATGCGCAAATGGTAACGGTTAAAAAAAAGCGTTAAAGAGTGGGAATAACGTCGGCGGAGGGCCGGCAATGACCTCAGATGTCTGTCTACTTGGGAGCAAATTTATTAAAGGAGCTCGATTGGAAATTGCAAAACCATCCTTAGATAACGACACGCAAAAACCCGTCGAACACACCAAAACAGTAGGGAAACGACCAAACTACAGGTCCAGTTGATCCATTCAACTCCCGTTTGAAGGCTGCTCTCACTTTACAGAAATGTTCTCGTCCTACTGGTTTTGTAGAGGACTCATCCTTAGCTACACATTTGTCTTTTGTCATTTAATAGACGAGCGATGTCTCTCTTTGTCCTGGGATCTAGGCAAGATACAGTTGTTAAGAAGATAATGAATAGAAACAAAACGCGTCAAACAAATAAAAACAATGAATACGGGATACAACCAATCTACAAGTCCCTGCATGTTTATGATTTTTTTAACAGTTTGATCCCTAGCTGGTAAGAGATCTGTACGGTAATGGCTACGAATTCTATCAAAATGGAACTATTTTGCTCCGGTCGATATGGGCTATTGTTCGCTTTCCAGTTTTACGAATTTTATTAGCCTCTTCATTTATATTTACTGGATTCGGCTGTTCTTTGCTTGCAAACAGAAACATTAACCTTGTCTGGCTTTCACAGTAGCAAATCATACGTACCGGGGTTTCTTTTAATTTTTGGGAGAACCTAGCAAGGCTGTTTTATACCATTCCCAAAATTTTTAAGTGCATGTGGAGTCGGTAATGTCCCGTGAGCAGACACGTGTTTAATTATCGTTAATTTTGTCAGGCGTTGATACAGCAGGCCAATCGTAAGTTTAGACTAGTTTGTGTGAACGACGTACTGTCTTATCCTAAGAAGAAATTTTTACCATAAATGAATCTAAACATGATTCTTTCGGCAAATGCTACTATTTTATGGCTATTCCCTAGTCTAACGGCCTTCATTTACCCTTCTTTTCTGTGAGCGACGGCATCTGAAATATTTAAAACTGTGAGGATAGACGGGCAAATAGGATGGGAAAGGGCCAAACTATAGAACTCTATTTGGTTATCATGTGGTCTTTTATAAAATTTGATTTTTACGTACATCTATCTGAATGATGTGGACTTTTATGCTGCTCCACATGTGGGCTGTAGTTCACTATTTAACATTGAGCGTTTTATTAGCTTCCATAATTTTGAGGGTTGCTTCTCAGTTAAATATTGGGTTCAGCTTGTCTTTGCCCATGATAAGTAGTATTTTTCTGGTCAGGCATTTATTCGGCGGGCGGTTTTCTACCCCCCATGTTATTAAATGATGGCGATGCAATGCTGGCGAAAGTATTTTGTCATTGCATGTCTCTGTCATGGGAAGTTGTTCCGCGAAGAGAACTCTATATGTCTTTTGTCGGGGTAGCATGAGTACAATGTAAACGGATAGTGTACAACGCAGCACATCGTGTACATGTGTCTCTTTTCATATAACCATAAAATATAAATGTAATTATTGCGTAGTTTGAAAAGACTGTTTCACACAGCAACACTCCGTTCTCATCATTTTTTTTAACCTCGGCTTCATACCTGCTTTCTCACTTAGAGCGATTCCTCGTTAATTCCGCCTCCACGGTTTCACTCCAATATTTCACGCTGCCTCAGGATGCCTATTTCCTCCACTGGCCGAATTCCAAGTCGTACCGCAAGAAACCTCAGGAATCTACAATACCGTTCTCGCACCTGATTAATAAAACGGCCCTTGGGGCTCACAATAATCCTTGGCAAATTCCTCTTCTTGGCGTTCCTTATTAATTTTGATCACCGATCTCATTTTCACTGTCGTGAAATAATATAAAATTAGGAATTGTATTATTGCTCATAATCGACGTTTGAACCATATAAAAAAAAAATTTTTAATCGGTAAGGCAAGACCTAAGGCCCACTGTCAACATGTTCCCGAATGAGCGAAATCTATCCCGTCCAGCAGAGATAAAACATCACTTTAATATGTTCGAGCAAAATAATTGATCCCTTTTTTCATGGGATTAAGCACATTGAACGGGGGAGCCGTGTGGAACTGAGATAGTGGAAAGCATAATAGTGTTTCCCCTCCCGGAAGAGGAGTTCGCCTCAGTTGTGTGCTCCAATTGTTCATTCCAGAACAATTCACACTGCAAAAAGTCCTGGCCATAAATTCATATTTTCATCCTTCTTTACAACTTTGGCCACGGGGAATGATTAACATGTCAATTGGTGCAGATAAGGTGATGAAATAATTATATTTAGCATTTATCAACCCCTTTTGAACCCCCTATAAATGGTGGCAATAAAAATGCTTGTTATTCGTTAATAATGACGTAATTTTTATTCTAAATAAAGCTTTTATTAATTTATTTTGTTATAATATTTACATTAATCATTTGCTATAGTAGAAATTGGTGCATTTCTTAGATACCTTTTGCAGTTTACCACATTTATTTACATATTTCTAATATTTGATTTGTTTTCTCCCACATCGATTATTTCACCGCTTCTTCTTCATATCAATGTTGTAATAGTAATCAAATATTTATCACTGAAAGCTTGATCATACACAATCATAAGAGTTTTGCTATACTATTTGTATTTTTACTGTTACTTCCTAACGTGGCTTATGTATTTTATATAAATCCTGTCTGAAGCAGTATGTTGTTATTTCATTTTAGATGAGGTCATGAAAATGAAGCGTAAATATTAGCAAAAAGTAATTACGTCTGAATTAATTAACATATAATTTAATGTAGTCTACATCAAGAAATATCCTGGAATAATCTCTTTGCCAATTTCTGTTAAAAAGAAAACATTTCTGTCCTGGGTAAATAATGACTTAATCTTAAATTTTAATTGGAAGCATAATCTTAAATTTTAATTGAACCACATATACCTTATTAATTTTTGTCACATTTTTATCAATTATCACATTACTAAGTTCAACATTTGCTTGAATTCCCTGAGAACCATATGTTGAATTATATTTATTGTCTTTTTGTTTTTATTAAAGTTTTGTTCATGTTTTTATTATATATATTGATAATTATTACTTGATGTAGAAATCGGTGCATCCCTTAAAAAGAGAGTCTACATTTCACCATATTTAGTTATCTTTCATCCTAGTATCTCATTTCTCTCCTGCTTTTTTAATTTCTTAAACGCTTCCAATTAATATCGAACTTTAGTAATTACCTAACATTGAATGGACCTATGAAACTTGAAGACGAAATTTTTCAATATTGGACGCGATTACAGATAAAATATGTGGATTATGGATTTAGCATAAATTTGCCTTAAACACAGCCAATAGTTGTCTTTAGATAGTCACAATGCCATAGAAAGTTTTAACAGCTCAATAATGGGGACCAGTTAATGTAGTTTGTATTTACAAAGGAATTTCTTCACCTAATGCAGAGCGCCAAACTATTGACAAAGCCAACTTGATGGGCCGAACATGTGGGTGGCTAATCAGAATTTACTGAGCCAATTTCAGACAGAATTCCGCGAATGTTACCCCACAGTCGACAATAAAATCGCCGTAATTAATTTAATATAAATTAAGTTACGTTTGGATAGTCGTAAAGTGAAAGCTTTAGCATTGGCGTGGGTCGACTTGGTATCAAAGTTCAGCCTATAACCTCAAACATCAATTTTCACTTTCCTCCATATCTTTCAGTAGTAATACTAATGATACCTACATAATTAAACCGGGTTGAATATAGACCTCTCAACCTCTAAATATTAATTTAATAAATCACTCAAAAACTTTACCAGCAAGATAATAATTTTAACTGTGCAGTGAGATAATTTTTTATCTAAACAAAAACTTACAATCAGCAAAAATATATTTTTTCCTAGCTCTGAGCGAAGATTAACTGGCATTGGGAGACTTTGAATAAATAGGAAAAAGTATTGTTGGTTGGACAAACCTTTTCTATTTTGGAACTTGTTTTCATCAATGTAAATATTATATTTATATTATCGAAGATACCAATGGAAAAGTACACACGCACATACTATCATCGACTTATCTGAAAACTGCATTTAGAATAAAAACAGTAAACAGTTTTATTTAATTTTTAAACAATGCCACATTAATGAAGCAACACAGATGGACCACTTATCAAAAGTAGTGGGACTGGTCCAGGAATCTACATACCAAAATTGGGAATCAGCATCTCCACCCCTCTTGGCAATAAACCACCGTTTTTCAGGCGGAAATCTGGGCCATCAATGTGTGTTGTAGAACACTTATGGAAAATAAAATTAAGGGAAAAGATATAAAAATCTTTTCTCACAGTCAGGCTAGTCTTAGGGCATTACAAAAAGATTTGTCAACCTCACGATTGGTGGTGGAAACTATAGATCTTAACAATAGGATCTCTTTCAGGTTTGAGAATAAGGTGACTCTTATTTGGATACCAGCACATAAAGGACACCATGGCACGGATGGCCTAGCCAAAGAAGGTTCTAATACTGCGTTTGTCGGGCCACAACCGGTATTACCTCACTCTATGAGCACAGCGAAAGAGAGTATCAATACTGGGGCATGAAACAATTCCTTAGGGAGTGGAATTTATCCCCCGGACACAGGCAATCGAAAGAGTTTGTTGAGGCAATCAAACCAGCAGAATCGAAATGGCTATTCTCGATCTCAAGGAAGGGAATTAGGAGGTTGATAGGTATTCTGACAGGCCACTGCCCACTGAGAAGACACCTCTCCCTAATGGGTATTCTACCAGATCCCTTTTGCCGCTTCTGCGAAATAAAAGAAGAAACGGCAAGGCATTACCTCGCAGCGTGTGATAAGTATGCTAGGTCTAGATTTGAAATCTTTGAAGGAGAGGACATCACCAAATCACTCCTCAAGATAAAATGGTCCAAAATCTTGGGGTTTGTGAACAAGACCAAGAGGTTTATGCAGGACACGTGAGCCGACCAAGTCCCGGACCTTTTAGGGATGGGGTACGAGCCTACCCAGCCATTTAACCCCTTGGGTTTTGGTCGCCCACCCTGCATAATATATATATATATAAAGAAGCGATTTAAACGAACAACTTGCGTTACGATTGTAACAAATTAAAACAAACAATTCATTTTTGTAAATTAGATCAAGCCGTTGTACTACGTAAAACTTGTAAGACAATGATGTTGGATGACGGCCGCGCGGTTGAAGTTATAACAAGGTCCCTCAAGAATTACACCGTCCGTGCAGGCTCTTAGCCAAGCTCAACTTCGAAAGAGCATTAATAACAATAGCTGCTTACTGGGTTAGTCCAATTAAAAATTGAAATACTGTAATATGCCCGGACATTTACTCCGGGGAAAAAACAACCGACGGTGTTGTTTTAACACTCGTGAAGAACCCTACTCAGATTCAACTTGGAAAACCACGCAGCCCGGACCTTTGAGAGATCCCCTTTAATTACACCCGGTTTAATTTATTATACTTTAATGGCTTAACTTAGTCTTACACGTTTAACCGATATTTTACCACTCACCTCTTACATAATGCATTATTGTTTCCGGAACGTGAAATATTAAAGTGTTAAGCGAAAAAGAAATGTGCACAATATAGGAATTAAAATATATCTGGCAGGATATATTTTTTATAAGATATTTCAGTATATTTTTGCAGGATTACTTCAGCTGACGAATTTACCTGGATTCTTTTCAATTTACTCGCCAAACCAGGCGTTAGAAACAAACCCGCAAATTAATTTTAATCTATAAATTTTACATAAACATGCAATCAAACAAAAAAACGAACTTAACAAATTAAAAAACGCACGTATATACCAAAAATGTGGAATTTACAGATTATGCTAATCAACTTTTAACATAAGTAAAAATTTGTTCAATTTATAACAATACGACTTTGTTTGAATAAAAATTGTGTTTTCCATTATTAAAGCTCTTCTAATTAACGAATCTTACAAACAGACAGCACTAACAAACATAGAGACCTCTTGCTTTCCATTGCCTTTCATGTGCTGAGAAACGGCGTTAAGGGCTGCAGCCCGTGGGGAAAAAGCTCTGAAGGGCTATTGACCCATTTAGACGACGAGAAGGATCTGTGAACACGGTTAGCTAAGCTTTTTTTTCCCCGGGTGCACAGAATTTTTTTCAAGCCTTCTTTGCCCGAATGCTCAAACGGTACAAAGTCAGAGATGATTAGTGGCAACAAATATTTGCGTTTACCGAGGGTGGGACCCCCAGAAATCCGTTATTCCGTGGGTTATTTCATTCTCGTGACAGCTGAATCAATAAAAGACAGTACATAAGATTCCCTTGTATTGAAGGTTAGACTAGAAAAGTAACACGCTTATTCATATTCTAACAACATTTATTGGACGAAAATAGTTGGTTATAGTTAAAAACATTTACAAATTGTTGCTAAGAATTGCAGATAGGTAGTTGGTTTTTGAATTAGAATAGTATCAACAAAATGTGAGGCTTTAACAAAACATCCAGCCATAAAACATCTCGCATAAAACAGACCAGGCTCGAGAATGTTTTAGGTCAATAAAAGCTTTATTGTATAAAATATTTATAAATTATTGTTGTTTAATTAGATTATTTATTTATTAGGTTATTTATTTGTAAAATGATTTATTTATTAACCAGAAAAAATTAATACTGTTTTCAGTAAAAAATAAGAACAGAAAGGGACGAAGAACCAAACGTGCCGCTTTCAATTTTATTGTTATTTACGTTTTCAATTAAGTATCCGTAAGTTCATTGAATTGTTTTATTATGCGCCTGTGCCATTAAAATGCTTATGTTTATCCTTCTGTAGAGCCCTGAGGAATTAATAAAAAAAACCGAAAGCTTGGCGAAAAAAGATACGAGTACTTCATTTTGTACCACATACCTGTTCCCTATCGTCAATTGTTATATATTTACACTACATATAGTGTTTAATAAACAGATTTAAAGTTGATTTAATTAATATCGTAATTATATTCTGAAATAGCTTGGACGCTTCCAATCAGTTTGGCCATATTACCTTCAATGATTTTTGTTCTTGTCGAACGAGTTTCATATTTCATCCATCAACATTGTGAGTTTGTGTCCTATCCTGTTCAGTGCTCCTTTTAATCCGACCACAACATTTCACAATATAAATTACGTTATGTAATATAATTTAAGAACCAATGTTTATGATATAACGCACCCGATGGCCATGAACGGCGCCCAGGGCGATAGTTATTACTAGTTAGTAGCATACTCTCACGTGAATGTTGTCGGAGTGTAATACTTAACATCAAATATAAATAATTAAGGTTTTTAGTCGAGATAAAAAAGTCAATGGCACGAGCAGGATTCGAACCCACGATCTTCGGCTTGATACGCCGGGTTCGAATACCGCTCGTGCCATTGACTTTTTTATCGACTAAAAACCTTAATTAATTATAATATATTAATTGGTCAAGCGGACCACGAAATTAGTGAATTTAAGGAATCAAATATAAATTTAAATTATTTTTTAATTGAATTAATAATAATTTATTTAGTCTTTTACTAATTATAGTATTGGCCCGATTAAGAATAGGCCATACGAGATTGACACACAGACATTTACTTTTGTGTCAAAGCCCGCGAATGTCTGGCATGCAGAGCAAAGTTTCACAGTATGTCCGACCCAATTGAATGGTGCAATACAGAAAGCGTACGTGAATGCCGAATTTGAGAAATGTGCTTGAGCAGGACAGCGAATATTTAGGTACCCTGTTCTGATTCTTGGAAAGAGGTTTGTTCTATTGTATATAGTAACAGTAGTTGTGTGTTGAGAGTAAATGTATTTACTAGCGTGAATGGACTCATTACCATGAATGAACTTATTAGCGTGAATGTGTGATGTGAGAGGATCGATGGCGGAATATCGAGTACCCCATCGACCCTCATACATACTTATATCAAACAAAAGCTTTCCATTTAACTAAGCATTTTGTACTTTTAGATCCACCAATCAAATCGTCAGATTCCTTTTTTCTTTCTTTTTTTTATGTCTATTTGTTTTGTTTTAATGTTAAATTATTTTGTTCCATTAATTTTTATATTAGTTAAGCGGGAAAAGATAATAATAAGATAATAACTCGCTTAATGAAAATACGAGCAAACTACAGTTTCAGACAACACTTATAACAAAAATCTATCAATTAGACCGACCAGTGAAAAATGGCAAAACACTAATAGCGCCTGTCGATCTAATTACAGATATAATCTTTTACTAAACTTACAACACTTCGAATCAGCTGGGTTGAACAATTTGCTTTTAATGGGCCTTAAAGAGCATGGTCATCCATTGGAAAATCATCGAGAATAATCATTTATAAGACCTCTATTCAATATTCTTGTCAGCCGGCTGATGGGCAATTGTGGGGCATAAGGCACAAATTCACGTCGACGAGTCATAATATTTTTCGAAATTTAAAAACATACACGACTGTTACATAGCAGGTGATACACAGATTTAAATTTAATTTCTTTAATGCCGTTATTATATCCTTAATAACTAGGATATTGTCGATCATTTTGAACCGTTCATTCTCTTTGGTTTGGTCTGTTGCACAAGTTCACATCTGTTTTTCACACATTTCACACATCTGTTGTGAGTAAATTTACTGACAAAAGCTTATGATAGAGACACCATTGCAATGAAAGCGCACAGGTCAACAGTTTTGGAAGCCCTGCGCGTCGTACTCGTAAAGCATACTGTAAGAGCCGTGAAAGAGAGTAAATCCAAATTTTACATTTAACTACGCATTTGTTAGTTTTATATTAATCATTCCATTTTTTTTGTTCAAATTTTCATCATTGATATTAAAATAGTTGAAGTTTAGCTGCAAATCCATTGCAGTTCGTGGTCAGATTGAAAAATGTTAATTGGTCAATCGGACCACAAACTGCAAATGATTTAATAATTAAAGTGAAGTATATCTTCATGAAAGCTCTCCGTGACCATTTCATTTGTCGTCGAGAATCCAATCCGATTACACGACATTTGAAAAATGGAATTCAAAAGGTGGGGTTGAGATGGGAAGTTGGTGTCCGAGTGGATCGAGGTCACGATAGCTCAAGTGGTAGAGTAGCGGCGTATTTAGCCGAAGGTCGTGGGTTCGAATCCCGCTCGTGACACTGACTTTTTTATCCCGACCAATACCTTTCATAAATATTAATTTAGCTACAAAGTAAAATAAAATTTGTGACAAATCAAAAATATGTTTTCTCTTTCCCTATAAAATCAAATTAGATGTTTGCAAATGTCTGTAAGAAACATTAGGTTAGAAAGTGTTTTTGGGTTAATCAACCGTAGGGATGATCAGTTTTCTATTCAATATAGTTTCGAGCAACTTACAGCCCTTCACCAGGAACAACTTTATAAAACAGAAAGTAGGGTAGAAAGTTTTGCTACATTATCTATCTCTCGGTCTTTTCGAATAACAATTATTTAAATTTAACTTATTCACCTCGTCAATTTAACGGGATTTTTTAGTTTTTCGTAGAAGCCTTAGCTAACACATTAAAATTTGTCCTGATTGCAAGAGCCTATTAAAACCCCCTTAAATCTTTCAACCAAACTCCTCATAATAACGAATAAAAACAGAACTTAATTTAAATTTTGCACTGGCCGGTTTTTGCATGGAAGGCCAAAAGGGGAAATCGGGATTATCGGGTTCAGATCTACCGACGAGGGTTTTCCGAGGGTACCGAGGTGGATATTATACGAATGAGCATATTGGCCGATAATCATCGGGGAGCCCCCGGGCGTCCGTTAGGCTAACGATGTCGAACCTGGAATTGGATACGGAACCGCAAGTAACGCATTAATGAGCATAACGTCAAGTTTCAAGTCCAGCAAATATAATATTTTCAAACTGATGGGAAAAGTTGAAAAACTCAGCCAGTATAAATATAAACATTTTAGAAAACGTGTATTAACGTTTTACTTACTATATCAACGATGTATAGTTATAAAATATGAGACGAAAAGATCAACAGCTTCTTCAACAACTTCTTTACCCAATGACACTAAAATTTCCGGTCTATAAAATTACAATTAATTACAATGTAGAAGAAATAGTAAGATTGTCTCCGAAAGGCGAACACCTTATTACAGTTGATATGTGAAGATGATATGACATATGGCCAAGTAACATGCTATTCAATGTTCTTGCTGTGACAATAGATCACCTGGCGAGTTTAATTATTTATTATTATTTATATTAATACTTATATAATATTTATAGTTAAGAAGCAGTTCTGAAATACTTTTCTTCCTTCATACATTTACGTTCTTCATTATCATCCAAAACGTTGAATCATTTGGCAGATTTTTTCTTGGGTCTTGGGAATGATGATGTTTCAGAAGTTTCCGATCATCCTGGTCACAGTGACTCACAGATTCGTTCCCAGCTGAATGCAAATTGGTTTATATCATTATTTACTTTACAAAATAATTGTACGACATCAAATAAACGTAGTTTTTTTTTAATAATTTTATTTATCTTAACACAAAAAACACCGAAAAAATTAAATTGTTCCTTTATCATGATTATTAAAATAATATAAAAGAAATTACTGTGTGCGAACGATAATATGACTGTGTCATAGAAAGTCCTTTAATATTTTGTATGTCCTCCTTTGGCTTTCAAAACTGCATCAGTCCTTCTGGGCATACTTCTCACGAGATTTCTGTACTGTTCTCGATCAATTAGGTCCCATTCAACTTGTGTTTTTTCTCAAAGTTGATCAAAGTTTGAAGTGTCTCCTGCAGCATCGGCTAAAGATTTTTTAGTTTTCCCCACAAGTGCTCAATTGGATTAAGGTTAGGTGACTGTGGCGGTCATTCCATGACTTTAAAACCACGATCAGCAAGCCACTGTTTGGTCAGCTATGGTTTCTTTACATTTCCCATCGCTCTTAATCCGGCCTCACGTAAACATCTCCGTTTGTTTCAGCACTGACATCCATATTATCATTATCACGCGGCCTATGCTGAATTTGGACAGCATTGTCAACCTGTCCTGATCAAACAGGACAACTCCTTTTGGCCTCGAAAAATTTTGTTTTATAACCACTCCTCTTCTTTTTAAAACAACTATCGTAAATTCCGGAATATCTTTTAGGTTTTATTATTACCCCAATTACAACAATTTATATATTTTTTGAAATTTCACGATAATGACGTCCTTCTGTAGAGATTTTATTATTTGATCTTTCAAAAATGGTGAAAATGGCTTCGTACTGTAACTAAACGGAATAGATCATAACCATTAAGGAAAGGAAATATTTTCAACATGTAAGAAAAATAACTAAATTGATGATACCTGATAACAAATTTGACGATAACGAATTATTGAATGGTTTTTGCGAAATTTGCAATGCAGTAACCCGAGTCACAAAACTGTTCACACGAAGACTCTTAATAAACTGGCTCAATTCAAAGGTATAAACATAAATAAAGATTATTAGGGTGAATGTTTGTTTACCAACAGTTCAACAAACTCAATCCTATTGCTGTCAGAATTAAAAATACAGGATTTGCAAACTAGAGATAATAGAAAATTGTTTACTGATGTGAACGAATATGTGAGTCACTGTATATACCGAACGCGTCTGGCGAGACTACTACAAAACTAGAGGGGACAACTAACCTAAGGGGGGTAGGAAACGAACAAACCGCAGATCCTTTGTTTTTCTACATTCAACAAATTTCCATTAAATTTTTATCTTGGTATTTAATTAATTAATTTAATTCTGTAGGTAGATCCTCGCAGATGGATCTAAACCTGGTTTTATTCAAAGCAAGTGCAATGTTTAATAAGTATAGTAAAAGTCGGAGAAAATGTAATACCAAGAGTAAAACTGACAACCTATAGTTTAGGCTATTAAAAAAAAAAATAGCAATCACTCAAAAATGGTCACAATCTGACAAGCGTCTGGTGCAGTTCTCATCTTTTGTAAAATTTGGAACACTGTTAAAACTGTCATATGCAGGGTAACGTACTGAAACCTGCCTGACAGAATAAACTAGAGAGCACATTCAACCCTGGGCAATCGGGAAAGAGAAAAATATAGATACAATATGGATTAATATAGGTAACGTTTTGCGTATTCAAATATCGAAACATTAATTTTCATCTCGGCAGATAGTACCGAGTATTTAATTAGAGCTTAAACGTCTCCTAGATGGACCCGAAATTTATTATTTATAGATTTATTAACGGAACGTGCACGGTTTCGCAGTTTTAGTAAAATTCAGGGGTAAGTAGTAATTTATGATTTTTCCTTCTCGAAGGTGGGATAATAAGTCATCCCCAAAAAAAATTAAGATTAACCACTGCATTAACTCACCTGAGAAAAGATTAAAGTAAATCCGAAACGTTGTGGATTGAAAGAAAAACTTTTTTTTTTTTTTTTTTTTTTTTTTTTTTTTTTTTTTTTTTTTTTTTTTTTGAGATGACCTATTATCCCACCTTTGAGAAGGAAAAACCATCATAAGTTAAACTGTTGAGGTCAAAGAACATCGTAAGTAGTAATAAAAATAAATAAAAAACCTACTAACTATGGTTGTAAACAAACACACACAACAAGAAAAAAATAAAATTCTGACCAACCGAAGAAAAATGGCGAAAATTTGAAAAGCCTGTAGACGATCTAACTACAGACTCCTTCTTTTGTTTTATTCGCAACACTGTCACGATTAAAAGCAGGTCACAGAACAGTGAGTGAAGAGACAAAACTGGAAACCACAGCCAAACCAGGATGATGGGAGTCCACCTACCTATAGATCTAATGTTTGATTTAATTTATTAGCATTTTATAATTATTTTTGCCTATTATATTCCATTTATAATATGCGAAATGTGACGTACAATTAATCCTGGTACATAATTATTTTGTACCTTGATTGTTTTCGATCCTCCTGGATGGGTCGTAGGCCTCGATTTAATCACTAACCTTTACTGTTTCATAGTGTTTGTAAAATTTAAGGTTAAATGAAAAAAACAAAAAAAAACAAAGCAAACACCGATGAAACTATAGTTTTAATTACTAATTACAAAAACGAACGATCAGACCTACAACTCATAAATGGTGACAGGCCGAAAACAACGTGGTCGATTTAACTAAAGGTCCCATCGTTTGCTATATTAGCAACAATAGTAGAATCACTTTTTGTAAATGATGTTTCTAATCAAAGATATATTGTTTACAACGATCCGGATTTCTAGCATTAAACGCTCATCACCGGATTGAAGGAATTACAAATATCTCTCGACATGAAATGTATGAGTGAACCTGTCGATCTACCAAAGCGATGTTCCAATGAGAAGCTGGTTTTAATGATTATGTTTTATTAGTTTAGTAAATTATTTAAAGGGATATTTCTAAAAATTGGTAACATTAAATGACACTCAAACAGAATTTTTCGGTATATTTTTGTTCTTTACTGTTTTATCAATTCTAAAGAAGTGTTAATACCAAATGTAGGTTGAAAGAAGTATGAGTTTTAATTATTTTTTGTTATCGACAATTTTTGGCATTGGAAAATTATAAAAGGAACTTCTAGTCTATTAGGTTTTTTTTTATCAATAGACCCAATTGTAATGGAGATATTTCAGTTTTGTTAGACGACTGGGTTAGCTATTCAGTACACTTAGATTTTATATTTGTATTTATTTTACGACAATCAACCAATGAACGATGGCATAGACGTTTCGTTGTATCTAGTTCTGGTTTTGGGACCAATTTGAAGCCTTTATTTCATAAAGTTTTTGTTCTTTATTTACGACCATGGTTGTTAAGTTTATAACCCACCCTTAGGTAAAATTTAATTGGAGTTTGTTGGTCTTTTGAGCATATTTAAACCTACCGCACTTCATGTATTTAACCTTTCTATCCGTAGTATTTTTTGTTACAATGATAATTTTAATTTGTGACCGTGTGTCATAAACTAATTTATCCAATCAAATGAAGACGATAATGAAGCTTATTTTAAACCTAACCCAAAATAATATTGACATACAAATTAATCATTAATTTAAGGTTATTTTCTTTCTAGATTTTTAGGATAATATTTAGTTGTGTTGAATTTCATTTTTTTTTCGCACGCTTAAAATCGAGCAGCATTAAAAACCGTTTCTGGTTGGAACGTCGCGTAAGCAAGTATCCAATTATTGTACGGGAAAATATACTATTTCTTATGGACCTCCCTATTGCAAAGAAAATATAGAAAAAAATCTCTACGAAAACGGAAGAAATCGGTCAGAGAGAACCGTTGTCCGGAGATAATTTGGTCTGATCCAGCTTTCTTCGTGTTGTTCATCCATCATAGCTATCAAAATAGGGAACCTAGTTAGACGCTTCATTTCGCCAGTTGATGCGTTATCACTAACCCAAATTTTTGTCTAAAGCATTGTATAAAAATGACAACCAACAGATAAATATAAACACTTGCGAAGGATCAAAACACATACACGTTTGTTTTCCTTATTAACTTAGACTGCAAAATAGTAAAGATAGACTGTCACAGGTATGAATAAAGTAATATTTTTTCTATCACAACTATACAGTTGAGTGATTAAACTGATCAAAAACAAAAAATGAATCAATCAAAATTACTTACTTGGCTGCGAAATAGTAGATGTGAACTGACAAAGACGGAAAAAAAATTTTTTTTTTAATCAATTATATGGAATTTTTGTTTTCTAATTAATTTAAGTGCTAACTAATGGAAAAGCTTAAAAAAGCTGGGGCGCTTAGACTCCGAATCGGTGGACCGGTGCGGTGCAGGCGGGTCTGACAAAAAACATCTTTACCCCTTTCCTCGATCCGTGGGTTTGGACGACCATGTTAAGTTATAAGTTTCCTTACGAGATATAAGACCAAGCACAGCTTTATTATTGGTCCAGGCCAGATGTAGCCCTGCCCTGTTTATGGTATGTTCAACTTCGGTTATTTGTACCGGCAACGTATACGACTGGCTCAAACGCCCTTTAGCCCTGTTTGAAAAATTAACCCTTTCAATCGGAAACGTTAATTATAAAATAGCATATTATTGACGAATATATATATATATATATATATATATATATATATATGTATATATATACATATATATTTGTATGAAATATTTTTTAAACCTTAAAGTTATTTGATTTAAAGCTGAATAAGTAATAAATATTACAAATTTGCGTTTGGACAAAAATATATTTATTTAGAAATCGTGAGATGCGGTCTGGTGTGATGTAGGTTTCAGAAAAACATTTTCTTTATCGTGCCAACGTTTCAATCTTTATTGAGATCATCTTCAGGGCCTGGGATTTACAAACATTGTTTACATATAACAATTACATTTTGGATGTGGAAAAGTGAATTTATACAATGCAAAATATATTTTTTTTTATATTCAATCAAAGTATTTCTACTCACTCAGTGTTTGTCTTCTGTGTAATTGTGCCATTGCTGCGTGTCGTGTCGAGAGTGCCAGTGAAAGAAATTTGAGACCGCATCTCACGATTTCTAAATAAATATCGACTAACGGTCACTAATCACCACACAAAAATATATGTTGCTGTAACATATATTTCTTTTTCAACGTGAATTCCAAATTAAATTTATTTTTAACTTGTTAAATAAACAAGAGCATAGTTGAACTTAATTATCAAATCATAACGTTTAATATATGTTTTTGCCCAAATTTTCGATTGACTAGTACCTACTAAATAATAATTATGCTATTAAACTTGCACAGTGTTGTTTGTTAATAACAAATGATTATGTATTATTATTGGCATTGAACCGTACAGGGATAATTGTTATTATTCCATTATGGATTAGATTGATTTCAGTCAATTGGATCGATCCTGCGGGCGCACCTGTCAAACTGGTTGTCATCATGAACTGGGCGCTTCATCTGCCAACCAACATCCAACTGAAGACGGATCTCAGTTAAGAATGGCTGTTTTATATTCGTACATGTGTAATGTTTTATGAGATGATAAATATATATCATTTCCAAGTTAATTCGTCGATAACTCTTTATTAAACAACTCTTTTTAACATCAAGGAAATGAAGCGAATCCGGTAAAACCGCCAACAATAACAAGAAGCTCTCAATGTACAAACAATACTCATCAGTTAAGCAGTGATGCAAACTCACAATCGACCACTCAACTGAAATATTCTTCTTCGAAATTATCACACGAGGATAAACCGAATCACATTGTGATGAACAAACACAATCACCGAAAATTCGGATTCAAAGTACAATTATTATACCAGCAATCACCCTAGAAATTTCGACTTGACTAACATGCACGGAAATTCCGTGAATTCCTCTACATCTGATGGATTCTTAGGAGTCAGTAAAAAAATCAGGATGTACTCAATAGTTAGTAGACATGATACCTCCATTCAAATAAATAGATGATCTCGAGGATATTGGTTTCGAGGTTAATGTATTGCAAACTGGTAATCTTCAAAATAAATGCTTCATTGTCTCAGCGCCTTACTCTCTGAAGTCAAAATCATATGATACAAATAGTTTGGACGACCATGTTAAGTTATGTTTCCTTACGAGATATAAGACCAAGCACAACTTTATTATTGGTCCAGGCCAGATGTAGCCCTGCCCTGTTTATGGTATGTTCAACTTCGGTTATTTGTACCGGCAACGTATACGACTGGCGTAGGCATTAAAAGATTCGACTCAAGAAGAATATGAGAAAAATATTTTTTTTAGAAACAAAAAATACACGAGAATAAATATAGCCTCCTATTACCAAAACGTCACAGGACTTAGATCCAAAATATCGGAACTAACATTATCGTTTCACTAACAACATAAGATATCATTATTTTAACTGAGACATGATTGAATAATTCGTTTCAAAATGAAGAATTGGGATTCGACAGCATTTAACATTTATTGCTGTGACCGTTAAGCCAATACAAGTCCTTATAAAAGAGGTGGAGGACTACTAATTGCCATCAGAACAACCCTTCCATCAAAATTAATTCAGATTCCTGATAGCATAGTGGAACAAATCTTCGTTATCGCAACAATCAATTCAACAAAGTACATTATAAGAGCAGACTCAATTCCACAACAAGAAAAACTCCACAACTACGAACAACACTGCTCCATAGTAGAAGATTTAAGTGATAATATCTGTGATAACCCATAACTTCTATGTAGTGATTGTAATCGACCAAAGATAAACTGGGTAAACGGCGAAATGGGCCGTAAGTAACTTTAAGTTCCTATACTATATATTATGATTAATTAAGGTTTTTAGTTGAGATAAAAAAATCAATGGTACGAGCGGGATTCGAACCCACGATCTTCGGCTAGATACGTCGCTGCTCTCCCACTTGAGCTATCGTGACCTCGATCCACTCGGACACCAACTTCCCATCTCAACCCCACCTTTTGAATTTTCCCATTTCCTTTTTGCCATTTTTCAAATGTCGTGTAATCGGATTGGATTCTCGACGACAAATGAAATGGCCACGGAGCTTTAGTGAAGTATACTTCATTTTAATTCATTAAATTCCCTAATTTCTTGGTCCGCTTGACTAATTAATATATTATGATTAATTAAAGTTTTTAGTTGAGAAAAAAAGTTGAAAAATGGCAAAAAGGAGGGAAAACTCAAAAGGTGGGGTTGAGATAGGAAGTTGGTGTCCGAGTGAATCGAGGTCACCATAGCTCATGTAGTACAGTAGCGGCGTATCTAGCCGAAGATCGTGGGTTCGAATCCCGCTCGTGCCATTGACTTTTTTATCTCAACTAAAAACCTTAATTAATCATTAAGTTCACTATTTTTTGTGGTCCGCTTGACCAAAAAGGAGGGAAAATTCAAAAGGTGCGGTTGAGATGGGAAGTTAGTGCCCGAGGGGATCGAAGTCACGATAGCTCAAGTGGTAGAGTAGCGGCGTATCAAGCCGAAGGTCGTGGGTTCGAAGTCCGGTCGTGACACTGACTTTTTTACCTCAACTTAAAAACCTTAATTAATTGTATTGTGATAACATTTACTGTGACAACTAATTTCTATATTTATATTTACATATGTATTATTTATTTACCTATATGTGAATTTATTTATTTATTAATCTTTACATTTGTATATTTTTCTTTATATTTATATTTACCCATTTATACTTACCTATTTGCCTTGAATGTTGTTGTGTATATATAAATTGTTTGATCTTATGATAACTACTGTTATGCTTGTTTTCTATTTTATCTACTTACTAAGTTTTTCATAACTATTTACTTTACCTATGCCAAACATGTGTCAGCCGTTTTTTAATGTTTCCCCGCTAATTACAGTATGAAAATAATTAAACATAAAAAGGTTACAAGAAAAATCTGTAGATAGTGACAAAGCCTCGTTGCCTTTCGTACTTCTACATGCGTTTGTACATGAAAAATACAATTTTTCAATTAGAATCTTTTTTAAACCTATATTGGCAGCAGTGAAGTTGCTAAACCTTCTTCACTTTCGTCGTACCATGCAACGTGATAAAAAGCACCCAATTAAGGAGCGACCGCTCTCTAAATTTCTATTATGAGTATTGATTCTATTTGTAGCTAAACTAGTCAATACGGTAGATGGTCTGTACTGCAGATAGTGCGTACTGGTCTGTTATACTAGATAGAGTTGATTTTAAAGGTATTTACTTTATGCTGTATATCTACAGATAGTAATACTCGTGTGATTATTAGCCTTCAATATTAAAAAAGGTTTATGTATAATGTATGAGTAAGGGCGTTGATTAAAATATCTGCAGTCCTTGATGAAGAATCAAGTTTGGCCTTTGAAGTGAGCTTTGATTACTGCAATGTCAATACTTTACTCGTGTAATTTTGCTTTATGTTCGAGTCTGATTAATTCCATAGAGGGTCTAGTCATCATTAAGACATGACACGTGAGAGTAACGCGATAACCTTGTTTAGTGAGATGAGTAATTTGAGGGGTAACGACAGCTTTAAAATAGATAAGAAAGAAAATGAGAACGGTGGTGGTAGAACATTAACCGTCTTGTGCAATCAGGCGGTAGTGGACTTATCTGGATGAGTTGCAAGATATAGAGGTGATAAGTCATCAAGTAAAAACGCGCTTTTTAACCCAGAAAATTATTGAAGATAATGTGTGGTGATTTCTGAATAATTATTGAAGATAATAGGTTTACACTTGTTTATAACGGAATGTTCCATTATTGTTTTGAACAAAACAACGAAAGTGTGTTTTATTTCAGGAGGTTAATGGTGTGAAATATCCACAATATGATAAAACTTATAGCTTGTGAGATTTCTTCTTGAAGTTTACTAGTAATAAACCTGAATTTTGGTCGTTTCGATGATTTCTGCCCTCAAAGAATTGCTCAGTCACACGCGTCTCAGGATTTCGCAATATCCAAAGCGAAGCATAAAGGTTCAAGCAGGAGGAGGCAGGGACACAAACCTATCGTGAAGCGAAACTTTCAGTTAGACCAAAACAGCGACTGTGGTACGTCGTGTACTAGAGCTAGAAGAATTACATACAAGTTCTTCTATGAAGATGGGATGAAGACGGTACGCCTATAAGTGGGACGTACACATGCCAGAAAAGAGCAGTAAAGTGATCATTATCGATCAGTTCAACATTTGCATAGATTTTTTTTCACTTACCAACACATTGGATCAACGTACGGTCTTGAAGAAAGAAAATTAGTTGTTGTTACCAAGCTTTCGACTCATTTTAAGATTATCAAAAAGGCAAAACAACTTTAAATACGTCTACAGATTGACATAAAGTTTTTATAGGTGATCTCTAAATTCCTTGAAGACTGAATCCCAACATTGCCAAGGATTCTACTGTTGTTATACTACAGTCCTTAACAATGTTGGCCACCAAGAAAATTTGAGATCGCCTGTAAAAACTGAAATATGCCAATTTGTAGACTTACTTAAGGTTGTTTTGCCCTTATAAATAAATTAAAATAGGTTAAAAGCATGGCAGTAGCAATTAAATTTGCTTTCTTCTTCAAGACCGTACCGTGATCCAGTGTTCGAAGAATGTTTATTACCAATTACATGTCAATCTGACCTGCAAAACCTATAAAATGGTAAATATAAGCAAATGGTTGTAATAGATGCAGAATAGATCTTTACAGAACACAGACCGATCACTGAAAGAAGATGGCGAAGAGCGAAACGAGTCTGACAGACCAAATCAGCGTCTATCTAATGGCAACTTGAGAGAAATGACCCAGAAAATTGATCAGTATCGATTAGATTATCAGTTGCATAGATTGTCCGTTATTTTTTGTATCAGACTTAATATTACCATCTATCCAACTAATCTGACTTTTACAATACCTATAAAAAAAATTTAAAATAGGTAAACAGAACACAAAACCCCTCGCAGAATATGTTGAGAATGCAAACGAAAAAAGTAAAGTTACTACCTGCAGATCTTGTAGTTACACAAAATCGTCGAGTTCCTCCCTGAAGATGGCGTGAAGCCGGAAAGATTATGAGTGCAATGAGCATAGACACAGTTAAGTGATCAGTATCGATCAGTTCAACTTTTGCTTAATTTGTCAGTTTTTATTTTACTGCCATGTGTGCTTCTCACTTTTACTGCTTCTGACTTTTACAAAATCTATGAGGTAAATAAAAATCGAACCCACCACTGAAATAGGCGAGAAAGAGATTTACCAAAACGCAAAGATGGGAAGATCAAACTAAAACATTTCTACTAAGTTAAAAATGGGGTGTCGCTGATAATTTAACGATCTTGCATAAATGCTTGCATAAACCGACTGTTCTATTCAAAACTAACTAGTTTAGGCCGATGTTATTTGTGCCTATTATGCTCTCTTTCTCTAATAACAAACGGTACTACCTTTCACAATTGCGTGTGGACTATCGACCATTGAAACTGTACCTATGACCGGATTATTTAAATTTACGACAGAACCGTCTTGAATTTTAGAACTTTGTTTATATACATTACATCGGGTCCCTTTATACTTATTTGTTCGGTGCCCTGAAACAGGATTAGTCCATGCAAACACTTTCTATCTTCAAATATTTGCGCCCAACCCCGTCGCCACTTCAGCATTATCTCGTATTCCAACTCTTGCCGTTTTACCCGGCGGTAAACTCTTTCATCCTTCATCATTAACCATCCTGGCCCGTTTTTCTACCTTTCCCTTTCATTGCTATCAACTTTACTGGAAGGCTCTTACAAATTAGAATTTTAATTATCGTTCAAACTTTTTTTTAAATTGCAGGCTTCGGTGGAATCGTTTCAGACCCAAAGCCAAACCAAGTTGTCATACTGCAATAATAATTATATATATTTTTTTTTTAATAAAATCGTGACAGGTTTTATTACCGCCTTCTGCACAAGTGTTAGAGGAAACACGTGGAAGCTTAGTTCAGTGATTTCAAAGGGAGGAATGAAATTTATGGTTTAACCAAGTGGTACCACACCCCTTAGATGGTTAAAAACTGATAATTAAAAACCATTTCCCAATAAAAATTTTAAAATAAAAAGATCAACAATTTATCACATAACATCCTGCACATAAACCAGTTTTAAACTTATAAACTTTTGGTTGATTGTTTTAGTATTGAATCTATTATACTATTTATTTATACATTATATACGGTCAACCCGGTTATACTGGTTACGTCTAATCATAAGTAAAGTAGTGAATCTCGACTTAAAATAATTCAACTTAGATAAAGCGAACATTGCTACACATGCCAATCGCCCCGAAAATCTACTCACGCTAGGGTTCAACTCAATATTTTATAATATGATGAAAACTAATAACTTTTCCGTACGAATATACAAGGTCATTTATAAACTGTCAAAGAATCCATTGTTATTAAAAGCCCATACAATATTTAAAACGTTTTAAGATAAAGCCCGACGACCGACGCATCTCATTGTAAACTCTGAAAAGTTCTGTCATTAACGAAAGGGTACGATCTGAAAGTTCTGAACATTGTCAGATACATTACCACTATCCACTCGGATACTCTCTCTTCTCTTTTTTTACTCGAAGAGTTTATCACTTTATTAAGTTTTCCACAAGTCCAGACGTCGGCTTTGATGATGTTGGCAGGCAATTCCCCTCTCTGACAGATTTGTCTACGCCTGATTACGTAGATTGATTTTATAAGGGAGGGAGCAACCCAGTTTGGATCTAAATTAGGAGGAAAATTTTTTTTTATATCAACTGAATTATAAAGTGTGAATGTCAAAGGAGGGTTTACAAAAAGTCTTTTGATTAAATTGATAAAAACGTTTTGTCCTGATTAGAACTTAAGGGAGAAAATGAATTGAAAATTCCAATTGATAAAGCTTAACAGTGAATATAATGCGACAATAATAAAAAAAAAACACAATTTACAAATATAGCGAAAGTGAATTTCTTTAAATTTTTACAAAAACTCATTAAAAATATTTTAAAATATTTAAAAAAATAAAAACTAATTATGAAAATAACTGAGTAAAATGGATCATAAATTAATTTTTTATCAAGGAATTAATATATTTTCGATTACTTAATGTTTAAAATTATATTTTTCTAAAACAAGTTTTAGTTAAACATAACAAAAAACAACAGGAACATCTTGTGCAGTTATCCCTACATGGTCTTATATGCAAACCAAATTATAATTCTAGTTTCTTGTATGAAAATAAATATTGATTTATAAATATTTTGATGAATAGTGATGAGCTCATCCTTATTTTAAAGCCAAGAAAAAGTGACATCATGGAATTATGTAATCCACACGGCGTATATATACCGATGCAGCAGATTTACAACACCATTAACAAGAAAGGGGGGACTAAGAGCCTGGGATCATAAATAATAATGAAACAATTTTTGGTTATAATACGTTAGAAATTTTAAAAACGTGTATGAGCATTCTTACCAATGGACCGAAGTAACCGAGAAAAAATATTTAAGTACATTAAGTCCGAATTCCTGCCTTTGTTGTGCTATTTATTTCAAGGTAGTCGATTTTGTACGACAAATAAAAATACTTAAATAACAATATCAAACATAATAATAAATTGAAAAATGTGAGGAACTTATCTCTCATCCCGATCAATATGGAGTATTTTGTGGTAGTGTGAACGAGGTCTGGTTTGTGAATGTGGTATATTATAGCGGATGGAGAGTTTTATCACCAATTACTCCGAGAAATATGGAGTACTCTGGGATAGTGTGAACGAGGCCTGGTGTGAGAATGTAATTTATCAGCACGATAATTACTCAGAAATCGTGAGATGGTGGTCGACAACCAATTACCCCCGAGAATATCGAATACTCTGGGGTAGAGTGAACGAGGACTGGTGTGAGAATGTAATTTATTAGCCCCTGAGTCTGGGGAAGTGTGATTACTAATCAGGCCATCATATGTTATCTCGTTTCTGTTTTATGTGTATTTGTATTAGTCCTTTGTGTTGTTTTATCCACAATTGACGAGATCCTAAGGTCGGTTACCGCCGTAACTGGACTGATTATAATTTTGCTGGAAAATTGAAAAAGGTGCCGCTACTCCGATGCCGCTACTCCAATATATAACTTCACCAACTTATACCAACAAGTATAAGATACTTTATATCAGAAAGGTATAAGGCCAAAGGAACACCTCTGAAGGCCAACTGCTACTACTATCCCGTCGGCACAAAAACTGATAAACGCACGGGAGCTGGAGACCATGAGAAGAAGTACGAAGGCCGAACTAACTTTAAAATTAGGTCAATAGGCTACAGTTTTTAGTCTGCAATTGACACAGCACTTGAAGACTACGTCAGAGAAATAAAAAAGCTCCAAACACACACCCGGAAGATAGAATTTTCTCAGACAGTCAGGCGGCCTGTTGTCACATCAGGAACGATACAAAAGCGGTTGGTTCCCCGTCCCCAGTGACATCGTTGTATGTGAGGTAGGGACAAAGGTTGTACCACCCATGCGATACGGCACATAGGTTAGACCTGTCCGAGAATTAGAAATACGATATTTACGAAGAGAACCAGTAAGCGCATTTTATATTATTTCGGTAAGTTTGGTGATTGAGGTAATAAACAATAGAGTGGCGATGGTAGAAGATTGGAATAGATTGAAATTAAGTAGTTTTTCAAATATTATCAATAAAACTCTCCTGGCAGGATAGTTTTTAGTTTTCTTTTTTATTTCCCTTTTTCTTTGTGCTTGACGAGGAGCACATCATACTCCGCACTCTGTTAAACTTGAGTTACATATTATCAAGAATTATTTTTATTGCTTATCATTAATACATAGAAATATGAATTTGAAAGTTAAACATTTTTATTTACACATAACGCAAAATATAATGTTTCATTTTAATTAAAGACAAAACTTGGTTAGTAGCATGTTAGTACAGTATTATTGTAGGTTAATAATCCGGTTAGTTAAAATTTTATATAACATCTACCTTTGGCCGTTTTAAGTTCGGAAGAAAACAATCCTGAAAAATAAAAGTAAAATAATAAAAATAAATAGTTAAAAAATAAAATAAATAAAAAGTTTAAAAAATATCAAACAACATAAAAATTGTTTAATGAATCAACGAATAGTTTAAGCTTGCGCAATTTTAACATAAACTTGAAAAATGTTTTCTTTTCAAGTTCTATAGAATATTTATTCCTTCTAAAGTATAGAATAAACAAAAAATAATATAGTTCTTTGCGTAAGTTAATCAACTGTGAAACCAGAAACCAGTCAGTTTGAATTACAAAATTACTAGATTGCCAAGTTCCTGTCGAATCCTGATTTCGATTGAATTTTTAAAAAATAATAAAATATTTTCAAATAGCTAAAGTAATTCCTGTCCTAGAGCTAGCGATATTGGTCTATATGACGAAACTTCCATTCACTGGAAAAAAAATTGTTATTAAAATAAATTACCTTTACAATATTATTATCGGTATAAATAATTTTGGTAAGGAGATAATTAGTAAAAAATCGCTACAAATGAGAACGAAGTTGTTTTTTTAAATTTAGATCTGAGAAAAAAATTCTTACATATTTACATAAATTTACACAGTAGGTATTGCTTTCTTTAGCCTTTTCACCGTCAGGCAAGAAGTTATGCGGGCCGTCCAGAAGATGAAGTAAAGGATTGATGATAGAAGAATTATATCTAAATTAAAGCGTGAAAGGCTCTACGTTTGTAATTGGGGTCGGCACATTAGAGAGCCTCAGAACGAGTGAGATCAAAGCCGTAGGGTTTTAATCAGGGAGACCGAGATTGCAGACCACCTTTTCATCAGACGGTCACCCAAACAACCTCTTTTCCCCATCCTACACACATCAGCGACGAGCTTTACAAGTTTTGTGAAAGACGAGGAAAGCGAGCGATTCAATTATCCGGAAAAAGCAACAAGACCCAGAGTTTCTTTCTACTTCGCGATTTGTCAGATTAAGAGATATAATTGTGATAACGTAATCGCATCCCTGAGGAAAATTCTTTCTCCAGAAGTCTTACAATTTAATCGTTGACAGCTTTTAACAAAAGTAGATTAGTACTAAATTCCACAATTAGGCTTTTTACTATTATTTCACAAGAAGTATAATAGGACGTCATTCCACATCGCCCATGACTGAAAATTAGCATACTATGCATGACAGTTGATGATTCGAACCCACGACCTTCGGCTTGATACGCCGCTACTCTACCACTTGAGCTATTGTGACTTCGATCAACTCGGGCACTAACTTCCCATCTCAACCCCACCTTTTGAATTTTCCCTCCTTTTTGCCATTTTTCAATTGGCGTATCAAGCCGAGGGTCGTGGGTTCGAATCCCGCTCGTGACACTGACTTTTTTATCTCAATTAAAAACCTTAATTAATTGAATGATATTAATTGGTCAAGCGGACCACGAAAACTAGTGAACTATTCTATGAAATTGAGTACTTGTGTGATAGCAGGTAGCTTTTTCAAACCGGCAGACAAACAAAAAACTCCACAGGCACAACTGTAATAAACGGTAGTGCTTTAAGCCATATTATCAGCATATTAACTTACAATATAGCTGATGTTATTTCTATAATATATAACCCTGAGCTCATGAATTATTTGGAAAAAACATATATTTCTATTTTCGGAAATGTCAAAATGTTGTCAGTAAAACTCGACCATTATTCTGTAAATATCTTAGAATTTATCTCAGCAGTTAGGTTGTCAACAGAGGAAAGAGCTAGTGGGGATATCTTTGTAGCAGTTAAAAGGATTTAATTTTTAAAATATTGTAAAGATTAAAAGCTTAAGAAACTTAAAGGAAACTGAAATGGTAGTAGATTCAATTAACTTTTCTGCTAGAAGACAGAAGAATTTTACTGTCTTTATGATGTAATTGAGGAAATTTTAAATGTTAGATTAGATCTAAGTTTTATTTAAAACAGTCGACTAATGAATATTATTTATCTTCATTTCGGATCTAAAAAAAAAACGGTTGGAGTCCTGCCATTTCGCTACTTCGTAAATTGTTTTAAGAAACTTGGGTTTACTTACAACATATTAGCTCCTAGTGAACAACTTCACAAAAGAAGCGCACAAAAATAAATAAAACACACATTTAATTCATACGCAACATACGTGTACGTATAAAATGGGGACTACTAACACACAGACCACCCACTGAAGATGTCTAAATGCTACTAACACAGCGAGAATAATTGGACGAGAATAACAAAAATCTACTAAATAGGTTCATAATCTTTTCAGGCCTTAAGAAGAAATCTAACAATATAAATTATGTTTAAAGGGTTGGATGTATCGATCACTTTTTTATTCACGAATATTTTGGTCTGGATGAAAAGCAAATTCAAGGCAAATAGGAATTAAAGTCGTTGTTTTTTTGTTTTTTTCACCCAGGACACAGAGATCCAGAGTATTCGTGAACATAAAATATTATACAAAACCCAGTGGCGAAATATCACCTTCTATTCGCGCGATATCGCTTCGCATCGTTGGCAGTGTAACGGGGCCGTGTAATGTAAATAAATCGATAGCACAATAAGATAAAGCTTCATTTTAGGTTTCTCGATGTTTTTACTCTTAATGAATCGTATTGATTGCTGGAGGGAATTAGACCTTTCCGAGAATCGCATTACACATACCATCTGGAACATAATCAAAATGATGAAATATTCCAGTTGACAATGAACGATGTGGGGAGTTCGGTTGCCCGATATGAAGTTACACCTATAATTGAACATTCTGAAGTACCTTCACCTAGATTATTAGACGACAACAAATTAATTTCTACCCATCTAACTGTTTAAAGTTTGACAAGTATATGTACGTGTGATTACAATTTTTATTTCAAACTCGCCGACGAATGTAAATTTTGTTGAGGGCAGGATATTTACTGAAATGTCAAACTTTCACCCAACTATTAAATCTGGGGATTTTCTCCTGTCGTGGAATGATGAACCTGTCATTTGGTCATTACAGATCATTTTGACTTGCCTTTCCTCGCTTGGTTGGTTTGTCAGACGCGTTCCGACGAAGAATAGATAAGCGGTTATCGATAACGACCAAGTTTATTAGACAACACTCTCCCTCAAGAGATTTTTAACATTAAAAACTTGACGCCAACATAGCGTCATCCGCAGTGAACGTGTTAATAATCTCTCTCTTTCGTGAAAAAAATACTTTTTTTTTAGGAGTTTAATCAAGAACAAGGAAACTTTACAAATTATGTTTTCGTGAAAACCTTGAAATCAACCTAAAGGAGCCTCCGCTTTTCCCCTCTTAGTATACAATACATGTATTCATGCACAATGCGCCGATCGTGATAACTTTCATAAAGAATATAAAAGTTATTTTGGGGACTATTTCAGAACTAGTACAATCGACACAAGCATTTTGATTACCCTTCTAAGGCTAGCCTTTGTTAAACCACGTTGATTGTCATGCAAGTACATCAAATAAACCAGAAATATTGAATTAGGGCAAATTAGGAAAGCAAGGAACAAAAAATTGGTAAAATCAGGCATAAAATTCACTTTCATCTAGTTTAAAAAATTATTCATAAATCGTGAGATGCGGTCTGGTGTGATGTAGGTTTCAGAAAAACATTTTCTTTATCGTGCCACGTTTCGATCTTTATTGAGATCATCTTCAGGGCCTGGGATTTACATACAGAACAAAACAAACATAAAAGTAATTTCTTATAAATGGTTTATATCAACCGAGAAAACACAGCATCAATTACAGAACAGATACATGTAAACTCAGTCGCAGCTACGCCAATATCATTAATCAAATTTAATATAGATAACATACATATATCATTACATTACTACATTACATTCCACATATCAAATATTTTTCATAGTCTAATTGTCCAACAATTTAGCTTTCCTTTTCCTATTTATCCCTTTCTATATAATCTGAAAGGATAATCTGGCCGAACCATTACCAACACATTGTTTCCCTTCCTCGGCTCTTTTCACCTCAAAGAAGCCGACGCCTTATACAAAAATGTCTTTTCTATACCGACTTCCTTCCCCACCCCTTCAAAATCCAACGTATATAAACATAAAACAGCAAAATCTCACTGGCACTCTCAACACGACAGGCAAGAATGGCACAATTACACAGAAGACAAACACTTTGAGTGAGTAGAAATACTTTGATTGAATATAAAGAATATATTTTGCATTGTATAAATTCACTTTTCCACATCCTACATGTATTTGTTAAATGTAAACAATGTTTGTAAATTCCAGGCCCTGAAGATGATCTCAATAAAGATCGAAACGTTGGCACGATAAAGAAAATGTTTTTCTGAAACCTACATCACACCAGACCGCATCTCACGATTTCTGAATAATTATCGATTAACGGTCACTAATCACCACACATGTAATTAAAAAGATCGGCTAACCGTTTCTTAATCACCTAAAACGCATTTAAAAAAACCTATTTACAAAAAAAATTCCTTATCCGAAAAAAAACATTTAGCCTATCTAAATCGTGAAAAGTGTATTTTTGGTACTTTTTTAAAATTAATAAGTATATAATATAAAGATATTTCCTATGAAAAAACTTCAAAACCCTCATCGAACAACTTTCTCAAACATAAAACGTAAAAAAACTGTGATTTGAAAAATACCGGGAAAATTTTTCTAGGTAAAAATAGAATAAAACAAACAGTAAGTGTAATTATAAAAAATGTAATATGCGGAAAGGGGAGCTAAAAAAAGTTGGTAATAGACTTCTGAGGGAGATGAGTTACCTATCCAAAGAAAAACTGATCAGAGTTTGCAACAGGGAGTCACACAAATGACCAAGAATTCTTGTTTTTTATACGGCAACGTTCCTACATTTCATATTGATATTGACTGAACATTTAAAGTCCTTTACTGTCTTCCTGGGTCCTTTTATCCCTTTAGGGCCGGGCCCACAAATCACCCAGGTGGTCAAACTGCCTGGCGCAAGGCCACGTGTGGTGAGAAACGTTTTTACTAACAGAGAAATGGACTTTGTGTTTGTTATTTTCAATAATAAAATCCATTTAATCACAATCATATTACTCAAAATAACGAGTTTATTTCTTTAAACAATGGCGATGAAATATATAAGCAAATATTATAACACACCACTCTTCAATGGTTTCTTGTACACCCCGATGTAATTTTCGATCGTCCTTATGTAACCAACGACCTAGACCTTGTCCCTGACCCTTCAAATAGGTGGGAACAATAATTTCAGATTTGCAGCAATAAAAACTTTCTCTTTTTATAGGGCCCGGAGTTCTGTTGTTACCTTCTTTTCAAATGAAATACTTTTTGTGATCTACATCAGGGTCAGTAACGGGCCATATCGACAATCAAATCAGTCTAATAATACATCTGAAGGTCTAAAACGGCCTTGATCGATTTTTAGAGCATCGCATTAAAAAAAAAACTCAATTGTTAAATCAATAACGACATTTAATTTAATTATAATTTAAGACAATTAGTATATAAACTCTTTGTGCCACTGTACCTTTTATCCTCAAATATGTTTTTTTTTTTTATATATTGACAGGAAGGGTCAATAGTTCTATTTAGACCAGGGGTCAGGACAATCATCGAGGGGACCAATTGGTGCAATTCTTCCTGAAATTCTCCGGGAGAGATAAAATTCTGCTGAGGACGACGGCCGGCTTTTCGGGTAACCGTGGTTCATCTTTAAAACATCGCCCTTCTATCTCTACTGTTCTTGTACCCAGCTTTACTACATCTCTGGTTTTGCAATTGCAACAACATCCTAGGATACATTTATTTATAAGAAGAGGTAATTGATTGGTGCTCCGCTTGATATACAGTGCCGTGCCTTATGAGTCTTTCATGAACCTCTTATCTACCTTTCGAACATTTACTTCTCAAACTTTCCCTGTTTACACATGGAGCTGGTTCGTCTTATCTAGTTCTTCATCGGTTAAAAAAACCAAGCAACCATATAGTTAAATTGAGTTTTGTGTGTGGTGCAAGTTGGTGAATCAATTTACTTGGCCAATTCTACAAAGATAGATTTGGAGGAGAGAGCGCACGCGTTTTCATTCATGATCAACACCGACCTAGGGAAATTAAATTGTATTTAAAAGACAGTTCCCGAAGGTTTTTTTATGTCTATAACAATGAAAACTAGGAGCGAAATGCTAAATTTAAATTGTTCATACACTAGAAGTGAGGAGAGACATAAGTGTTTTCGATGCAATTCATATGTCAGTAGATAAAACTGGCTTTCACTTTGTATGTATCTGCCCAATTCTGAGGAAATACAGAAAAAATATTTAAATGGACGAAATTGGCAGCAACTATACAATTATTTTAGAAGAAGAAGAATTTAATTATTAAATTAATATATTTAATCAATTATTTATTTATTCGACTATTTATTTATTTATTCCCTTGCTTTACTGTATGAATCTATAACTTGTTAATGTTGTGTGGTTATTGTTAATTGTATTCAAATATGGTTATTTTGTTAATGTTAAATTGAGTTCTGTATAGAATATTTATATATTTACTAATAGTTGTTATGAGGTATAAATGGGTTATGGGCATATATTAAAATAATTTATTGTTACAATTTGAGAAACTGTTTATACATGTACGCTTGTATTTTTTATTGTTATTTTTGATTTAATATAGGATTCAATACCTCTTATATATTATATAGAAATTATGCGAGCCAACTTCCGCAGACATATGATATCTCAAATGTGTATATACTTTTTGTACAATTCATATTTGTATGCACTGTTTTCAGAAAAAGAAATAAAATGCATTTATATTCGATTCTACGAAGATAGACTACTTAACTAGTGACTTTTTGTAATTCACTAATTTTCTTGACACGATCGTTTTCTATCATTTCAGATTGTCTACGCTCAAAGTATTTCTTTTTTTCTAAAAAGTGCGTCTTATATATATTATATACAAATTATGCGTGCCAACTTCCGCAGACATATGATATCTCAAATGTGTATATACTTTTTGTACAATTCATATTTGTATGCACTGTTTTCAGAAAAAGAAATAAAAAGCATTTCTATTCTATTCTACAAAGATAGACTACTAAACTAGTGACTTTTTGTAATTCACAAATTTTTTGAACATGATCGTTTTCTGTCATTTCAGATTGTCTACGCTCACAGTTTTTCTTTTTTTTTCTAACAGGTGCGTCTTATATATATTATATAGAAATTATGCGAGCCAACTTCCGCAGACATATGATATCTCAAATGTGTATATACTTTTTGTACAATTTATATTTGTACGCACAGTTTTCAGAAAAGGAAATAAAAAGCATTTCTATTCTATTCTGCAAAGATAGACTACTTAACTAGTGATTTTTTTAAATTGACTAATTTTCTTAACATCGTTTTCTATCGTTTCAAATTGTCTACTCTCACAGTATTTTTCTAACAGGTAAATAAGAAGGGTCATGATACAAAAATAGAGCCACATAGGACGAATTAGAAGGGATGACGAGGACAAAATATGTACACCATCTCAGATCTCAAGAGGAAACCTCACCCTTTAAAGAAAAGGTTTTCATTTTACATCCAATAATTGAAATAATTTTTTTAGGGGATAAAACCATCCTTCTAAACAATATTTTTATTAAGACGCATTTCGGGACACCTGCTTCCTCCATTCAATCGAACTAAAACGTATTCATGCGTATTGTCTTTAGAGCGTTTAAGTCGAGACATTTAGTGAAACAAGGCCATTTCCATACTCCATGCTAGCAACGTTTTGCACAGGAATTGATGAAAATAAAGGATGCATGGTTTTGACAGGCTGTTTTGGCAGATTTAAGGATCAAACTAGTCTGGGTGTGCCTAAATTACGTAATGGCCATATAGGAGCACAAGAAGGTGAACAAGAAACCATTTAAGGAGGGTGCCGAGGTATGAAGATATAGAACGAGTTCAACGTGAAGAAATGTTTGACCCGTACTCTATTAACTGAATTGTTTGACATATTTTCATAAATAGAGATAAGAAAATAAATAAATAAACGACGAATTCGATCTTAACCGTCTATTGTCAATTTCTGATTAAAATAGGATGTGTCATAAAATTCCACTTAACGAACAATAGGTTGCGGCAATTCATTAACCTAAATTTCCCAATGTGAATTAATCATGTAAGCACCGTGCCTTTGTTGTCGGAAAGAGGTGAAAATTCTTGTTATTGTTCCGAGAGGAATTTACCATACAAGTTTTGTTTATTGCCACCCCGGGGGGAAAAAGCTTTCGCAGGGCAAACAAACTCGTCAGGAACATGAAGTTATACAAAGCTCAAGTCAGTCTTTGAAAAACGCGCCTTGTTATTTTTATAACTATTATTCCAATTTTGAACATACTTTGCAGAGCAAGTTTTTGTGTCGAGACTGAGAAAGCGTAAATTTCAGTGTGGAAACCTAAGTTACTACGATGTTAAGATAACGACCAATATTACGATGTCTGTGCTTTCTTCTAAGCCAATAATGAGAAAATTATGTTTTGAAAAAATAACTCAATCAGGTGCTGCGTTTCCAAGATTCTTAAATAATACATTAAACAATCCATTCGTGCAAGGAGGCCCCAGCAAATAATCTTACTTTCTAGCTCCAAGTTTAAAAAAAGACTCATTTAAAGCACACTCTACGAGAACAGAGTTCGTTAAATGTCTCTACTTTATTATAATTTCGTAAGGTTCAAAGTTTTACATTTCGCACTTCCAAAGTTTAAAGAAGAAAACATGTGCATATAAAATTACATAAACAAAGCCTTTTCAGAATAAAACACAATTATTCAGGCCTCGTAATAAGCCGCTATCTTACCATGTAATATTAGTATTACGGTACAACGGTCTCCAATGCCCGCCGAGGAAAACCCCTTTAAATGCTCTACGATAAGAGCTTTACATTATTTTAAGCTTTGCCATCACTGACGAGATTTATGCTTTTTATTCTACGCTACCTATGAATATAAACAGATAAGATAAATGAATTACAGTTCATATAGGTTATTTTTTGTTAATTATAAATTAATGATTAGAAATTAGTTAATATATTCAACATTACGTCTTATTTATACTTTATTTATGATTTATGCTTAATTCATAAGATTATATAAGGAAACATTTAAAACTGTTTTAAATGTGAAGAAATGGATTGTGTGTAGATAAACCGAGGCCAATTTTAGTCGCAAGGGTCTCAAATACGAACAAAAGAACAAACGCAACAAAATTGAATAATAATAAATATCAACTAGAAAATGGGTGTCTCTCAATTCATAAGGAACGAATTTATAAAAATACATTACCATCTTAAAGACCCTGCACGGAATAGTAAAATCAGAAGTATTTCAAGCTGGACGGTAAATTTTGACACATATCAGATTTAATTAAAACATGGATTTCTCGAAAACATTAGCGGAAGATACCGAGAGTGGAAGCCGAAAGGAGCAACGCGAATTCCTACATAATAAAGAAACGGAAAAAATAAACAAATATCTCCCCTAAATTTTCAACATAATTCTGTTGAGGATGTCTTTAGTCCTCGCAGTATGCCAATTCTGCAAAACAATCAAACAAAAAAATCAATTTTACCACATTTAAGGTACCTAGTCTACAAATTAAAGTTTTTAGTTGAGATAAAAAAATCAATGGTACGAGCGGGATTCAAACCCACGACCTTCGACTTGATACGCCGCTACTCTACCACTTGAGCTATCGTGACTTCGATCCACTAACTAACTTCCCATCTCAACCCCACCTTTTGAATTTTCCCTCCTTTTTGCCATTTTTCAATTGGCGTATCAAGCCGAAGGTGGTGGGTTCGAATCCCGCTCGTACCATTGATTTTTTTATCTCAACTAAAAACCTTAATTAATTTAATGTTATTAATTGGTCAAGCGGACCACGAAAACTAGTGAACTATTCTATAAAATTGAGTACTTGTGTGATAGCAGTCAGCTTTTTCAAACCGGCAGACAAACAAAAAACTCCACAGACACAACTATAATAAGCTGTAGTGTTTTAACCCATATTATCAGCATATTAACTTACAATTTAGCAGATGTTATTTCTATGGTACATAACACTGAGCTCATGAATTATTTGGAAAAAACATATATTTCTATTTTCTGAAATGTCAAAATGTTGTCAGTAAAACTCGACCATTATTCTGTAAATACCTTAGAATTTATCTCAGCGGTTAGGTTGTCAACACAGGAAAGAGCTAGTGGGGATCTTTGTAGCAGTTAAAGGATTTAATTTGTTAAAATATTGTAAAGATTAAAAGCTTAAGAAACTTAAAGGAAACTGAAATGGTAGTAGATTCAATTAACTTTTGTGCTGGAAGACACAAGAATTTTACAGTCTTTATGATGTAATTGAGGAAAATTAAAATGTTAGATTTATCTAAACAGGAGACTTTAACTGCAGACTGGGCTCTCGCGAAATGAACTTTATTTAAACATGTACAAAAAAGAAATTAAGCTTTTCAATGTGTAATTATAAGTAATGTGAGGATATGTACGACTTTCCTGCCATGTACCTAATATGTAAGAAATTTCCTTCAATTTATTCCAAGAAACAGGATTTCATTGATCATGAATTCGTTCAATATGTAAATGAAAATAATATTAATTAGTTAATTATTGTATACCTTGTTGATGATACAGATTCAAATTAGTTTCACAATTTAATTATTACAACCAATTTTAGTCATAGTTTTCTTTTGTATTTGTATTGTACATAACTAAATTTATCCGGACATTTCTGACCAAAGAAGACACTATTATTATTTTAAGTAACAAGATGTTTTGTAAAATCCAACGGAAGATTAATCCAGAAAAAATTAATTAATTTTGAACGGACAGAAACCTTGAATAAGATAAAGTATCGTAAGTGTCCAACGGCTGTTTAATTACATTTTAAATTTATGTTATACTGAAAAACTACCTCTTGGTTTACTTTGTTAAATAAACATTTTATTAATAAATAATTATATACACCTATCTTTCAAGGAGGAGAGGATTATATTGACTGTAAGTCGATAAAGTGATCGGAAACTCACAATCCTTGCTTCAAAATTTTTATTGAAACTATATAAAAAGGAAAGAAGGGCGAGGAAGATAGCATAAATATTTCAGTTTAAGTTGTTTATGTCCAGGAGCGAACACATATTGAATCAAAAATCAATCGATCCATCAGATGCCAGAAGAATACAAACTTACATAGGTGAAGGTTAAAAAAACAATGTTTGTTCTGAAATATTTATCGATTGATTCGTAGTTAAAAGTATAAAAGAATTACCTACAAAAGCAACATTTGAATTCGGTCACCCTACTGTAAATAAAATGTTCACACTTTGTGAATAATGTAATATCGTTTAGCATAGATAATGTAAAAAAAGAAATAGTTAATAAAGTAAACGGAATGGCCAACATAACAAACAGGATAACTACTAAGGACAAAAAAGCTGACTGGGATTATCAAAGAAGACGAAACAGAAGGTTCTTCACCTTTCCTCCACAATTTAAAAATAGCACAAAGATAATTCCAATCTCATTTTCCATTTTACCGGTTTTGATAATAGACTATACATGGCCGTGCCATTTTCATAATATTGCCCTGGAAAGAGTCGAAGATACAGAACAGGACCTCATTCGAGGCTGAAGTGCACTCTGGGGATCGACCGTTATTGTTTTTCATCCGCGCACCGACGAAATTCGATCCCGTGGCCGAAAGAGTTATTTATTTAAACTTTTTCCCGGAAATTACGCGTTCCTCCTGCAAGAGATGAAATATTTTTTTAAAAACGGCCGGAATTTTTTCATTAAACGCGCGGAATCTTGTACAAGCATTATATTAATTACGATCTGGCAGATTAACTTCTCAGCCAACAAAGTTCAATAAGTAGTAATTAATCATGCTGAGCATCGAGAGCAAACTTTATAGCCGACAAAGCGATAGCAATCGATTGTTGCAACAAACAATCAACCGGCAGTTTCAAAGACTGAACTTTAGCTGCACATTCTTCAATAACAACATATTGATTGGACAATTTTTTAAAAGAAAAAATTACCTAAGATATTTCTTTATTATGATTTGGAAAGTCCTTAGTTTTTTGTTATTAAAAGAAAGCCATCATCTCAAATATCTCGAACTTGCCTCGTTTCAGATCCCACGAAACATTGTTTCATTTATAAAAAAAAAAGAAAATTAGGTGTAAGGATTTCAGCGATTGTTTTTTAAATTAAACATTCCATTGTATTTCTGGATGAAAAATGACAATTCCGAGTTACTGTATACAGTAGTCATCGATCTAGAAACACTACGCTTCTAATTAGTCCTTGTACAACGATGAAGTGGGTTTCGAGGAGAATACTTTCAACAACGTTTTTCACTTTGAGAAACAGATTTTTCATCAAGTGATTTGAAACATGGAGGATTTCACAAAGGGATTTTGTTAACAACTAACTCGTTCAGACCCTGGAAACAAATCAATAGAAACATCCAGCGGGCTGTGCGAAAAAGGGAAAGAAACATTTCTTTTTTAAGATAAGAAGTATATTGTTGGCCAACTTTTTGGTCGAAAGGGTAAGCGACAACGCTTTTCCAAGTCCCTTCTCGACTAAAACTTGAAACATCACAATGATATTTTTAAAATTATTTACACGATTTTATTAGCGGAAGATTATGTCAAGGTTTTGTTTGTGTAACCTTAGTTATAAACATCAGATACATTTTAGACGAAACGACCAAATAATAGCCCAATCTTAGAGAATCGGCCAGGAGGAAAAACCCAAAAATCTTGGGTTGTAACATGTCAAATGCCAGAGAAAATATTAATTCTAAATAATTAGCACGTCGTTAATATAAAATCTATTCGTAAATACCAATATCTCTCACCATTGAAAAGGAACTTCTGGCTAACTTTATAGGAATTAGATGTTATCGTTGATTCTAGGGAGGAGGTTCTAAGAAACCATTATTTTTACATTTAAAATTTTAGCCAGACTAAAATGAAAACTATTTTTTGAAGTAACTATCTGGCGACTGTCAAAAAAAAACAGTGCTATAAGTCAGCCAAGTTCCACCAAACTGTAATCAACGTTTTTATGGGAGGCAACTGTGATTTGGACATCTCATTCAATTATTTTCCATATGTCTGACTGTCGTGTAATATGGTTAGGGATGGTTAGCAATTCCACTTTAAACAAAACCGCGGCCGGAGCGGACCCGGTAGTTTCTACGCTAGGGAAGCCCCACTACTCTGGGAGTGCGCGGGAGACCGAGCTGATGTATTTCGGCTTAGGTAGCCCTATGCGCGCGGCATACGGTCTGATGATTAATGCGGACCCGACCACTCGGAATGGCAAGTGGGGCGCGAGGTTGTCTTGGCCCCACAGGGCTGAGCTGCCTCTAGACCAACGCTGCGGCAGTAACACCCTTCTGTCGTATGCGGAGGTGCGTCAGCTTTCATCTTGAGAATCAAAACGTCCGATAAGGCCGAATAGTCTAGGTGCGGACGTTAAAGATCCTCATTGTCCTTTTTAGGACAACCGAGTATATGGGAAGCAATGTCTTGTAATATGCATTTTACATCACATGAGGCCAAACGATGCCAAAACAAAATCGGAAATAATATTTCGAATTAGGAAAAAGCTGGACTCGATTGATTCCTGCGCCAACCAAGTTTACAGCTTTTTGGATTTGATTAATCCGTCAAACTATAATCATCACTTTTTGGTGGTTTAGAAATTTTAGATCACCGGCGTAGTCTTGGGAAGGCTGTATTACCAATTTTTTATACGTGAACTGTTTCCAATTATGACATTACCAAATAGGTCTTGGTTAATTATCGCTTTTCCAGCTTTTTAGGTTTTATTAACCCAACCATCTTCAGTCAAAAAGTAATCTCAGATTCTGTGAATGTTTAGCCTGCATTTCGGCATATAAATTCGGCAATATTAGTTCCAGCTGTTTCAATTTGATTAAGCCATCCTACCGTCGAACTGTTAACGTCAAATTGTTGGATGTTTAACCTTTATTCGGGCATGTATTGATTTTTCTCAACACTAATCAACAACTGTCCAGATCAATGGTTATCGGATAATACCCACTGTTTATCACAAGTAACTAAAATGTGAAGAAACCTAGTCGATTGCAGTTGTACAACTTGCGAAGAGCATGTTTCGCCGAATCAAGTAATCTACTGGGTCTCGGTTAATTCCGTCGGCACACATGTTTCCAGCTTTTCAGATTCGGTTAAGTCAGCCCAACTACATAACCATATTGATAAAAATTTTGAGGTGGAGACTAGGTTAGGGAATATGTTGAAGTTTAATCTATATCCGACCACTGTCCATACCATCAGTTACAGTGGAATACTAATTTTTTACCACAGGTGACCTAAAGACGCAAAAATAGGCACATTTCACTTGCACAACTTGTTTTTATAGAAATAGTCCACCAAACTGTTATCGTCAATTTTTTAATGTTTATCATTCATTAAATAATCAAATTGAGATTTTTCAACATTAGCCCATCCAAATTTTGGTTATCAGATTAGAATTCCAAACTTTTGGTCTCCTTAAAATGCCTGTAAACAGCTCTTTTACCAAATCCAGAACGTTTCCGTTGTTTAACTATTTGGCCTACCGAGGTAGTCGAAATTTGTCAAACCATCTGTTCTTTCTATTTCTGTTCGTTTATCAAAATCAATTTTCATGTTTTGCAATTCTTCCATGGTGTTTTATAAATATGCTAACTTTTGTGGTAAACGTTATTTTAAAAGCTTTTTTTTAATATTGTTGTTTGTCAACAATCTTACCTATTGGAATTTTGAAAAGAAAGGTAACAAAAGCATTTCATGCGCTACAACTTAATGCATATATGATTAATGTCCGTGTCTCCTGTTCAAATAAGTACAAAAAAGCATAAAAACTGTTAGGAGCGTGTGCTCCAGTTGAGATAAAGTCGTCAGCGATAACTTGGAAAAAATCTAAAACGCACCTGCGTAGAACAGACAAATAGTTTAGAGGATGTTCTACAGAGTAATGGGCAGCATCAATCAGGTGGGCACCGGCCGAGTCACAACAGCGATGAATCTAGTGTGGTCTCTTTAGGGGTCTAAGCGAATGATATTGGATTTCAGGCAATATGTTCCCGTCCGGCATCCTTCCATTCCTCCCTGTTAGGGAATCCTACGATGAGTCGTGCAATTGGAATGTCTAGCATAAAGACGAATAGGTCTCATTTTAAAACAGTTAACACACTACTTCCTTTAAGCAAGTACCAATAAACCATTTGCTGTTTTGAAATTTATGTATGTTCAATTTCCTCCCGGTTATCACTGACAAGCGATGACGCCTGGAACTTCTTACGGATAATTAACGAGAGGATTACTGTGGACATTTCACTAGCTGTAACGATTATTCAATCGTGTAGGTAGATTGTGAGAAGAAATGTCATGAATTGAATAGTAATTAAGAAATAAAAGTTGTTGATTTTGTCCAATCCTGAAAATCCAAAAAGAGACCTATTCTACCCTATGTACAGTGATGCCATCGCAAACTTTAAAACTGGAAGATGTCAATTTTAAAATTACACTGATACTGACGAGTATGGACGATGGGATCTATCGACGAGGGATCAACGATTTTAATCAAAAGTTTTTTTGGTGATGTTAAGCCGAAACATATTTGACACGTGTCCAAGCGTTTTTACCAATGGACCCTATGAGATTAATATAATTATGTAATTTTAGCTTTTCTCTTGACCTTTTTCTGAAATTTAGTGAATTTTAAGTATCATCTTTTTAGTATCTTTTTCCGCCTTGGTTATGCATATGCTTCAAGGTTCAAGGTTATTACATAGCAGCTTTTATCTAGGATAAGAAAAACGGTCATAGTATGGTATTGAATGATAACAAATATACAAAACGTTACAAAAACCAAACTACGCTTTCAATGAAGTAGGTTAGAAACATTTTAACAATTAAAAAACACCTTTAAAACAGTTTCAATTTATTTGTCCGATTCTAATTTACTTACGAAGCAGAAGTTTGTGCCATAAGTTGTGGTTTCACGGTCCTAACCCTCCTAAAATTTCTGTTGGTATATATATATTCGTTCAAAGGTTATCACGTATTTTTGAAAAAGATAATGAAGCCATTTGGAAGACGAAAATTTATTTTTTGAATTAATTTAAAAAAATAATTTAGGGTGTTTTTGGGTGGGACAATCGAATAGCAACCTTGTGTCTTGCTTAAAAAATGTTTTTTACCTACTATGGTAAGTTGTTCGGTCACTTCAACATAATTGGACTTTACAGCCCCATAATCGGTCGTTAGATGTTGAAATTCAAAATTTGTGACCGATCAACGTTGAACAATTTCAAACCGTAAGAAGTGCTTGGCAACAAACCAAAGTTCGACTAATTTCATTGTCATTAAAGAAATAAGCAAGCGCGGATGAAATTCTTGATGATTCCTTGACAAGTTATGCCCGGTGGCTCTCAACAGATTAAAACATAAGAAAACAACAAAATTCATGAATTGAAAACAATAAAATATATTATTGAATTTAGTGATGGTCAGTCTTCAGCACTTATTACTGTAATAAAGGCCGTAATCATAAAAATATATTTAACGCATTTGGGGACAGGCAGGAAACAGGGGGTGACTCCAGTCGACATCACAAAATGCGATTATTGATTTATTACACTAAAAACATATTTAATAAAGTATTTAGTAGTTCGCTCTCCCATTCATTTCAGGTTTATAATATGGATTAGCCACGTACAAAACGATCAAACCCAATCAAGACCAAAACACAGAAGATAGGACAAGACCGAAATAGACCAAATCCTTCAACAATCACATCCTCAATAGGTTAGGCAGCACGTGAAAATGTCTCCTTACACCTTTGAGGATTAGAACAATGTACAGATGTGTAATCTTACTCCCTAATCTTTATAAATCGATGTTACAATAAGATAAAGCTGTATTGTAGAATCCTTGATTTATTTCTTTACCGTTAATGCTTATCGATTCCAATAGGAAGTTGGATTTTACGAGGATTACATTCCTTCTGCAATAATCTAGGTGATGAAATATTTCAATTGACAATGAACGATGTTCTTTGTTCGCCTGCACTGAACTTACAACTACAATTGAGCATTATCAAGTTCTACTTAACACCTTAAGCAACCCTAGATTATAAGAGGGTACTATTAATAATCTATCCCAACCGAATTGATTAAAATTAAAACGAAGTTTTGACGAAGTTTAGCTACGCACGTTTACGTAGCGAATGATTGTTTTCTTTAAACGTTTCCGAATATATTTTTTCATTGAAGGATGGATACTTATTTAAATGCCCATTTTCATTCCAAAACTGAGACACGGAAACCATATGTGAGCGGAAATACACTACCAAATAAACGTTTCATCATATTCTATCATGATTTACCATCTATTCCATTCCCTTCAAGCAGATTGTCACTTTTATACGTTATCACATACATACCGTGGTTGATACTGCTATTGATATCACTGTGACAACTATTTAACAGACTAATAACTGCACGGAGGGCATTAGTCATTACCTTACAATTAATTAAGGTTTTCAGTTGAGATAAAAATGTCAATGGCACGAGCGGGATTCGACTTTTTTATCTCAATTGAAAACCTTAATTAATTGTAAGATATTAATCGGTCAAGCAGACCACGAAACTAGTGAATTTAATTAGTCATTACGTTGAACTGACTTGTTTTTATTTCTTTTATCAAATTTTATTCCTGAGCCTCGAAAAAAGTATTATCAGCTGAAATTCATTACTTAAAAAAATGTTTCCTGCCCTAAACTGTAACATCTGAAAGGTTCAGTGAAAAAAGGAACTGGAGTATTTTTACCTCTGGGTTATTTTTGAAAGGAAATTTCTCATATTGTTTTATTCCCAACCGATATGACACAAAGCTTTAAGCTCAGTAAAAAAACACTTCTTTTTTTATTAATCTAACTCAATTTCACTTTAGAACTTTCGATATTGCCAGTAGATGAGTTGGTGCGTAACATTGCTGTAGAGCTACTTTAGACATAATTTCATTAAAGACTTAAATCACAGCATAGTGCTTTAAAATTGTTAAAAGTAAGTTGAAACTGAACTGGTAAAATTTTCTTTTAGCCTTTTAAAAGTTATAATGAAAAAAAGATGTAAAATTAAAAATAGATCATACATGCTAGACGATCGCTAATAAAAATCTGTCGTTTGCAATATAAAATTGGAGTGTAGCTCTAAATCAGCCTTCGTCAAACAGAAAGTTAAAACATGAAACATTATAACAAACTACTATTTTAAACGGCCTAATTTATTCAACTTGGATTTTCTAAAGGACACCACTCTCATGAATAGCGAAATGGTGCAATTGTAATGTTATTGCATATAAAGACGCATAGTGAACTAAATAAATTGTCAATAATAATACAAATAATAAAAAAAGAACAGTAAGTAGCGTTTGAAATAGCCTTCCGCATGCCTCATCCTCCTAGAAACTCAGGCCAAAAAGTTACGTTATAATGTAACTTTCATAAAATAGATTGGAGATTCAACAAAGAACAAAAACTAATACTTTGTACGTATATCAAAAAAACAAAAATTCCATCTATCAATCAGCTTTTTAAACAGCATTTTCATAAAATCACAGAAAAACTACATACAACATTAAAAGCTTGCCTAACGTCAACGCGTTTGTAAATAAAATAATTCGATTTTCTATTAGTGCAATGGACGATATTGCAAACATTAATAAGTTTTTTTAGTCAATATCAGCTTATAGTAAGTTAATAAATGGGGTTAAATATTAAATTGCGGCTGTAAAGACCCAAGAGTCAGGTTTAAATGTTTACTGCCTCTAAACGTGTCAAATACGAGAATGTCGGATTTAGGCATTGTCGGAGGTTTTTCTTAGAAGAACTATACAGTTTTTCTCAACAACTCCTCCGAACTACCGTACATATATAACTTATAGATAATCACACACATTATTTAAAAAAATCAGTGTACTTACTAATTAGATCTCTAACCCATATAGGAACACGAGAACGACCTTAGTGTGGTGGTAACGACAGTAAAATAACTTATACAACCTGGCTGAGTTCGATTGTTTTCTTTTCCGTGCAGGAGCTTTCGATTAGATTTTAGTGTTCACGTAGCATGAGAATCAGATCAAAGGTTTTAGGGGCAATTTAACCAACCTTACAGATTCTGGATTTTTCTCGAATCGCTCCGAGTCAAACACGTGATCCTGAATTAAAATTCTAAGCCGATATATCTTCATCGATCTAGTACGGTGGAATGGTGTACGGTCTAATTTTCTTGAGGACTAGGTGATAGACACTAGAAGCTCGGTCTTTAAAATTCAGTGCTACTCGGCGAATTTATGGTGTGCCAGGGAGTAGTAGGTTAATATATCAGATTCCCACCTGCTCTGACATAGACTAATACTTTGCTTAAAGGGTAAAGGAAATCACATATTTCATAGGAACGTAAATTTTAAAAATGAGCTGGAGTTTATATCACGTACGCGCTCGAGGCTGATATGACAGCTGTCGACAGCTTACTGGATGGAACGTATGCAAGGGTCGCGAAATACCAGCAACGAATGTGTGCGGATAATATACTATATTATTTCTTCTAAAAACTTACTGTTGTATTGACTGACTAAACCTTACACAGAAACTTTTAAATCTGTGAATAAGCCAAATTATACGTAGAAGTAAAAAAATTCTTATATACTTACGAAGTTAAGTTTCTTTGATTGCCTAGCTAGAAGGGGGAACAATCGTACACACACTAAAGTAAAACATTTTCGTTTGTTTTTCTTGAAAAGAAAAGAAAGAAAGTTAGAACGTTTGTTAAGACGGGGGAGGAACGCTCCTCCAAAGCCTTCTTAAGTGCGATTTAAGTGCAATTTAGAGGGCGAATCAAGTTTCCGTCGGTCGGTGAGAGAACTTGCCGGAAAGAAGAGAAGGCCCGAGAAAACTAGGTCAACCTCGGCAAGCCCGGAGAGTTGAACTCTTCACAGGCACCGCTGCGGAAACGCAGAATTTGGCGCGTCGTGCGACGCATGCGCGCCAGTAGGCCAAATTTGTCCGAACACCATTCACAAATCGTGAACCAGCACAAAAATGCATGTCCGAGAAGCCGGATGGAAATGTCAGCGACTCACCTATGATATTCATGTTTCGTATGGGTCCGTCGGGCCTCCCTACGATGACATAGATGGGGGTGGAAGTCGATGTGGTACTGGCGGAGGGGTGCCAAACAAACCACCCCCTCCCTCGCCAATGCCCTCGGCTTCACCCCCTTCCTGCTCTATGCGCCAGTACATGCGCCAACTCTGGGAAGAAAACTCGCTTATCTAGCTCCCCTCCGAATATTAATCCTCGGCGACAATTACAGACACGCACAGTGATCGATTCGAACACGTTTCTTCGAGTTCATTGGTCATTTAAACGGTAGTCTTTAAAATCATCAAAGAAGTAGTCTCTGGAGTATACTTAAGAGAAATTCTAGAACCACACATTCAGGGCTTGTAAATATACGAGTAGAATGGGTGCGGTTTGCCATAGTACAGTAGAGAAAGCGACCAGTGATTCCATTACAGGAATGAAATTTATCTTGCATAAATATTATTAATTAACAAGTCAAACATTACAACATCTAATGAACACTATTAGGTGCATGCCGTCTTTCAAAGACTACCGGAATTTAATTATTAAAAGGTTTGAGATATTTGTTTGCTGTTCGTTATATAAAAACAAACTATATAGCCATCGATTTTAAGACAAACGGAAGAACAATTCCAAAAATATAAACAGAAATAACTAAAATACATATTAAAAATCTTTAAATGGGAAGTGCCTTTTCTGTTTCTGCCGTATTATTGTTTTTATTTGTATCCCTCATATTGATTCTATTTTTGTCTGGCCAATGCTAATATATTTCTAAAATGTATTATATTTACTTATTTATTTTGCATAGATACTTTCAATTGCAAATCCGCAAATTGATATCCGCTACATGCGGCGTTCCAAAGATTACAGATTTAATATTAAAAGTTTTGTGAAATTTGTTAGTCGTTATGAGTGAAAACAAACTCCATATGCATAATTTCAAGACAACAGGACGTTGCCTTTACTTTTCCAATGTATTTCTAATTTTTTACCATGTATCTTGCCGAGCTGCCTTACAAACAGCTAATGCAAAGATATTAGAGATTTATTTCGTATAAATATTCGTAAATGCACGTGGTATGTCGGTAAGTAATGTTGTACAATCTCAGCTCTATGCTCTCGCTTCCGAACATTATATATTATGTTATTTAATCATTAACAGGTAAGAATTTGTTTACGAACGTCGTTAAACTATCTCTCTCTTTCTCTCTCTCTCTCTCTCTCTCTCTCTCTCTCTCTCTCTCTCTCTCTTTCATCCCTTGATCCCTTATTCTCTCTTCCTCACTGTTTCTGTGTTCCATTNCTCTCTCTCTCTCTCTCTCTCTCTCTCTCTCTCTCTCTCTCTCTCTCTCTCTCTCTCTGTGTGTGCTTAAATGTAATATAAACTGTACATACGACTCCCGATCCCCTCGGGCACCAACTCCCCATCACAACTGAAGGAAATGAAAATATGGCAAAAAGTGAGAAAATTCGAACGGTTGCAGGTTGAGATGGAGAGTTGGTGTCCGAGGGGTTCGAAGTCACGATAGCTCAATTGGTACAGTGGTGTATGTAGCCGAAGATCGTCGGTTCGCATCCCGCTCGTGACACAAATTTTTCATCTCAACCAAAAACATTAGATATAAATAATAATTAATTGGGATACATACATACATACATACATAACGATGATAGATTTTTAAAGTTATTAACCTTAAAATATTTTTCTGTTTTCTATCTATTGTATTTTGCAATCCGTCCTGTTTGTTAGCTCTATTTTTAACCGAAAACTGCTTACGGTGTGATTTTATTTTCGAATAATTTAACTTGGAAGGTAGACCTTGACTGAGCAGTTTGTCACATAGTCGGTTCGTTTCGCCCCATTTCCTGATCGACGACACCTTCGGAAAAGTTGTCAGACGTTTCTGTACTTTATAACATCGCATCTAGATAACGGTTTTTATAGTGAAATTTTACTTTTGAATAATTAACTTCAAAGAAAGATCAGAACTGAGAAGTGTAGAGCTACCGTCACTCCATTTATCACATACGCGGTTCGATTCACCACAATGCCTCATACACGGCACCTTGGGAAAAGTTGTTAGGCGTTTCTGTTCATTACAACAACGCGTCTAGATAACAATTTCCATTTTGAGGATATACAATGGGAACGGTACAGAATGGAATAATTCAACAGTGAAAGAAATAAACTTTTTTTGTGTTAAAAGTATTACTGCTACTAAAAAATGTATTTAAATTTTACAACGGCACGAAAAAGATAATACATAATCGTACTCTTAAATAAAAGCATTTTATTGTTTTAATTAATTCAGCCCATTTTGACATAAGAATCTCTCTTGCTTAAAATCATGTTTATCACTTGAATTTTATATCATAATTGTTTAAACACACTAGTAGCATTCTTTCTAATCATTAAAAAAAACTAAATCGTCAGTTCATAAGTCCGTTCTATTCGTACAGAGCAGACGGTATTTCAGATGATCATGTTTTAAATAGTTTTTTTGTAAAAGAAAGTTTTCCTATTGGCGACTGCGGACGATGAACATGTTTCGTCGTTTCCGATCATTTTAATCTGCCTACCTTCTTTTTTTTTTTTTTTTTTTTTTTTTTTTTTTTTTTTTTTTTTTTTTTTTTTTTTTTTTTTTTTTTTTTTTTTGAGGGTTTTCAACAGCAGAGGTTATGTCAACCCTCGGGGTGCCGGTGTTTTTGAAAAAAAGCAAATTTGTAAGTATGTTGGGTTCGAATGCAGGGAAACCGGTTAGTATTTTGTATAGGCCTGTACGGCAAACTGAATATTTCCCGTTTCGACATTTTGGTCGAGGAGAGGTGAATCGCACTTTTGCCCTTTGTCACGGGTTGTGTTTATTCATGATTTTCTATACAGTGGTTTTAAGGTATGGATTGTGTCCGGCCGGGGAAATAGGGCATCGGCACAGACGAAATGGGCTGTTAAATATGTAGGTTGATCTTATAACTGACAGTGATAAATGATTATCCATTACACGCATTTATTATTTGAATAGCATGTAAGTTAACTGTCACAAGTCTGTGAAATCTCGAAAATCTAAAAATTACTCAAAATTTTGATTATTACTGACAAGCCCTTCTATGAGACACTCAGTAATCCGTGTTGTTTAGATGGTCGCCGAAACCGTTGCGGCCACCGACGCCCCCCTTACATTCTATTAAAATATATTATAAAATAAAATATATTACATTTCCTGTAGTAATTTTATTTCAATAACTATAATATTCATTTGTGGGGCCATAATAATTCAGACGGGGGCGTAGGTGGCCGCATCGGTTTAGGGGTTGACACGGCGCTCATCACTGTAAGGTAAAGTTCCCGGGTTCGAATCCAGCGGCCCTGCATTCGAACCCGACATACTTATAAATGGGCTTTTATTCAAAAACACCGGCACCCTGAGGTTTGATATGAAATCTGTAGTTGCGAACCCTCGTAAAAAAAAATGCAGACGTCTTAAAAACACGGCGTCCGAAAGTGACCGAACGCAACGACCCCACGTCATGAGGGCTTAGCATCGTTCCGCGCCGTGAAATGTGAAAGTGCTTTCGTACTCAATGTATTAACCCTGTTATTAAATGAAATGAACAAGTATCACAAAAACATTGAAAGTGTATTTTTGTGGTATTTCAACTTGTTAATATGTGATCATGTATTTTTTGTTATGAACGATTGATTCGATCATTGTTCCATTTGGAGTGGATGATCAGCACAACAGTTTTCGTTTTATCCGTGAACACCCGACCACCTAAACAACACGGATTACTGAGCGTCTCATAGATGTGCTTGTCAGTAATAATCAAAATTTTGAGTAATTTTTAGATTTTCGAGACTTCACAGCCTTGTGACAGTTAACTTACATGCTATTCAAATAATAAATGCGTAGTAATGGATAATCATTTATCACTGTCAGTTATAACATAAACCTACATATTTAACAGACCATTTCGTCTATGCCGATGCCCTAATTCCCCGGCCGGGCACAATCCATACCTTAAAACCACTGTATAGAAAATCATGAATAAACACAACCCGGGACAAAGGGCAAAAGTGCGATTCACCTCTCCTCGACCAAAATGAGGAAGCAAACGGGAAATATTCAGAGTTTGCCGTACAAGCCTATACAAAATACTAACAGGTTTTCCCAGGTCCATTGTTCATTGTCGTTTCGAACTGTCAAACAAAATTACCATCAGTGTTAAATTCGGTTTGTATCCCACTCTACAAACAGTGTGCCGATATTGATCTCTATTCCAGACTTGCCGTTAGAGGAGGCTCCAGGAGGATGTTTACTCGGCTTGCAACAAGGGAATTATATTAGAGGCAAAATATTTGTTCTAAGATCCTCGGTTTTGATTTAAACCGGCCTTGAGAATAATAAATTAATACGGTCCTGTTGAATGCCCGTTACTTTACACACGACGTAGAATTATAGAAACGTTGTTTTGGCAAGGCGATCTTTTATCCGTAAAAAACCTAGCAGTTATAGTATTTTCTTCAGTTCTAGCTCATATTTACAATATCCATGAATTGGCTGTAAACGGAAGATGTTGATAATCGCATTTGTTGGTTGCGGTAATATCAGAGAAAGAAACTAAAACTTTTAAAAGAGCGCAAGTTTTTATATTATAGTTCATATTGATTTAAGCATCAATAAATTATGCAACAAGACTGGTAAGAAATTTGAAAACTATTACTGATGGTTTACACTAAAGTAACTAGGACATAAAATCTGAGATCGTTCTAATTAAGTTCTCACCTTCTTAAAACAATCCGGCTCACTTCTCTTGGAATAGTTTGCTCTTCAGTCAGCTAAGTTAATTTGTCGAGATGTTCTCGTTCCCTGGACGACTTATTTTCTGAGCGTTAGATTCTAAGAACGGGATGGGAATCGAAGAGGAACTTTTATTGGGTCATACGGATAAAGAGAATTATACCATTATATCGCCCAATTATTTGTTTTTCTCTCCTGTTCGAACAAACAAAGGCTCAAATATGGCTAAAATTGGCTTGTTTTCTCAAACCCCTTCTCCGTTATTTGAGATGAAAAAGGTAGAAAGAATAAAAAGAAATAATACATTGACTGCCGGTAATATCTTCTGACGTTCCGGAAATTTATGAAAGAGTGAACCACGGACGCCCGGCCAGAACGTAAAATCAGCGTTAAATCTTCAAGCCCTCGGGAAAATTGACAGGCAGTATCGACTTGTTCGGAGTTCACAGTAAAAAACCTTTCCTGCCATTTTTCACTAAGTCTCTGAAGACAAGAAAATTATTTATTAGGCTGGAAAAACATCAAAAAATATCTTAAATATTAAACAATTAGTGAACTACTTAGGCCCTTTTGTTTTGTTATATACTTTGAGAAGTTTACCATTGTAAAAAAATAAGTAAAATGATACATCCAAACAGATAGTAACTAATTTTCGTTTTTACCATAGAATTTGAAAGGTTGTTATACGTGTATTGGATTAGAAAAGGTTGTAGACATTTTAGGTATACTAATTTTTTAAAGCTGTTTTATAAATAATTGGATATGGATTCAAAATTACGGTTGAACTTGAATAATGTAACAGACATCATCATGGGAAAACATTCTTGACTACAATGTTCATCCGGTCTTCAAATTATAATTTGGTGTTCGTCCGCATAATCTTCTTAATATCTTCCAATTAATTGAGGTTTTTAGTTGAGATAAAAATGTCAGTGTCACGAGCGGGATTCGAGATTACACGACATTTGAAAAATGACAAAAATGAGGGAAAATTCAAGGGGGTAGGGTTGCGATGGGAAGTTAGTGTCCGAGTGTATCGAGGTCACGATACCTCAAGTGGTAGAGCAGCGGCGTATCTAGCCGAAGATCGTGGGTTCGAATCCCGTTCGTGAAACTGACTTTTTTACATCAACTGAAAACCTTAATTAATTGAAAGATATTAATTGGTCAAGCGGACCACAAAAACTAGTGAATCTTCTTAATTATCAATAAATTTCCAAAAAGTTTTTTTTAAAGGAAATTCATCAGTTATTATTTATTACTGAACATAATATGTCCGATGATGGGATATGGGTGCATTTAAACACATCTTAGAGCTTTATTCTTGACCGTTTAATACATTCAACGGACGTCATGCGAGAATTATGTGATACGAAGTGATAAATATAAAAACACTCATCATAAAAAAAGTGATCCCGGTAATACAGGAGGTTAAGGTCTAACATCCCGAAGGGTCAAATCACTCTACAATCTTTTACATATTATTGCCAATTATAAGTATATGCTATGCCGGAATTCGAACCCAGAACCGCTAGCGAGGTGGACTCATCACTGTGCATTCTGCATGAAAATCACATCCACCTAACCATAACAAGTCGGTTCTCATTTGTTAACTTTTAGAGTGCCACACAATGCCTCTCAATCTTTTTTTAAGCTTGGCTCATTTTATAAACGACGACACAACGTTACACAACAGCTTGACTTTGCGTCTGGCTTCTTTAACAAACTGTTTCGAAGATGTTGCGAAACCAAAATAACCATGTTCTTCCTGTTTAAGCGGTAAACAATGACAATGTACAACAAGTCTGGAAGTGCTTACGACCAGAATCTTAGTATTAGTTTGAAATTAGTGATTACTTCGTGGGATCGGGATATAAACTAATCGACAACTCGGTATGAAAGCACAACATTTTTGTCCGATGTTACAACCAGTAATTATAAAAATGTAAACAACAGGAACGAAACTTTGGAAAATATACCAAACCATTTGTTGTTGAGATTGATTAAAAAAGTGGATATCCTAAAATCTATTTTCCATGTTCTTTTCTCACCTATCACAAACATCTTTGTTTGGAAATCTCATGGCAATAATTTTCTAGAATTTCTAAAACCTTCCTCAAAATTTAGGTCTGTCGCAAGCTCATTGCCACAATTCGTTCCTTCCACGAGTGCTTTCTGTATACCATACATTCTTCATTTCTTTCTTCTTTTTTTTTCTTTGTTGCCAAACAAATTGTTATTCAAAAACATTGTTTTCAGTCTGGACGAGGGTTGAGATTTTCGCAATAGAAATTTTGTTCATGTTTCACCCCTATAAGCGAACAATCCGGGCCACAACAGCCTGAAGATATTCAGCCGAACTACCTATTATTTATTTACGACCTCATCCTTTATCATTATGCCTTCGTTAGCCCACCAACTAACCTAACTTTTAATTAACTATATCTCACTTGGTTTTCGAATTAACTTTAAGAATCTCAGTCTGCACGAGTGCGAATCCGTCCTGACTTCTAATTAGTACAACAAAAGTTTAAGCTCCTTTAATTAGACCCCTCGGGAATTATTAATTCAATTATTTCAATCATTTCCGACAGTAATAAGATGCCACAATGTAAATATCTGAGCAGCAATATAATTGCTGCGAGCGCAGAAATAAATAATATGTAAATAATGTTCATCTAAGAGATTACTAAATTGTTAAAATATGATAGCATATTAGATATTATGCTGTGCTACAAATTAAGATTTATTGTCACCATTGTTGATAATATTTATTGAAATGCCTTAAATTAAAATGATCATTACTCAAATTGTTTATTTACTATTCTATGTTAAAAAATTTGGATTTATGTTTATAGAAATAATTCGTATGCAAATAATGTTTCTATACCAGATTGCAAAATTTTAAAGTAAGACAGTATATTAGAAGCTGTGTTATAATTTCGGTTGAGATTTATTATCACCATTGTTGACAGTGTGTGGTATAACTTTTTGAGGGCCTGAATTAATGTTTTCAATAATAACTTATAGTAAATATGTTCATAAAGCAAATCATTAAATTGGTAAAACAGGATAATTTATTAGATATTGAGCCAACTCAGCGGAAGAACTACAGTCCATGCTATTTGGGTTTTAAGTTATTGTACATTAAGCATTTAACTTTTTTTTAAATTTTTTGGTAAGATCTTTTGGAATGTAATAATAATAAACACTTTTCTATTCTATTCTATAATTGTTGCCGTTTTATTTTACATTAGGATACAAGTTATTACAGTTTTACGTGTAACATGAGTTTTTATGAGTTGAAAAGTTATCGGGTTTGATTCAATTTTATATATTTATTTATAAAAAATTAAGAATAATTTAGTTAATAATAAAGTAGATTTGATATTATTTTTCTCATCACTAATTGTTTAATGTTTTTTTTTAACTTGTCGATACTTTATGCTTTCATAAAATCGGTTGTGGGTGTATTTCCTGGAAGAGATGCATAAGATTGTTATTTTTCTTCAGTTTTAATCACTTCTGGACATTTTGTTATAATCAAATGTAAAACAAAAATGAGCGAGATTCTAAGTTTCCTTTTTAAAAGTGTAATTATGTAGGTCTTTCGGAGGAATTCACCGATAACTGATTTGTCATTTTAATATTACGTATTGTATTATCTTCTGTATTTTTAATTCTAAGATGAGTTAAATAAGTTGTAGATCTGTAAATACTAATTGTATTCTTTCGAAGTTTCGACAAAATAATGACACAGTCATGCAAAGGTTTTATTTCTTTTGTGTTTTTCCAGAAAGAAGTTTTTATAGTTTTGAAATCCTTTTTTTTTTTTCAAAAGCTCCGCAGCGGTAATTACTTGTCCTTTACTGACTCTCAAAACATCCAATCTTTGTGATATTTATTTCTGAGGTTGGAGGGTGAAGAACCTGTAGTTCGTTAGCAGATATTAACAAATTGTATTTAAATATTTCCTCGGCCACGAGGTACTTGTAAGTTCATAAACAAGTATTCATTATAAAATAAGGAACAAAAATATTGATACTGACCGGAAAGAATAAACACTGCTGGCAGCCAATCGGTAATGAATGATTGGAAATTACATAACCAGACATGAGACCGAAAAAAAATGGATTTTGAATGCATGGCTATACAGGCTGGAAAACATTCAGTTTTAGACGTTTGCGTCATCTTTGCTCAATGTATAATTTAAAAAGTGTTTTCCCAATTGTTGTACTACATGTGTACAAAATTGAATAACTCGGATCTGTTGAGTCGACTCGAACTAGCGTTACGATGAGTTCAGGGTAATCCTTAACCGTGTTGCGGGCTGTGGTGACGGTCGAGGAAAGTTCAATGCAAATTGGCAAGGTTCAAATAGGATTGCCAAGGGCGCTAACTCGCCTCCTCAAGTTTGCCGAGCTCTTCCTCACCTCATCCCTGAAAATCGAGTTGTCTCGCTGTGGGGCGGTCAGCTCTCTAATGGAACCTCTTCTGCTTAACTTCCTCGGTCGAGGGCCCCATTGACATCATCACATCTTAAAGCTCGGAGAAATGGCTCATCCAATCACTCAGAGAACTGAATTGGACCAGAGCACAATAACAACTTTCTCCTACATATTATTGACAGCAAAATTAACAACGTTATTAGAATAAAAAAAGGCACGTTTACAACAACAACTAGACACATTTACTAATGATTTTTTTTAAATCTCTACTCTTTAATTACTTGCACAGCCCAACTTCTTTCTCCTATTATTTATTCCCTTATTAATTCTAGTGACAAAGGAAGTTCTCGTACAAATGAGAAGCCTCTCTATCGCTTCCCTCTATAATTTCTCTAGATCTTGTTCAATTTCCATCAAATTCATTTCATTTTTGCGTCCGATCATCTAGATATTGATTAACGGTTATTATTTCATATATTTCGAATTTTCAGGTTTTATATACATGATAGATCGATGTTACGCATCCGGTCTTCATATACGTATATTTTAAAATAGGGAGTTTCTAATGTAAAGATATACTGATAAAGCACACGCTGACTTCAGAAAATGCTATTCAAATTGAGGTAATTTATTTAGCGTAATTACTATTGCCAAAGAGAAAAAAGTGAAATAAGGATTTCTACGAAATTCATTCCTGAATGAAGTAAATTCCCTGAAGTAAATCTATAAATCCAGGGAACGAGGGTTCGAGTCCCACTCTTGACATTAATTTGTCATCTCAGCCTTCTTTATATTACATCAAAAACTGGTCAAAGAATAATTACATTTATAAATAAAATAATTCCTTCTAATGATGCAATAGAATCTGCTTCGAAAATATTTACGTAGGACTTGGTATAAAGCAAGGCTGTGTACTAAGCCCACTGTAGTTTAACCTTTTCTTAAATGATGTAAAAACAGATTTATGGGGAGGATTTTTGTTCAAGGAAATCGGCATAAGATGACTTCGTGATGCTGATGATTTGTTGGTATTAGCTGGAAATTCGCAATCATTGCAACTAATGATGAAATAGCTGGGGAAATCGATCGCTTGGGTATTTCAATCAACAGGAAAAACTCAAAGATTATGGTATCAGTAAGTCGATGAATCAGGAAAAAAAAGAGAAATAGTATTTAGAAATAAAAAAATAATCTAAAACATTCCGATCGAGTATATCCGATAAATCCTCACAAGGACGGAATGAATGCAATTAATCAACTTCGTAAGCAATAAATCAGCAATCAATCAAATATCAGATTTTTCGTAATGTTTTACGAAGAATTTTATAAGTTGGGTGTCGGATTTATGGAGAGGCAAACTTTTCGACGTTAGAAGCGAGCCCTTTTTTTATGGAAAATATTTTCACTGCCGAAACAGACAAAAAACTATATCCTTTATCTTAAAAAAGGGAGATCTATCGGCCTTAAAATGTCACTTAAAATACTAGTGAAATTTGATCGAACAATTCCTAAAAGATTGTTGAAAGAAACCAGGAGAAAAGAGAATATGATGATGATAATGATGATTGCCATCAACGCTCGCGCCTTAGAAAATAATAAAAAGGTTACACAGAAAAAAATCCTCATAAGACCATATAGCCAAGCATCTATTGGTCTTAGACTACACTCATTAGTGTGTAAAAAAGTCACATACATTCGTCAGTATGCAAAATCTCCAAAACTTGGGGAAACGCAACATCCTAATGATATCTTGGATATCAGGACCGAATGGAGTTTTGGGTAACCAAAAGACAGACAAACTGGCCAGAAGAAGATCTGTAAACCATATACAAGCCCTGAAACCTACAACTGAGTTGGCAGAAACAAACATAGAATCTCCATATTAGTAAGAATCAAAAAAAGTCAAAGCCAGAAAAGGTAAACTTCAGAGATGCTAGACGTAAGATAAAAATCCAAAAATTTAATAGGTTCCGAAATGTGGATAATTTAAATGATGAAAGTAAACAAGTGAGACTTTTAAAAAATTTTATGTAATAAGTTTTTTTAAATTAATAATATATATACAGACAGTTTTTATATTAAGAATTTTATTTTTATGACGAGTAAGTTATTTAGTTTTTTATTTAGTTTCGTAATTTCTTTAAGGAAACAATAATTTCTTTGTTCTTAACTTTGTTTTCTGTATTAGATTTAATAACATTGTAGATTAATCAATATTGTAATTTCTCTCTTTAGTTATAACAAACAAGGTTCGCTCGAAAGATGAATGAATGTTCATGGTCAAGTGTTTAATTACTACATTAATTTTATGTGTGTATATATATACATTTTTTAAATTGATTAATAAAGGATTTTAAAAAAGACGCTTCTACTGTTCTTCAATTGGATCTTGAAATATGAATACCACCCAACAACAGCCAAAATTTATTCTACATCGTTAGTTTCGATAGTTGTTATTCGTCAAAATATCCTCGTTATTAATTTTTAAGTAATATTAAACAATTTTAGTTCTGACAAAAGTTTCTAAAACTTCTACGGTTGTTGTTGACTTTCTACTGGGCTAAGTTGACAGCAGCCAGCAGTACATCCAAATGAAAACTTCGCGCGTTGAGAAGCACCACCCCCAACGTTTATTTTGCCTAAGAAAACTAAATTAGAACTTATTATTACGGGGCTCTCGGCCCAGTTTTAGGCTTTGTTTTAAACCCTTTATATGAAAATATGTCACGTCTCAGTCCAAAAGAAAGGGCAACTCTTCCTCCAGTGGCAAAAAAAACATAATACAGTGTAAAATTATTAAAATGGTTTTATAAACTTTGACCTGAAATAGGCCTGTTATTTTATGAGGAAAAGGTCCTTTTGCTAAAGGAAAATCATAAAAATGACTGTTTTTACAACGGAAGTTTATCATAACACAAGTTGCGTATATTTTTGTGAATTTAGTTGTTTTTAGGTTAGTATATAGGAAATGATTTTCTGGAAACTAAACAAATCGATTTCGTCAAATGCCTGTAATATATTGTACATCAACAAATTCTCAAATTGTCAGTTCATTGAAGCACTAGTTTGAACGTACGATTTTCTCTCTGCCTATGTCATAAAGAGAAAATCGGTTTGCACATTCGCATTTAATGAGACAGTTATTTCCATATTTAATTGGCAACAAGGAAGCCTGAAAAGCATCGCACGGTAAAGTTTTACACAAACCAAATCGATATCGACCCAGTGAAACTCGGCCAGTTAAGTCACTTTACTTAAGATGCTCTATTTATAGATGGAGATGGCCAAACGTCCAATTAAATACCATTAAGTTTTAATGCAAAGAATTAGATTAAATAATGCTTAGCTTCAAGTAAAGTAATACTATAATAAATTACGCATATTCTGGTAAAGAGGTTGAATGTTTTACGTTTTTTGAATAAATATTTGTCTGTTATCAGGTGTCAGTAATTTTTATTTACCATTTCGAATAGTAGAGATTTCCACCCTTTGCACTTCAATTTTTCATGGAAAAATCTGGTCCTTTAATAAGGTATATAATTCATTCCAGGTGGTCTAGGATTCTCAAGAACGATTAGATACCATAAAATTTTAATGGCTTGATAAAAGCAGTTGTATAGGATATGCTCTATTGTCTCTTTTTAATGATTGTATTTGGTTTGAGTCCTAAAACACTACATTCCTCCAAGTTTGGCACGGTTTGACCATAAGTGAGTTGGGGGTTACCTCTGCTTCTTTCCATAATATTTTCTTTGAATGATGCCAATCTTTATCGGATGCCCAAATAGTTTGATGTGCCTTGTCAACCTATTAAGATTTGGAGTCTATTTCTGCTACGCTTGATGCATCCTGAATTGAAATTTAATTTTTTATTTCGTTTATAATACCTCACAGGAACGTTCCTGAAACGAATCCCATTTCAATACTCAGTACGCAAGGGGAGAGGTAGAAAAACGTAAGTTATAGACTATGTAACGAAAGGCAAGATGAAATGACTAAAACCCCTTCAGGTGTAAAGGAGAGCTATACAGTCATCATCGTCATCATGATACTTCACGGCTGTGAACCTTCGTTACTGAGCAGAAACGTAAAAAAGTTACTAGAGAAATGATACTGGGGCAAGCAGATTATAAAAGATCCCAGGTAAACAAATGAAAGAAAAAAATGACAGCAAAGAAGGAAATCCGTCAAAAGAAGCATCGGATAACATAAATATTATGGAAAAACTGGGTTTGCCAAACAAATAGTGAACTTGCACCAATAAGAAAGATGAAAAAGGGTAAGACCAAAAAAAAAGATTAACCACAGAAAGGAATGGTTACATACGGCTTAAGAGAAAGTTATTGAGAAGATAAAAATCTCCAAAGAGATAGGCGAAGAGATAGGTAGAGAATAGACAATAATGTAGTATGACATTTTTCAGAAGAAGTTTTATCAAAAAGTTAATTAAATTCTTCATGATCTGACTAAAAAATTTTAAAGTTTTATTTGACTGTACTTTATTTTTTATCATACTAAAAATTTAAAAGTAGCTTTTATATTGATATTGCTTATCTTAATGGCAATGCAACATTTGACCTCACGCACGAAACATATTACTAATGGCATTCCTTCGTGAATTTGAAAGAAAATATTCCCTTTTCTTACGTGCCACAGTCTTCTCATGGCCACTGTACGGCCGTTGCATATGATATCCTCTACCGTCTCTGCCTAATGATTGTTTTTCGTCGACTGTATTCAGTCCCATTTTTAAGTGATATTAGGGAGGGAGGAGCATTTACAGTATATACCGGTTAAAGTTTTAATTATTTTCTTTTGTGTAGAATTTCTATTTTTTCTAAGTATTTTTTTCCAAACCCGAGATTAAAGTTCTTAGTCAATGTGACTCTTGTTTATGCTACTTCGAGGCTCCCCTTGTAGCTAGGGTTCTGCTGCCTCATTTCATTAAATTCCCTCATTACAGTAGCAATAGAATATTTATGGATCCCAGTTTTATAGAATTCCAAGATTTAAGTTCATCTCGTAAGCTTGAAGAGCTCTAGTAGCTGTTTAGATATCCGATGGTATTCTTTCATTTACCTTGTTAAGATGTTTGTTATCTATTTATTTCATGTGCACATGTTTCTAGCACAAAAAATTCGTCCAGCAAGATGATTGTGGTGGATTCTAGGGCCAAATGGAGCTCATAGTTAGGCCTTTTTCATTATTTTTTTATGCCAATTCCCGTCCCGTTTCTCATATTTCAGCATTCGTTAAACTATAGAAAAGCTTCCGGTATTTTACTTTCAATTATGTTCAATATTTATGTTAGTGGTTTTTCAAAGCCTAGTATTTTTTTAAGTATTGTGAGTAACGTAGTATTTTTTGGAAAAATTAATAAAATGCAGGAACTGTTTAACTTCAACGTAATGTGAAATAATATTTCATAGAACAAAGGGGTTTTTTAAAATTTACTTTTTTCATGATCAAATATTTACCTAATTTATCGACATAGAGTTAAAACAATTCATTTACGAAAATTCAATATACTTATTTCCAATTTACCGGCGTTGTTTAAAAAAATTTCCCTCCTAAGTGCCATTACTTTCAACTTGCTGCTGTAAGAATTAGGCTTAGCAGCAGATTAAGACGTAGATAGCCCCGCAAAGTAGCTCGATAAGTAGGGATAAATGGTTCACTTTACGCTTCGTTTTTTTAAACATTAGATAAAACTGCACCGCGTTATCACTCTTGCCCTGAAATTCTAATTTACAGAATTTTACTAATTTGTTGGATCAAGCCAGATATCAACTATCGATGTAAATAAAATCGATGATTCAATCAAATAATTACGTTTTTTAGATGTAATTAAATACTATCAACCAGTTCGTACAAAAACCAATAACAATTAAGTGGCAGTACAACTTTTTTTTTGCTGAACAAAATGGTTTTTAGCCTGTGTAAAATCGGTTTTACATCCGCCATACTAACCCCCTTGCATAGAGATCTAATTTGAAAGGATAATGAACCAGACAAGCGCGAAGTGTAACGTTTAAACTGTGCCCTTTTATTGAATTTATGACGATCGGGTTTTTACAACCCTCAACTCGTAACGTTAGTGAACATTTGAAAAAAAAGTACTTGCAATTTTTGAATAGGGGCTGAATTAAATATCTTAAAATACCGGACAGTTTAGTAAAGGCAGACTTTTGAAGCTGAATAATTTACGAACCGGTGGGACAAACCCAGCGAGAAGAAGCGGACCAGATTGAACGGCTAGGATCACGATTTATTTTCCAAATAATATCATGTTCAAATATAGACAAATGCTTCAGCATTAGTTATTGTTAAAATCCTTACAGGAAAAATTACTTAAGCTGCCTTGGAGCTGCCAATTTTCGTTAAATTCAACAATTTAGGTTCCATATCCATTTTTGCGAGGTGATTATCCTACAGTTTTGATCGTTCCCGATCATTATGTCTACATACCCTCGCTTTTTTTGGACTTTTTCTTCTCGCCACTTTGGCGGCGTGTGTGTGCGTCTGCCTGTGTGTGTGCGTGTGTGTGTGTGTATATTTCAGACCTCGCCCTAGAAGGTTTTTAAATCGAAAGCGTGTCTTGTAGTCCAAAAATTAAAAATGCACACAGAAATGACCGAAAATTACCAAACTTCAAATACATCACCCTTCAGATTTCAAACGAAAATTATACCATGAATAAATCTTGTTTTATATTATTACTTATATAAGTTTAAGTTAAAATCATGATTTACTGGGATTTAACCTGAAACATTCGAATGCCGACAAGTTTCCCCATTTCGCCTTTTTCAGTGGTCATAAAATGACTAAATGAAAATTACACAAAGAAAAAATCTTAACTTATAAACTATTAAACGTAAAATTATGATTTTCAGGCAGAGAGACATATAAGCTCGGATTTATGCTGATTTACATCAAAATATTAGCAGTGGTGAGTTCGCGTATGTGGCTCATCCTACTATCACTAACACAGCAAGGAAAAGGGCGATAAACGAAAACGCGTTTTGCCGACCAAAAAAAAGTGCTTAATACCATCGAAAACAGCCAGAAAATTGAACAAAGAATCAATCTTCAATTATGTTATTGACTTATTTGTTATTACGTAGGAATGATGAATCAACCGTCAGGACATCAATAGTAAGTTCGAGATCAGGGATGCGATCATCAAAAACAAGTAAGTTTTGTAACTTATGCCAATTATAAACGTTGTTATTAATGTAGAGCCCTGATGAAGACCTCAATAAAGGTTGAAAGCTTGGCAAAACTTACTTGTTTCCGACGACCACATCCTTGATCTCGAACTTACTGTTTATTTGTTCTTAAGCATAAAATTATTATTTTCATGTAGATAAGCTGGGATTAAAGCTTACTAACATCTAAATGCTCAGAGGTTTGGCCATATAGCAATTTACAAAGCTAGGTGGCTCGTGTATGTGGCTGAACCTGCTTTTAAACATGCCCTAGTGCTGAAGCAAGCCTATATGACGTCTTACAGACAAAAAAGCGATTATATTCCATCCAAAATGAACAGAAACATTCAAACTACATGTTCATCACTTTTCGCACCCGGGTAGAAATTAAAAAATTAATCAGTCTTTAAATATGTTATTAATTTATTTGCTGTTAAGCATAAAACTTTATGATTTGCAGGTAGATAAGATGGGATTTAATATAACAATCATCCAAACCAGGAGGTTTCGTCATGTCGCCCCTTTTCAGAAGTTAGTTCATGCAAGCGGCTCACCCTGCTTAATTCCTGACCCGGCACTGAAGAGGCGACAAACCGAAAAAAACGAATAAATGCCTATGAACCCGCAGAAATGAACAAACAATAATATTTATTCAGAAATCATGAGATGCGGAATTTCAGAAAAACATTTTCTTTATGAAGGCCCCGAAGATGATCTCAATAAAGATCGAAACGTTGGCACGATAAAGAAAATGATTTTTTTGAAACCTACAATACAACAGACCGCATCTCACGATTTCTGAATAATTATCCATTAACGGTCACTAATCACCACACATTTCTAAACAAAAATATGTTCATCACCATTCAGACCCCAAGGGTAATTTAGTAATCAGTAGCTATTTTAACATTAGACACAGGAATTTTGTCTTATCTGTTTCTGTTGTTATCCCACGATTAAGAATTTTCCTAATTTATCAACAGCGCAACATTATTATTTTATAACTAAATACAATCAATGTGAGAATTTTTTACCTAGAATTACAGTTAATTTTCAGCCAGGATCATCCTTCCAGGCTGAATTTCCCTTCTGCATTACCCGTCGGATATCACTCTATAGTTATATTATACAGAACGTATAGGAGGGGACAAAGGTTTCTATAAAGCAAAGCAGGAGACGGGACCGAAAGGAAGAGTGATGTCCAGCTCGCCCTTGACCGTCCCATTGTGCTCTAGCAGATAAGAGGCTTGCCCACATCACAAGCATACCCTGTCACCTGCACCCTCTCATTCCGCCCTATTTACCACCTTCGCTCCAAACTCGCCCTTCACCACGATACAAGATTTATTGGAAAATTTTGTTTGGACCTCGAAACATACACCATAGCTAGATTTATATCCGTTTAATTCACTCGGCTGATGTTGAGCTAATAATCGACGTCATTATGCCGTTACTGGTTATAAACTGTTACTAATAAGTAAGCAACACTTTTTTTGATATTTAAATTTTGTTGGTCAGCAAAGAAGGTATCATATATCGTGAGATCTTCACAACAGGATGGAAACAAAAATTGATACTATAATGGTACTCCAAAAGTTTTCTCGGCATATCAATTGTGGCATAATTATACAAAAAGATTTTTAATAGTTGCTACATCATATAGTAAACAGTTTGAAATTACTTCACTATAACTAAGTCAATTTCTATCCCAGATTATGATCTGTGATTTTTCAGCACAGAATGGCAACAAACGATTCAAATTTTAATAAACCTTGAATGTTGTCTTGCAATCTGATTAGAACGACAATAAGTTAATAGATAATACATCAGGAATAATTTATTATGCAGTACTAACAAATAAACCATTCAGTTCTAAATGTATAATAGATAAGGCGTAGCGTTCTTCGCCCTATTAAAGAAGAAAATCTCTGGTTCTTGGCTCAGAATTGATTTTCCCTCTGAGGAAGGCTGCCGTTGATAAAGGGTTCCGTTAAGTGTCTTTTGTCGTCACCAATGCTTATTGTGCTCAAACGTGAATAGTTCTACTGAAAGGAGGAGTGAAAGGGTTGTTTTAAGATAAATACGAAGTCTACTCAAGAAACGTAGGAGGACCCGATCGAATCCCTAGAGGGTCCAGTTGGTTGTCACAAAGGGGGACAAACGCCAACTTGTTCCTAGCGATAAAAGTAAACCATCAAACTGACGTTTGCCAGTTGTCAACCGCCCACCGGTGTCTACTCAATATGTCTTTCCCTCAGCCATTTCCTAACAGGAAGTATTAAAAATAATTCAACGCAATATGATAATTATTACTTGAGAAACCGTACAATTTGGCCAATGTTTCACCCGACGTTCGATATGCTGAAAAAAATTAAATTAAAATATTATTTTTGTTGAATATTTTTTTATCCCCAAGAGGATTAGGATCAAAAAAAGATAGTGAATAAGCGAGAAGGCGAGAGGGAAAATAGTCAGCTAGCGAATCGGACAGATGGACAGCGGTTGCAGAGTGAAGATCGTAGTCGGATGAAAGCCAGCGTCAAGAAAAGTGATGCCGTCTGAAATATCTACGACGTGTGGCTTAGCGCTTAGAACAGCTCTTTAAAGCAATCTCACGCACGTAGAACGGAACAAGCAAATTCACTTAGGGCTCCCAGTTTATATCGGCTTACGTATAGGCTGCTTTTTTCCCGGCAAAGAATCGTCCGGACATTTTCTAGCTCAAAATGCAGTTGGTGATGTGTATAAAAAATATAAAAAATAGGACGGCGTCAGCCGAGTGATTTTCAAAATGAACGAATAGACTAACCTATAAGTGTAGGCTTCTTGAAAGCAAAAGTACGATCGATTAGGGATCATGTTTATTTTTTGCTTATGTAACCCGGGACTGAATAGAAGAAAAAAATCCAATTAAAAAAAATCTTATCAGGCTAAATCGGTACAATGTCGATCTAGGCAAAACTACTATATTAGAAGGAAATCAATAAAAATACATTGAAATGATTAATTTAGTGGGCTTGAAAGAAACGGCCTAGAAAGGATAAATAAAAACACCAATCCTAAGAAAATAGGTAGGGTAATGGTGGACCTACTAACGTACTATATTTGAACTATGTTGTATGAGAACAAGTCTTCGTAAAAAGAATTTTTAAAAGTAGTTAACGAAAGGTTTTCTTGGATTATGAAGTATCCTGACAATTTACAAGCTTCTGAAGTTAACATACGTAAAAGTTGTTGGTAGAAAAGAGGAAAATTTCCTTAGGTGTGTTTTTTACTCATATCATGATATATTGTATTTCGCGTATTGGCTTACAAGACCCAGATAATGACCACAAGGAGATACAGTGCTAACAATAAGAAGCAATGAAAAATATCAAAAACCGTACTCTGCATTTAAACAAAATGAATGCGAAACACCTACAGCACACAGAAGACGGCCTTAAAAACTTACCAACCACGGCCAGGAGCTGAATATACCCTACATTCAACTGACCGATCATAAATGAACCAAACCGATGGGTAAAAGAAGAAAAAAATCAGACGAAGCAAATAATTGGATAAAAATATCATCATGTAACTAGAATCGGTTCGATCGGGATTTTTCAGAATCGTAAAGATAGAAAGCTTTCGAAAAGGACTGTGATACTAACAACTATTAACGCAATGTAATAGGGAAAACAAACCTAATTGATTATTGATATATAAATTCAATCTTTAACTACTTTTCTTTGGATAAAGGCTATTTGTATAATGAAGAAATAGTGTTAACGCATAGCTGTCCTTATTTTATTTTAATCCTTTTTTTCTTTCTTTTATTTCGTTACAATTGAGAAAATCTTCGAAGTAAAAAAAGAAAGGATCCATAATTTATTTTTAATGTTTTTTTTGCAATAAGCGTTGGAGAAAGTCTCTCTATTGTTATTGTTTTTACCTTGGGTACCGGTCCTGAGAGTCAAAGGGCCGCCGCCGGCTCAGTCCACGATAGTTCACGTTCTAAGACGATCGTATATATAGAATTTTGTCGATCGGGGATTTTTCATCCCTCACACCGAAACGATCCATCAGTTATCATCATCATTGATATCAACGGGATCTTGGTAGCGGATTTTTCAATCGAAAACGGCTGGCAGACTCTTCTGGAGACTGAATATAGTCATCAGGCTTCTTTCATCGTGCGCCCCTTCAGTTCTCGTAGGAGACGGTGGTTGAGGAATGCACGACCCTCTCTTCAGGATATCGCAGTGAGTCATTCCAGTCTGAGTCGTGAAAATCCGGCCAAAAAAACATTTCGCATACATCGTGGAAATTTCGTCGTACCCAGGTGGATTCATATTTAAATTGGATCTGATTTCAAAGGACATATATTATAATTTGATTTATTTCATAAAATTAATGATTAATTTTAAGTTAACTTTAACCTGTATATATTTGTTTGCATGCTATAGAACACGATTTTTTTTTTTTTTTTTTTTTTTGTATTGTATAGGGAGAGTTTCTCCATACAGTTTCCCTTTTTTCTTTTGTTGCTTGTTCCTTGTCAAGAGCATTCCTTCAATAAATTCGTAGTTTTTCCTAATATTTAAATTTACGTCGTTTCTGTATTCTTTACCGCTTTCCTTTCCCCCTTTTCTCTAGCGACGGTTACCGGCATTGTTGAAACGGAGTGATGGCTGTGCGAGAAAGACGAGCATCCCCCTCTCCAAAAAAGAGAATGTCCTGTGAAAACTAATTCTGCAATAGAACAAATCCCTTCAATTTCTAGGTCATATGGTACAATTGTTGAATACGAAATTTCAAATTAGTTTAAAACCCAGGGATGTTCGGTTTGAAGCGTTTTTCCAAGTGGTATTTTAACTACGAGGGTACATGAACGCCCGAGGTGCCTGTGTTTCGAAAAAATTGTCAAGCTTATTTATATATAAATAATGTTATTCAATCAATTTGGCATGCTGTTTGAAATTGTATTTGTAGAAATTAAGAAATAACAGCAACACCCAAGTGGAATGTGGGCCCGTAGTAGACTTGTTGATTAATGTTTGGTTGGTCAAATCGTTTCAACCCTGTAAATACATTGCAACTTTCCTTGCAAGAGTTATACAACTTGTACCAAAGTTAGAAAGAACAAAAGAGTTCCCAAGTTTGCTTGATTAGTTTCAAGTTGATGGGATGTTACGGTAGTTACAAATGATTGCCAACTTTACTCTTCCGTTAGTGAAGTAATTAAAAAACGCGTTTTCCAACATCCGTCAGATTTAAATTGGACACTTTCTAGTGACATTTAATGACAATTCATCCACCCTGGAACTTCTGAACACCATTATGGAAGGAAGACTCATAAAAATTTCATTTCTAATTTCAACATCCTTACTCATTCATCTGACCACAGTTGCGAGAGGTATACAACTTCGGAAGGCGCCTTTCTTCAAAACTTGTTAGTTTTCATATAAATATGTATTAACTCGATTCAATTTCCTTCAACAGCCATTCACCTTTACATGCAGTACAAACTCTATTTGTTTCTTGAGACATGACATTGGACAGTTTTCGAATTACTAGTTTCAAATGGACAAAGTTAAATGAGCAACACCACATCCGGTCTGCATTTAACCACCGGATTGAAATAACAAAACAATGTAGATCGTACGACGAGATGAAGGATTTATACTACTAACTGAACGTCAAAACGTGGATTTTGTGTCCTCGTCCTTAAATAAATCTAACATTTATTTTATAACAGGTAAAAAATACAGAACAAGATTTAAAAGAATGTGTAAACCTGTAAAGCCCTCCATTTTCTACTAGCTAGACTAAAATAAAGCACGAATTGCACATTTTTATATCACACTCTCCAAGGAAAAAATTCTAAAATATAAATAAAATGCACATAGATCTATAAGCATGTATAAACCGGAAAGATGTCAATTTACTGCTAATTAGAATGAAGTAAGGGAAGTACTCCATGAATTCAAATGACACTATCCAAGAAAAAATTAAAATATTCAGTCTATTGATATTGATACATTTCTGAAAATATTTCACGTGGCGATTTTACGTTTACATTTTTATATAATATCATCAGGCTTTTGTAAAGTTGCCGTCGACTCAAATCATTCCACAATTTTCTATCCCACAGTATTCTAAACCCTCTCGATGCCATTTTTTCAATTAATTTCATTCGAATGAGCTTTTCTTCGACGATTTCCTTTCCTTATTTCCCCCCGCCCAAGTCTTACTAACAAACTTTCACCAAAAGTCTCTTATAACAAAGACAATTTTGTCAGGCGATCCATACGTGAAGAAACATACAATTGAGTTTCCCTTGTAGTCTTCCTTAGGAAGGCTACTACTTCAGAGCACGGAATGGAGCATCCTCGTTACTTTACTACTTCACACTTCACGTTTATAGCCCTCCAAAACACCCGCCCTAAAGGCAAGTATTTAAAACTTTTTACAGCTTTGCACACTTTGTCATAAATAACCACATTCTCGCCTCCACCAAAAGCCACGTACTTAGTTTTGTTAGAATTAATCTTCGTTTTTGCACTGTCGATTCAGTCATTTCAACATAAAAACTTCCCTATCTCGCATTATGACTATAGTCATCTGCAATAATTTGTAAGATGGGCGGAGCCAATTGGAATAACCTTTCATGCAATTCCACAACACCCGAACCAACTAGAAATTGTTCTGGAAACTTAGTAACCTCGGCGACGTATATATTAAATAATGTAAGAGCCTTGCAGCATCATTGGTAAAGCATCTTAATTACCATGAAAAGGTCCGATAATGGCCTACTAGAATTTAATGTAACCAAAATTACAATTAACAGTTAAATCTATTACAAAATATTAGCATGAATAAAAACAAAATGAACCATTTATAAATCAGAATTCACAGTACATCATTTTAAGAGACAAATCTTGCAAATTTACCAGTAGAAATCGGCACGTTCACAGAGACCTACAAATATGTTTAAATAATGAAAGATTTCAGTAGTTCGTCTGTTTGATTACATTCTAGGAAAGTATTGTTTAATCTAATAGCTTTCTTTTTGACAATTTGGAAACCAACAATTTAAACCGGTCGTATGTGCTAACGGCTTTTTCAAAACTATACATTTTTCTTACTAAACATTTTTCTTTGTGTAATCTTTACTAAGAAAAATACAAGGAACCGAATTGGTGGAATAAAAAACAATAAGCTTCCAACTACTCCTTTTCCTCCCCGACGTTATTAGTCAGATTCCATCGGTCTGGCCGAACAATAAAAACCCCTCGCCGCCGGGCCAGTTTTCACTCCAGGACAAGATACTTTACCATCACGACACTAACTCAGAAGCTCGTAAACTTCTGGAAATTGTTTTCCCCTTTTATTGCATGGAACGTAAAGAGTTTCTTTATTCTAAAGGGCTGATTTACAGATGAAGAAGGAAGGCGAGAAAACTCCTAATGCCTCTTTCGGCGCTGCCTCAGGCTTTTTTCGTTTCTTGCCTAAACTCTTTTAACCATTTTTACGGGGTTTTTCGCATTTCCATCCATACTTGGAATTGTAGTTTAAAAACAAAGACAACGAGAGAACATTTGAGATTTTTAATAGTTTTTTATCGTACATCTGGTTAAAAAATGAAACATACAATATGTAATTGAATTATCAATCGGTAGAGTCTCAAATTACATACACATCCTTAAAATTACATTGATTATAGTTTATTTACTGCGTAAAGTCCTATTTCAACCACCTTAGAGCTTTGTTAGAAAATTGATGATTTAGCATAGAAAACACGTTGGTGCTTTTTACGTAGACAGAGACGAAGAAAAAAACCGAACTTCAAATATTACGATACTGGAAAGCAAATTCCACCCCGGGTTAGACGAACGGATCAAAATAACTTTAACATCAGTCAAACAATCGAAACTCCATTCGGGCTAACGTAATTAAAATTTAATTGCTATTAACATACCATTTATCTACACTTCTACAGTATATTTTAATTAAAAAGCAAAATAGCACAATAGCATGAGAACTACCTTTTTGAGAAAAATTGCCAAATTAACACTCACCATACTGTTTTATGAACTAGTAAAATAATTATTACAATACACAACTTTATATACTTTAAGGGCATAGGAACGTTTTTCAGAAGAACGGCTTTTTCTTTTTAACTCCACTTCTACTCAATAGATTTTACTTATGGTACGCGTTTCCTTTTCAGGAGAAAATCTACTTTCTGCTTAAGCACTAAACTGTAGATTGTTCAAGTCAATCACCAACAGCAATTTTTCAATGGCATTTATTTGTTCAAAGAGAAGGTTTTAAATTGCCATGTTTCTGTACCATTTGCTCAACAATACATTTAGCACAACGTATATATACAACAAATATTTTTGTTTTATTTTTCTTGGTGAACTCGTAGCTCGAGTTTTTTTTAATACATATTGGTTCGTCGATTTTTTACAACAACCGAAAGCTGGGACAAAACTGAACAATCCTTTTTTTATATTATAAAAATATATATTTCTTCGCTTCTGGGTGATTTAAAAAATGTTGCAATACATACAGGGTTTTTGAGAATGTGTAGTAAAATTGAAAGAATACAGCCTTCAAGGAAAAGCAATTTTCTGATCGTGTTTCAACTTTTTCAGTCGATGTCCGATTTACGCCTTAAAAACGTTACAACCCGATCCCTTTTGCTGTATGAATGTTTCAGTTTGGAAGGTAGTTTTCAAAAATATAGAATATAAATAAAAGATGAGGGTCTTAAAAAAAGCATAAGGGAAGGTCAGTTCCATGTTCAACAGGATAAGATTCAACGTACGGAACAATTGATTTTCGACTTTCAAAAAATATACTTGAAGTACTTCTAAAACCCGGAATCTAGTGGGACCAGTTTAATTCTGTGCAAAAAAAAGAGTGTAATGTAATAAAACACTCACCAATTGGATTTTTTGTTCGAAAAAACTGTCGCTATCCCTTTAATTCATTTAATAACCTCGGCATCAAAATCTTACACCTCACAAATTTACGTCGATTATATTTTCTTTTTTCGTAAACAAGAAGAATTTTTGAATAATCATAACGATTAATTATAGCTTATAAATAATATTAACATTAATATTTAAATTAAATTTCAAAAACAATTAGAAGTGCATTCTCCTATAACTGTGTTAAATGTTAACTGTTGCTATATTTGTAACAGTTGTCTCTTAAACTTTGTATGTTTCTGTATTATAAATCGGTGCATTAATTATGCGCAAATAGTTCTTTTTTATTACTTTCACACCAAAAACGAAACGTGAGGCACAGTGGAACAAATTACAGTTTTGGAATGGTACACATAAACTGGAAAAGGCAATCACCAAAGACTTCCCCATGGGGGCCTCAACTGCCCCAATTTTTAAAGAATTTAAATCGTATATATTTCATTTTTATTAACATTATTAAGTTCATTTTTTATTTATAAAACTAAACTGAGTAAATTCGAACTGCAAATGTCTGAAAAAATAGAGCTAAAACAGGATGTTCAAGGGGCGTCGGTGGCACGGCGCTCATCACTAAGTTAAAGGTCCAGGGTTCGAATCCAGCGGACCTGCATTCAAACCCGACATACTTACAAATGGGCTTTTTTTTCAAGAGCACCGGCACCCTGATGGTTTCTATGTCCTCTGCTGTTGCGAACCCTTATAAAAAGAAAAGTTCACAAACAGGATGTTCAAAAAAATGAAAGGTTGACAATATTTTTTTTTTGTTTTGCACCCTAGTAAGATTCTTAAATGTTATAATGTAAAATAAATTTGATGTTCGAAATTACTTCAGTAACTAAAAATATGCTCGAACTGGGCTCATAAAATGACATTGTTTAATGACTCGTGATCAGCAACAATCTATGGTAGCTAGACACCAGTTCTTCTGTAGCTGTAATAACGATTAGCACTCAAATCTACAATTAGATCTACAATCCTATTTAAAAACACATCAACTTTACTACTGAATTAGTCTAAGTGGTTGTCATTTTCACCAAAGAAAAAAGTAGAGAATATCTACGAGAGGTTGTCATATAAAAGTTTTTCTTTTTTATTAACTTTTTTATAGTATAAATCATTAAAAGAAATATTTTATCAAGCATGTAAAGAATTAATTTTTACCTTTAACGGCATTTAACTTGTTGCCAACCATCTGCTTCGCCACGAACGCAGCCATCTTGGTTTTCTTGTTTTCTGTGTGAGTCTCAAGAAATTAATTGCCCTCACACTCTCTCTTTCTGAAACAAAATGGGAAAATATTGTTAAAATATGTATCTCGATTATTGAAACCGTCGGGTCGTTGGCCCACTGGGAATTCATATCTAAAAAAACACGATTCTGCTTTATCCCTAAACTTTAGATAAAATCCCTTCGGGCAGGAATAAATATAATAATGCTGTAATGTTAACTAGAGGGATTCGGTTCGCTTTGAAAACAACCCAAAGATCACGTCATTCCACGATTCGAGGAGTTATCTCCTTTCAAAAGGTCCTCGGTATTCCAGTTAAGGCAAGTAATGACAACGCCATCCGCCTCTTTTCCCCTCTCAGAGTAATTGATACAATATAACACTTCTGAGCAATAGCTGCGATAAATTTTGTTCGGAAGCACAATGATGTTATAAATCTCGTTCCGATCGTTGAGTTAAAGATTTACAGCCCTGTGTTAACACAGAGAACGTTATCAGGGCATATTATTTTGCGAATGATAACATCTTACATATTAAATTATTCAGCCACGCTTGAAGCACACACCTTGTTCTACGTTTACTTATCCTGTTGATTTATATTAATTTATTGCGTGTGTTAAAAAAATGGAATCTTACTAAATTTCTCAGTATGTACAATGAGGGCATATAGTAAGCATCTAATTCGAGTCAATGATCATTAATGGGCTTAATCTTATTAATTAAGATTTTCTGCAGAAGCTTCCGTCAGTTTTCTACATAATTTGCGGCTGCGTTTCAATTATGTTAAGCAAAATAGCAGTATCCCTTGCAATATCAAACAATGTCCTATCCTGCTCTAATGAAATGGGCCTGTTGTTTTCAGTGGTAGGATTTGTGATCAAACAAATTCTATCATTCAGGATAACACTTTGTAAAGCCCATTTTCCTCTTTGAAGAAGACGTTCGGAAACGAGAATGGCCTATCGACGGGCAATTCGGCTACAGGATGATGTGCGGATCTTAAAAGGGAGAATAGGACCCTGGAAAATTATTCGCATAAATATGGCAAAAACATCTTAATAAATGCCAGATTGTTGCAGTTTTTAAAAACTATAACATCAGACGAACGTCTTTTTCCATCACCTGGAGGTAGTTCATCTCGGGCAGATAAGTAGAACCTCTGGGCCATTTGTGATTAATTCCAACCAAAAGCCCTCAAAACAACTCTTTAGCTCCCTACTTCGTTTCTCACGACCCCATCCACAATGACCTCAACCTTTTTTCAAGACGATCCGTTCCCTTTCTCAAGTTACAATTGTTCTCGCTCTTTCTTCTACCTTTCAAATTTTGCTCTCTACTATGTCCCATCCTCACAATCCTCCTCGTCGCCTTTAAACCTTGGATCAGAAACCAACCTAATTGCCCACTAATTCATCATCAACAAGAAAGTCTTTTCTCAAGACCTAATATGCTAACCATCTACGCAATCGAACCGAAAGTTCTCAGAAAAGTTCCTCAAGCTCCTTACTACGTATCTAACCTCACCATCCATAACGACCTCGGCACTGCCTTTATTGAAGACTTTGTCCGATCCCGCGTCCAGAAGTTCCACTCTAACCTTTCGTCACAACTTTTCTTTTTAATCTGTCTCTAATATTTCCGATCCCTAGTATCATAAATGGCACCTCAAACAAGATTGGCCCAGATTTCTACTCGCCCTCAAATCCCACATTTGAAAGACTGCCAACCTAGGCTGCTTCTTCAACACGTGTCCTCTTGTGATGTAACAAATGAGAATCAGAAGAACAATGGACAACATCCGATTATTTGTTATTGCATTGTTAATAAACATGAAAAAATTAATTTACATTTTATAAAAATCAATGCTAAATTCTGGGGTACCGCATAGCCGTGTGGTCAGCGTGTTAGCTCTCGGCTATGGACCTCGCGGACATGCGGACATGGGTTCGGTTCACACCGTCCCCCTGCCCTTTCCTCCCCCCCAAAAAAAAAGAAAACGCATCGCATATAAGATATAACGTTCCTTGGCTAATATGAAAAGTTTATAAGGTTATTAATTTAAAAAATCTTAAAATCAATAAAAAAACACGATAAGTGTAACATATTTTTTTTCTACGCGTCTTAAAACACTATACATACATGTTATATGTATTACGTACAACGTGATAAAACGTAACAACTTCACCTCATGGAACCAATTCATATGTTAACCTCCTCTTCGCAAAATACGAAAATGAAGGCCGAAGAAGGGAAGCAGGTGTCTCTCCAAATCGATATCAATAAAAATATAGTATGTAAGGTAGACTTGCACTAGAATACCAACCGCTGAAAGTGGCCTATTTACAAGTTTATTTCTTTTTGGAACTTTCCACACTATCCAGTAAGCTCGACCTCGTGCTATTAAAATAATGTTTTATTTGTTTTTTTAATTCTTATGCGACCAATTTCCTAAATTTGCCTATTAAATATGAGAAAGATAAAAATGGTTTCTCTAATTATAATTGAGGATAAAAACCAGTTTATATCTTGCTAATTGAGCTTAGTAGCCCCCTCGATAATACAACCCCCAGCTCCATAGAGATTTACGCTTCCACCGAGGATTACTTTATATTTTATATTTAGGTTAACTTGATTCGATCCACCTTTCAGGTCTTTATTTGAGCAACATTTTCCAATTTCTTAAGATATTTTTTTACTAAACGTACTACAAGATTATAACACAATAATAGTTGCCATGTTAACTATGTGAACTGATGACAAATGCTTAATGAAGTAGTATGTCACGTTTTCGATTTTAAATATTTGGATTATTAACTTTACAATAAATATTTAGTTAAAGACGCGTGTGAAAGTGAAAAAAACACATAATTCGAAAAAAAGCATACCTGTGCATAAAAATCAATTTCTCAAAAAAATGTATATTGTGATAATTCTACGTTTTTATTTTTTTAATAACAACAACGTAAGAATAAATGTTATTGTTAGGATTAATGAATGTAATTATTGTTTACTCTATGTTCGAAATGTACAATCAGTGGACAGTGATAAAGGAAATCCTCCCTAGAAGAAATACAAAATAATAAAAATTCCCTTTCTAGAAAAAATAGTCCATAGTCAAAAAATGACTCATAATTCAGAATGTACATGTAATGTGATGTGATGTGATAAGTGAGGTTTCCTAGAGTGATAGATCTAAGCACCATCTATCCATCAACATGCAGGTCATCAATTATTACTGCTTTTAGGGGTTTACATTAGATTAATTACTTCATAGATTACTGGTTTTCGTTCAGAGCCGTTGTGAAGCTATTAAGTCGGCAATTAACTTACGTTTTTATCATTAAATCTTGAAGATTTATTGGTATTAACACTAGAGCCATATTAATTTTTAATCAATAGTAAAAAGTGTAAACAAGTTTGCTGAAAAAGTATAGATTTTTGTATTTATCATTTTGTTTTATATTGTTAATAAAATTGTCCAACCTTGGCTTAAATTAAGGAAGTAATTGTAGACATTTATGTTTATTATTTGAGAAATACGCACTTGATTTTATTTGTGTATTAAAGTAGAGAAAAACTTTCCGAATATTAATCCATAAAAATAAACTGCGAAAAACCGGAAAGTTAGAAAAGTTTTTACACTTTTGAATTATTTACGACGAAACAAGCCTCGAAATGAAGATGAGGAATTTCAAATTCAAAACGTTTTTCAATACAAAGGGCAAAATCAATGCCAATCAATCAATGAATGTGGAATTCAACAATTACACACAATAGAAGGCAGAAGTCCAAGTTGTCCACTGTGCATTAAGGGTAAGCCAGACTTACGACTTAACAGAAGCGAGAGGACATGTCGGTATAAACAGACACAAATGGGTGAGACAAAGCTACTCTAAAGGGGAGGAGGAGTCGCCCCAAGGGCTCCATGGATGTATTGCCTGTAATCAAGATAGATCCCTTCCAAACGGTCTTCTACTGCAAATTAGTTAGCAACTTGTGATATTTAGTTGGATAACTTACTTGAGCAACAAAGTTAGCTGACTCAAAGACGAAACCGATGCAACTGGTAGTATGACGATATACATCCCGAAATTTTCATATTCGTTCGTAATTGATGATACAATGATCCTTGGTGTAATAACGTTATTCATTGAGATGATTCGTTTTAAATCATAATTTTGTTTGTTAAACACGGGAATGAAAGATTTATCAACTTTAGACACTCGAGAATAATTCGGTTTCTATTTAACAATAACCTTTCAATTCTATGTACTAATTAATTTCGCTAACCAATAAGAACTATTATTTCTTTATCGATTTTGTGTAGTAGTTACATATCAGAGATTCTTGCATCTCAGATAAAGCCTAGACAACCTACACCCTTAGGAATACGTATAAGGTTTAAACTATACCAGTTCTTGGATTCAAATGATGTTGTATTGCTGACGTAGCGGCGACTTTAAGGCACAGAGACAAAGTTCAATAGTATTCAGCACACAGATCAAAAAAGTTCAGACCAGTATAAAATTCAGTCAATAATGTTAGCTGACGCAATTTCGTTTCGCCCAAAACTAACGGCTATAAGCAACTACTACCTCAAGAATAACGACGTAGGACCATCATAATTTCACAGACCTCGGTAATTTTCTTCTGTGGATCATTCCGTCAGTTGAGCAATTCCAGTCTGGAATTAAACGATTCTGACATACCCAACAACAATGATAGGGTAAAACCAAGATAACCTGCTTTCCAACTCCTTTTAAATTACTTGTATAACCCAAATTATTACAGTTTATGTTTTAACTGACGAGGAGTGATCAGATCTTGAGAGAGCGCGGTATTTGGAAAGTCTTCAGCATCATGGTCAAGGACATCAAACGTTACAAAACTAGAATTGAAGCTGTGCCCTGTCTGAAGTCGATTGAAAAAGCTACCTATACATTAAGGTTTCTAGACGTTTGCCGAATAGACCACCAGCCGAAATCCCAGATTCCGGTACCCCTCGTTTGCAGATCATTTCGCAAACTAGAGGTAATCGCAGGTACTAGTTTGGAATTACTTATATGGTCCAAATGACAAAGGTTCATTGTTTTAACTGACGTGGCATCACAATTACAAATCTTCAACAACCTACACATTAAGGCTGTTGACGGCTGCCAAAAGGACTACCTACAGAACTTTTCAGACCTTGATATTAACCATGGTATTAATTAAAGGACTAAAGTAATACTGCAATTATTCTGCCATCTAAAAGTTTTCGGAGAATGAAAAAAAATTGCAGGCAAAGTACTAGGTGATTAATGATTGTTACTAAGTAATGCACATAACTGCACAACACATTTCATTTTGCGTTTTTGATCATTGTGGTCCGGTCATTTGCACTTTTTTTGCTTCGATGGTGAGTTTATGGGTAAAAGAATTAAGTCTGAGCTGTAATGAGTCTGACATACAAAAACAGGAAGGGTAGGCAAACCGAAACGATCAAAAATAATCAAGCTGGAGTTTCATCACCCCTACCCACATAGGTCTAGATAAAATATAACATACTAAAAATTAATGATAGTACACTATAATAACACAATAAATTTTATATACTTTAAAAAGTAAATTCTAAAGTCGTAAACCGAATAGTGTCAGTATAAGGAAAAACGTTCAATACACAATAAAAGAAAAAATATTCCGTTTCGAATGTCCGTATTCAAAGAACATACTAGAGAGGAAAGAGTTAAAGGGTAAACATTCTTGTTATATTCAACTTTTCCATTAATTCTTCGGAATAAGTATAAAATGTTATTTGGTCTTGGTTGCTGTTAAATTGAATCTCACTTTACCGGTCTTACAGCACCAGTACAAAGAGTGCTGTTGGATTTTCATTATGTAACAAATATTTGTACGAGATCTATGGTTTGAACTCGCCCTTGGACCGAGCCGGGACAGGAAACAACAAGAATTAGAGCAATAATCCTGAGAGAATTGCTGGCCTGACACTTTTTCTCAACCCTCGGGGGATTAATTAAAAACCCATTATTTCCTCTTTGAATACACGCGAAATTCGTTTGAACTCTCAGTTAAAACATTTACAAAGCGACGTGACGGACATTCCACGAGTTTAAAACTATTCAAATAAATTCCAAGGATTTTTTTGTTAGAATTTAAATTATAAAAAAAAATTTTGTGAAGTTAAATGACAAAATTAGGCTACTAGAAGTTTTCGATGAATCGTCAAGTAATCGACATAAGTCGGGAGGAAATCATTATAAGTTATTCTTATAGTTTTCACTGTTGCATAATCTGCTTATTAAAAACACTGAATTTATTACACTTTACCCTGAAGAAAATTGAACCTCATGTTTTAAGTATAACAACTCGGATAGGAAAAAAAACCTTTCTCTATCTTCCAAAGCTTTTCTTTAGGCATTGAGCCATACTGATAAACTTATGACCTCATTGTTTTCGATGTTCATTAAGTGTTTCAAATCGTAAAGAAACTTAGATGATGACTAGAGGCACTGACAGTAAATATATAATTTTTCAAGCTAGTGAAATGCCAACCTTGTGCTATAAAATGTAAGCGATCAAGTAACATACAAGGTGAGATTTTTAACGGTTTCATATTATATATAAAGTATACTTAATTAAGAGAATAAAACGAAGAACGCCCCCACCCCTCACGATCTCATTAAAGACTTAACTTCACAAAATTCACACAGACCCAACAATGAAAATGGTAAAATGCCGAAACGCGTCTGAAAGACTCAACGAGGATCAGTAACAGCCAAATAGACAATGAAAAATGAATTTTCTACATTGAGGGAGGGCATTGTTGTTTATAAAAAGCTAGTTTTAAAACTAAGGAATCTAATTAAATGAATAATTAAGAAATAAATATACGTAGGTATTATTATATAAATATTATGTAGAAATTGTTCAAATTGTAAAACTAAGTTATATAGCTAGAGGAAGCTTTGTGTAGAATATTTTTAAACTACTAAACTAGGTAGAAACGGCTTTTCTCTACAAGGAAACTTTATAAAACTTGGCTGATATTGTATTTATTTGAGGGAAGAAACTTTGGCGAAAACCTAACTACCTCTATTCTCTTCTGAGAAAGAATTGCAGAAAGAAATATACTGTTAACCAACTACGAATTGAACATTATTCCCATTTCGGAAAGACGGACAACGATGCAAAAATATAAATTTTAACTAACCAAAAAATAATAGTCACTTATTTATATACATTGTATAGATTTATCCTAATCATTTTAACTTCTGCCTACTGTAAGGTCAGACTACTTGATCGTATGATGACGGCAATGACCTCCCTAGGATTCTAAATGAAAGACTATTAAGATATTCACGCAACTCTTGTAGCGTGTTAACGGATTTATTGTGCTGTTAACGAGTAAGAATATACGTGAATGACCATTTTTTTACATCTACATTTCCAAAATGCGCAAATATGACCAGGAAGTTTTATTCGTAGGTTTTCAAATAAGTTTTGTCAGTTCCTTTTTTATTCTATTTGTATTTCTTAAAGATAAGCAAAAAGCCAGAGTTGCTGGATTTGATAGCAAAAAGTGCTTTGATCAAAATCGTTTGATGAAATTGAATTTTATCATGTTTTGATCATCTTTTGATCTTTCCAAGCTCAATCTAACTTCTTTCTTCCTTTCTGTTCTTTTAAGAGCGCCGTAAGCATTTAACAATTGGTAAGTAAACTTTCCAGTATGTTATTAGTTACAGAATAGCTTTATTGACCATTCAGAATCTAACTTGTTTCTCACTTTGTGATTCTTTTATAAGCATTATAAGTAATTAACACGTGTTAAGAAACACAATGAGTGTGTATCATACACACATAAATACATCAAAACGGTCCATTTTTAATCTTGATTTCTCAGTCTGACTTGTTTCTTACTGTCTGATACTTTTATGTGCATTTTATGTATAAGCAGCTATTGTGTGGTAACTAAACTGATGAGAATGTTGTATTTTCAACACAGATTTTATTATATTTCATTTCTCCACCTAACTTGTCTTTTCTTTTCCGATTCTTTTATGCTCATTACAAGCAACTAACGCGATGTTAGAAAACTGTCGAACGTGTTAGCTATATTGCAAAAGAGCCTTTTTGATCCTGCATTTATCAAACTTACTTATTTCTTCGTTTCTGATGAATTTATGCGCAATGTAAGTAATTAACGCGTAAGTAAACTGTTGGAGTGTTGTAAGTTACAAAAGAGCTTTTATTATCATTCATAAATAAGTTGTTTCTTATTTTCTGATTACTTTATTTATTTTTTGTTTTGTTTTAGGAGCGACAAACTACATTGGTCATTTTTCTTTGCTTTTCTTCTATCTTTCTCGCATTTTAATCCTTTTCCTGTTTCTCCTACCAAGTTATGATGATATATGATTTCTTTCTTTCTTTGTTTAATGCTAGCCTCTCTGTACCTCGGGGCCTCGTCAATTTTGAATAAAATAACACAAATACTTCGTTCACACTACACCATTTTTCTCGAAATTTCTCAGGGTAAGTGGGGACTTCCTTTATTAGTAATTTATTTTATAATTACAACTAACTAACAAACAATAACTACAGTAAGGCGCCTAGTCAATATTCTTTTATGGGGCTTGAAATGAACCTCTTCGTGGTTTCAGCTTTCTATTGCATTTATTTTATCTATATACTCTATTTCATTTTTGAAGAAAATTCCTGGCATCAAAAAAAGAATGACATGTTGAAAGGACTGAAGTGTGCTGCTGTGAATTTTTTTGGGTTCGGGAATAGGCGAATTCTTTAACAAAAAGTATATCAACATTTGCATGTTTGGTTAGATGTCGAAAGGGTGGTGATGCGAAGGATTTAGGATTGGATTGTTTGCTCTCGGTTTAGGATAGATTGCAGTCCCTCAGTCCCTAAGTCCAGAAGGGTCAAATAACAGCCTCATAAATGGTACGTTATTGTGTAGCTTCATTTACTTTGTTTTCCTAGGAAAGAAGTCGTACTTTTAGTTCTAATCTTTCATAAAGCGTCCGGAATGTTATAATAAACTTATAAATAAATTTGAAAAATTGTTTTATATTTATTTGTGAGTATATCTGCAGTATTCACCATTAAGACGTAAAACATCTATGAAATAATCTTGCCTTTTGGACATAACTGAGGGACATCTGTGATGAATGGGGTCTCATAAAACAGGAATGCTTAACCGAGAGCAAGAATGTTCGGACTCTTCCTTCCTGAAATGTTTAATATCTCACTCAAACGATATATTGATCAACTGGATCGATTTGTACATTCCGATCAGAACCCCCTTCCCTTCTTTCCCGAGAAATATATATTGAAATTCTCCTGATATTAACCCGTTAAAACGCAGGAATAAGGTTTTGATTATAGGTGGCTATATCCAGATATAAAGCAGTAGTGAGATCAGAGGGAACCGCAGTATAAAGTCAATACAAGTAAAATAAACCTCACTTTCAAACGTAAATTGATTTTCATTGTTTTACGTTGCTTAGTCAATCGAATTGGACGACTTTAATTTACACACGGAAATACCACGTTTACAGTTTAAAATTTACTTTATTTAATTTAACATTTAATACATATAACAGAAACCAATATTCCTGACATTTTGGGAATAACTATATGCAAAAATTAACCCCGTTTGATCCACCGATTTGTTTATATTTACAATAGATCTTACTAAAAAATAAAATCCGACGAATTAAAATGCAACGCACGAATTCCAGCTCCCCTTGTAACAGACTAAAAATCATCTTGCCCTTCAGGCTTTAGTAATCGACATTTGCCATCCCAAAAACATTCAATTAAAAATAAGGTAAAATTAACCAGATTAATTCAGTTTGTTTTAATGATTCCGTAATTGCTTTTGCTTTTTATTTCTGAGGTTAAACACACCATACTCGGAAAATGTATAATGACGAAAGGAAACATGATTTGTACAAACTATCGTCATTTCTATTCCTACGGAACTGATTAAAGCCACTTGCAGCATATATAGTACATTACATTCGACGAATTCGGACCTCCAAAATTATTAAACTCAACTGTTGCCTTGTAAGGACGTACTGACCCCACCTTTGTTAAAAACACCAGTGGATAAGGTAAGGATCGAACCCGCGACCGTCAACGAAAGAGTGGTACCACATCTCTCACCTCAACGATCCCACATCTCTTTTTCTTTCATCGATCGGAAAAGGAATGAAAGGTTTGTTATATGCTAACCTTAAGTATGTAAAACTTAATCCTTAAAAATCAGGAAGAAAAACCCATTTAAAAGAAATGAATATACTCAGTGCTATGTCGAGCATTCAAGAAATCCCCTTTCACGGCTTGAAATTATTTTAACTGACATAAGTATAGAATGTAAACATCTATTTGAATGATTGGAGCGTCTCGGCTAAACAGCGGTGGCTGTCTGGGGGGTCCCATGATAGATAGATCTGGAGAAGAAGGGCGGACAAACCCGACCTGATCTGACCACCGCAATCCCTCACTCAGACGTTAAAAATGCTGTAACATATGGATTATTAACAGGAAATAGCAGCTTCATAGGTTCGGATCGGCAGAGAACGGTATCAAGAGCACGGAGGAAGATGGTACTGAGAGAATCTAACCTTAGAAGTGGAATAATCTATATCTATCCTGATCTGATTGAGAATAGGGCAAACACGGACCGTTACTTCCAAAGCCCGCGTTTGAGTCGTGCCAAATTTAATCGAAGTGTGTCATTCCTTGACTATATAAAGGGATAATGTCGGAATGCCGTACGATATTACTATTGGGCTTCCAGGACTTCCACTGTTCTGACTGTATTCAGTCTGCAGAAGAATCTGCAGCCGTTTTCGGTTGAAAATCCGCTACGGTCATCACGTTGATGTCAGTGATGATGATAACTGATAGATGGTTTCGGTGTGAGGGATGAAAAATCCCCGATCGACAAAATTCTACATATTACGATTGTCTTCGAACGTGAACGATCGTGGACTGAGCCGGCGGCGGCTGTTTGACCCTCAGGGCCGGTAAAAACAATAACAATAGAGAGACTTTCTCCAACGCTTATTGCAAAAAACATTAAAACTAAATTATGGATCCTTTCTTCTTTTACTTTGAAGATTTTTTCAATTGGAACGAAAAAATGAGAAAGAAAAAGGATTAATTAATAGGGAAGGAAACGAAAAACAAAATAAGGACAGCTATGGCGTTAACACCAGGCATAATCAGCATTCACTATCGATAACATAATAAGGATTATAGAAATAACTCGATTATTTTTCAAAGAAGAAAAGTCAACATTCCCTCCTTATACAGAATAAACAAGAGACGTAGAATTCATCTAAAGTCAACATAACAGAGTAATCTGTTAACCGAAATATCCGCTGAATACACCGACAGCCAAATTAATAAAATTTTAAGTTTATTTCGATTGAATATTATTACATATTATTAACTAGTTAGTTTCCTTTCATAACAATAGAGGTGAAAAATCCATTACAGTCTAAATAGATTAAAGGTAAGAGAGTAATAGTTGTAAGGTATAAGCACTGGTATTTATTTTTTGTTTATTCTGCAGTACAATTTGTTGCGTAATAAAATTGGCATATAAGGCTTTATTGGATTAGAAGTAAAACGAATAAATAACATATGGAAAATTGATATAGTGTGTACTAAAAGCACAAAGGGTCAAAAATTGTAATCGTGTTTTATAAATATATTTTGAATTGGTGGGATGGCACTTAACGTGGGAGCCATTCCAAAATGATGTCGATAAAATATATAAAGGAACCAGTTACTTTAGAATATTTTAGTTTCTAAAAAGAACTCCTCAGCTTTTAATACAAAAATCAGACAGGCAACACTATTGGCCGATCAACGTAGTCGGTTGTTTGAATCTCCTGGACGATATTAACCTTTCTTGTTTGTGCAACCATAATTACCTCTGTATTTCTCGTGAAACAAGAGGGAAATCGTCTCTCTTGAAGAACCAACATACAAACACGGAAACTCGCGAGCAAATAACAATTACAGTCCGTATAAGATTATATTGGACGGTTGTTTTCCCAGCCTGTATCAATTGACCACATTTGAGGTTCGAGACTTTATCAGTGCTTCAATGAAATTTTACTTGGCCTTTTCATTTAAATTGTTTTCAAAACGGTATATTTTATTAAAACGCCGAATCGATAAGTGCTCTCAATAAAGAAAAGATACATTTAAACAAACACGATTTATCCATGTATCCACTAGAGGACACATGGCAGATGTCAAAAACGAAATTTCCTTGCTGCAGTACTACTATTATATGTGTTTATTCTTTAATATATATACAAAGTTTATAAATCGGCAGTATACATTACAGAGCAAGAAAGACGTTCCTCATTGTTTAAAACCGTCTGATGGACATGCTGCAGTATATTGTTCAGCAATGTACAGTACAATACTGATACTTAAACAATTAATACTTCTGTAAATGTGTTGACCACATAAAATTTCGAGAAATATTTTTAGAAAAATGAACTGAACTGATAAAAATTAAAGGAAAATTTTAGTCAAAGTTTTAGTTTAGCAATGAGTACTCAGATATCACACCAATAAACGCCGGCGTCCCACAAAGGAGCGTTCCGTTGATCCTACCCTTTACATTTATATACTGTTGAATTTCTTATACAACCTGATACCATAATCACAACCTAAGTAGACGATACCGCAATTTCGCCTTCTACCCGAATCTTATCGAAGTAACCTCAAGCATCTCAGAACACCTTCAGCTTATCAAAGACTTGCGCAAAGAGTGAAGGACAATACCGTAAAACATAAGGAAATATGTACAACTGTATTGGTTCCATCCAATATGCAACCCATCCAATCATTACAATCTAAAGTTCTCAGATAAATTCAAAGCTCTTTACTACATTAACCTCACTAACCACGGACCCAACATTCTTTTCCTCAAAGAGCTGATCCCTCTCTACTGCCAAAACACTCTATATTCTTTTCCATTTCGGGAATCCGCCATATCGTCGCCTTAAAGAACGTTGGCCTCGAGACCTAATCTTACCTAATCCACCTTTAATCCCTCATATTATTTCTTCTATAATTTACTCCATCTCTCGTACCATCTTGTATAAAAGTATTAATAAATATTAAATATCATATTGGTGTGCCTTTACAAAAAAGAAATCTCTTTATCAGATTTCTCTTAACCCCTGTTCGCCTGGATTTAATAAATTCTGTGTACCTTTATCACACCTGCCTTCAAGTTTGATCAAACACGAAAAAATGTAGATACTAAATTAAATATTAAAATATCTTTTAAGATCATCAAACTTTACTATCAGCTAAATCTTTGGAATCCACTGGTTCAGCTAAAATCAATAAATGTTCAGACTATCCAAAATTGAGCAAGTTTTAAGAAATTTAAAGTATAATATAATAGAAAGAGATGTGAGTTTAGAAATTATTTTCGGATTAATTATAATTAATTACTACCAACAGTTCATTGTTCATTTTTAGCTATTCAACCAGACAGAACACAATGAGCACTACCCAAGGTTAGTTCAAATCGACAGCATCATGAATAATTACATAATTATCTCTTTAACAATTTACTCGATCCCTTGTACCATCGCTAAATACTAAACTTTACCGTCTAACGTTTATGTAAAAATATTAAATATCATAATGGTGTGACTTTTCAAAAGAGAAACTGAACTCTTACGCTTTTTGTATCAGGAAGGTTAAATTGCCGTTAGGTTCAGTCAAATCTATAGTTTTGTTTTATGATAATGTAATTAAGTTTAAATGAATTCATTAAACTCTAAAAAATTATTTAAAATGATCTTTATGACATTTAAAACTTTTGCGAATCCTATGGAATGCAATGGTTAAGCAAGAATGAATAATTTTTTACATTTCCCAAAACTAATTGGATAAATACCTCTATTATTTATTCTCTTATTAGATTATTTATCTCATTTGTACTAATGATAAACTTTAACGTTTAACGATTTTTTAGTTAAATTTCTAGCTAAGGAACAGCCATGGTGTCACTAGTTTTGCCCTCTTTCGCTACGTGCTACTTAGATGTCCTCTAAAGAGGTATTTTCATCATTTATTTTTCTTAGTAACTAGGTAAAGTTTAATAGTTGACTAAAAACGTAAACATAACTTAATAACTTGTCGTTTACCTTTACCTAGTCTTCCTAACCCTTTTTCAATCTTTAGAGAATTTAGAGAATCTTATATAGAAATATTGTTCAATTCCATAATTTCCAGAGCCAATTTGTCGTGTGATTAATTGGTTTGTTAAATTATTTTCTTTGATGAAACAATAAACTTGAGTAATTTTTTTTTCCTAAAGAGAAGATTTCGCCCGGGCAAATGCTTTGACCAACGACTGACGCACCGTGCGTTACAGATGACCCAAGTCCTGGGTGAGCCGTGCTCTACCATCCACGATGGTCTACAGCTATTTAGGGCCACTGGAAGTTTAGATCGAAGTGAAGATAGAGGTCTACCACGCGGTACGACGGTTATAAAGGTAGTTTAATTGCTCTTACCGTCATTTAACAGCTTCCTTGTTAGACAACTCCAAACGGTTCTTAAGGGTGAGTGCTAAAACAGTCATCATAAGGAGAAAATAGTCAAGGCTCTAGACGTCCCGCTTCAGGATGACTGGAGAGGCCCGAATAGAAAGGCGGAGGTAGGTGGTCGAGAAATTATATTGATGGATTCCTTTGATGGGATGAACGACTGTACATCATCACCGTGGGAATATGGGCACTGGAACAATGGGGGTGGGGGCTCTTTCTCTTCACAGGCGAGTGCCGGTTTGTGGCAATCAGATGACAGAGACTGTGCGGAAAAGATGTAGAGAACGCTTTACTTCATGTGCCATTGGTGAGTCACAGCATTTCAAAGACAGTCAGTAATGGTATTGATGGAATCAACGTCCATGCCAGTACCGAACCGATTATCATAGAGAATAATAATAATTCAAACCGCTCTTGTTGAAGAACGTGATTTTGTTTCACAAGACTTAGGAAACTTAAGGCTCTCCGCGAAGCTAGAGGAGGTAATACGCGTTATTAAGTTCAAGAAATCAGGTAATAAGAATTTATCACTAAATGATTTTCAGGTGTTTTGTGAATTTTCGTTCAAAATATTATAACTAAATATTTTTATAAAACTCATGAATTCTGTTCTCGTTTAGTTTAATTTACTTTCAAATAAGCATGTTGTCATTAATATGACAATAAAATACAGATAGTTTGAAATAAGCCATAAAATATGTGTGTTCGGTTTTTTTGCTTGTTTTACAATATTGATAACCAACGGACCTCCGGTTAGTTTAAATTATAATGCGAAATAATTTGGTATATTTTTTTAATTTTGTAAAACCTCCATATGTCTTCCTCGTGACCGGCCTTCGTTCTGAGACTCGTCGCAAACGCAATCACGCATAAAAAGACCAAAAGGCCCCGGAGATTAGGATCCACAACACTGGATATTTGCCGAGGAACTTTCAAAGCTTTGATCACTGCCTGGTAGCATTAACAATTTAGGCGGGCAGTGCACGGCTGTTAGTTCTGCCGCGGTATCACAGAGGGGCGAGGGGTTGGCCACAAAGTGTAGCATGCGACTCTTACCCTAGTTTCGGGCAACCCCCGAATCAATAGGAGGTCGTCTAATAGCCTACCTCTCCCTCCAACACCCCCTCGCCACCTCACGGAACCCCCGCTTCGTGAAACCTTATCAGAACCCAACTTAGTCAACTTCATTCCTATTTCTGCGTGCGTAAATTTGTAAGTTAAATTTTTCTTTCTACGGTGATTTTTTTCAGGGGAAAGTTTATTTATGGTCTCTATAGAAACCAAACCTTGTAATATTGCAAACATTTCAAAAGCTAACGTATTTATATTCAAAATGTTATTTATTTTACGTTATTCCATTCAATTTTTGATAGTGAACTATAAAAACCATAGTGACTTGTGATGTTATTATAATGAGTGAAGAATTAGACATGTAAGTGTCAATTAACACGAATTAGGACAAAACCAGTATAGTTCAGGTATGATAAACAGATATGATAAAGTGACGGTTCATTGTCTATAAATAGATACGTTGAGGACAAAGAGTGCTGCATACACAGAATAATGTAATGCAGTGCATCTTATTAACATATTTATAAAGCGGTTGTAGCTAAAGTTCAATAACTGTTGGATGATAGTCCATTAAATCCTTTAAAAATAATCATCCGAAATACATCCGGCTGTTAGTCCTCACTCGAGTATTTTACGCGTTCAAAAAGCAACATAAAAAAAGCTTTAGTAAATAATGTATGAGTGAAAGTATAAATATTGATATTAATAATTTTAAAAGCATGGACAAACACACTCATGTATACAGACACGTGGACAAAAAAACAAGAGAGCTTTTTCCCAAAAGGTAATATATTACCAATGTATGAAACAGGTTTCTGGGAGTGAATTTTAGGAAAAGGAAATTAGATTTCTCTTTCGCACTGAACCAATCGAAATTCGTCAGGGTTTAAAAAACCCACCTTGCAGTGGAGGAATATATTTAATTTATACCACGTTACCTTCCATGCGCCTTTAGCTTTACAAGGGGTATGGGGTTGTTATAAATGCCCTAGTAAACAAATCTCTCAGATAGGAATACAATTTTAACGATACTTCCCAAAATTGCTAACTACTGATAGTTCGACCTGTATCGTGATAACAAAATCGATACATTGCCTCTGTCTGAATTTTAAAAGTAAAAAAAAGTTAACGGCAGGCATATTTTTGTCGGCCTAGACGAATAATCGATTAAGGCGCCCCAGTTTTGACATTAAACCAAAGGGGAGTAGGCTGAATAGATTTGTCCGTCTGTCAGGCCTACAGTTCTGAGTCAGTGTAAAAACCCAACAGTTTACTTACTCAGTGCTCGTACGTTCCAATTAAACTGACACTACTGTGTAAAGCATTTACGTGAAAAAAACATTAACAACATCCCTTCCCAAATAATCTATGAAGAAAACATACGAAATTTACAAATCTCAAGTGAGACCAGTACAAATAAACAAAATGAAAACGAATAAATTACAATTACAAAACAGTCAATGGAATCTTTGATTTCATTATAAATGATTTGCATATGTACAAACAACAAAAATTCATATCAGATTACTTAGTTATTCAATTAATATTTTTAAAATTAATATTCATTTATTGATGAAATGCAGACAGCACTATCTAGTAATTTTGCTATTATTTCAACTGCTTACTTATTAAATGTTTTCATTTTTGTTAATGTATAATAACAAAGCAATAATTACCACTATTGTAATAAAACGTTACACATCATCTACCCTTATCGACTACCATCTGAAACAATTACTGCATTTCAACAATGGTCCATCGACTTACCAGTAAGGATTGCAGCTGTCCAACGCCCGGTTCAAAATATTTATGATGTTAATAAATTGTAGATCGAAGTATTTCAATCAATAGTACTCGACCGCTGCCGGTACAAATCAAGTGTAAGACACAAGTTAAGGATTAAATATACAAAGGGGCTTGACATGCAAAACTGTTGGATAGATGGTGTTAAAACGTATTTGTCGTGTGAGAAAAAAAGGATAAACTACTAAAATTGTGCTCAGGTGCTTGATAGTTTCTCGTACATGACTTACCAGTTTCGAGCTCTGTGTGTCGCGAATATAAACGACTAAAAAATCAAGAGATCGAATTCTATGGACTCTGTTTTTTGTTTTATTTTTTAACAACAATCCATTGAATATCTCACAATAACACAATATTTCGACAAAACATTAAAGTATTCGTAGGAAGTTGGTTGAGTTGAGAGAGTGGCAGGGTGGAGAATGTGTGGGATGGTTTTGCACAACACTGAACACGTGAACACCTTTACCTGATGAACCAGGGGCACGGACAATGTATGTTGCCTGATAGTTGTCAGACTTGAAAGAGACAGCGGCCGGAAGACTCGGGAGAGACAAGAGCGGCCCTCGACTGTGGGCTGGACAGCTGGCCTCTGCCTGCTCTGGAATGGGACATGCGCTGCCAGCAGGGGCGCCGTCCCCACCAATTGAGCCATGCGCTCTCGGCAACCAAGCCGCCACGTCACTCTTGTGAGGTCGCACTTTGCGTCATGTCGTGACGTCATCATCCAATACAAAATCTAGTCGGTTTTTTTAAAGAAAAGAAAATAACAGCGGAAGATTGTATGTCTAGTTGTCAGACTGTAGACATAGTCATCGCTGCCTGGGGTGAACCGATTGTCTTTCAGTACACACTGCCGGTTTGATCGAGTGTTATCTGCCAGTTTGCCGAACGCATGATTGGAAGAATAAAGTGCACAATTTACTTAGCTGTGTTTTCCGATAACCGGTGTTTTCCGGTTTGCCTAAATTTATTTTCTATCAACTGATCTGCCATTTTCCTGTCCAACTTTGTGTGATATCATAAATCTCAAGCCTAGTCTACACCCTACAAAATGTGGGCATTCACGATGTTTGTTACATTTTAACTCGTACTATCTTGAATAGAGAAATGTCCCGTAAGATCGTGAAGGACCCTTTTTTCTGCTACTGGTAGAACCAAAAATAAAGCTATAACAGTCCTTGAAGGCTTGTTATCGTTTGTTATGGTTTTGTTTTGTGATATTAAACCCAAATCACCTAACAGGAAAGCCAGACGCGATTAAATGCTGCTACGAGACAGGCAACTGCAGCGTTACCAAAGTGTACACAGATGGGTCAAAGTGAGACAAAGGAACGGGCGCAGCAATAATGACAACAGAAGGCACAGTATCCCATAAATGGAAGCTTCCGGAAATAACCACCATCTATTCGGCAGAGAGCATTGCCATACAACAAGCTCTCAAGTATCTAGCCGCAGAAAATCTAACACACGACGACGCAGCCATCGCATCAGACAGCCTTAGCGAACTAACGGCTTTAGAACAGGCTAAAACTGACGAAAACCCACTGATAGAGGAAATACTAGGGGTACTTACCGAATTGAGGAAAAGCGAAGTAGAAGTTCACTTCATATGGGTCAAAGCACACGATATAAATAAATACAACAAGGAAGTAGACCTATTGGCAAAAGATGGTGCAAAAAAATGGGAGCCCATTTAAATTGATAACAACATGCGATATCAAAGCACATATCAATAAAATGGTCAAACAGAATTGGCAAAAAGAATACGTCGAACCCAAACGAATTAAAGGGAAATACTATGCAAGAATCCAACCCGTCATTCCCTCCAAGCCATGGTTCCACAGACTTACTAGACCAAGGAACTTTTTCACTACCATTATCAGACTTAGACTTAACCACAACCAACTTCCGCACCATCTAGCAAAAATATCCCTCATAGAAAACGCAAATTGCGACTGTCACGGAGAAAAATATGCCGACCCGGAACATGTCGTATTAACATGCCCCAGCAGAAACAAAGGTAGAGAGGAATTATATGAGAATTTAAGAAAGCACGGAGTAGCGTTCCCAACATATATAGCAACTATATTGAGCGACACTAAAAATATTCAAGTATTTGACAGTTTAATGACTTTTATAAAAAAGAATGACATCAAAATATAAAAGACAACAACATGTAGTGAAAGAAACATAATAAATTCTATAGACTGAGGCGACGCCGAAGGAAAACGCATGGCCGATGCATTGATGCAAAGCCGGGGGGGGGGGAAGAAAAAAAAGTAAAATTAATCAACTCTTTCATTCAAAATGCTATCTATGCACTCGAAACGTGCTAACAAATAACACGCTTCAATTCGTGCCGACATACCTACCTTGCATCCTAACTTCTCACAGCCTACCACTTTATAGGATAGGGGGTGTATCTACTATGAATGAGAGTATAAAGACAGGTCAGAAATTAACAAAAGAAAGGTATTGGTCTGATTTAATTAATACGTATTTAAGAGCAAAAAGACGTGAAAACAAAAAGCAGCTGTTAAATTCGTGGCTGCCATGTTGGTTATCCACGCTCCAATGGCTAACAATGTAACTACACCTTCGACTTAGCATCTAACATTGGCACTACCCTGTTAGATCGAGCAATATTAACTAGCCGATTCTTACAAGTCTACGTCATCATTTTTCTTGATCTAACAGAGTTAACAGGGTTAACACAAGGATAGTAAATACCCTTAATTTATCTGAACATTATTTGATAAAAACATTGTTTTGGAAAATCTTAAATGGCAATCTATGTCAATTGTTCAGACCTAAGTCAATGTGTCTAAGGTGACGTCCATGACCAGTGATACAATTGCAGTAATTTGTGCAGTCGATTTATTTTATGCTTTAACATACCAAAGAAGACTAGCAAGAAAAAGAATAACAAGGAGTACACTGAAAATACACTTTTTTTTCATTTGTACCTTATACATATTAGTATATATTATAATTATTATTGTGATCACCAAACTTTATTTCTACATGGTCACAGCACTTACACTAATGGCAGGGCTGTATCAGGAGAGAACATGACATAAGAAACCAGCCAATGCTGACATTCAGTGTGGGGGATTGAGGGACACGGAGATCGCGAGGACCTAGTCGATACACGCTAAGTGGATGGTTCTCGGGATGGGAATGTGTAGAGGGATTTTTAGAGAGGGAAATTTAGAAATCGGGAAAGATTATTTCGTTTGCAAAAGGTATATTTAGGTCGTTATGGATAGTGAGGTTAGTGATGAAATTAAGAACTATGACGATCTGTCTCAAGGCTTTGGATTGGAAAGATTGGGTGCACTGCATGAATGGCCTGGCAGAATTACTCAGCTCCATTCCGTATGCCCAAAGTGGTCGTAGAAAATTCTTGTAGGTTAGCCTAGTTTTGATGGTCAAGATGGATTTCGGTCTTAGAAGTCTTCGTAGTTGTCCAAGTCTTATGTTAAATTGTTCTCTCTTAAGTCTTGTGTAGGGATTCCACGTCTGTCTGCTGTCTACATATTGTCCTAAGTATTGGACTTGAATGGAAGTCGGTTTGTTGTTGATGTGTAGAAAAGAGAAAGACTGTTTTTCCAATGTGACCGTACAATGAGTATATTTTTCTTCATTTAGTCTTGTCCTCCACGTTTTCGATGGAAGAAGGATGTTGGAGATAGCTTGGATAGGATTATAATTGGAGGACGAAATTGCGGTATCCTCCGCGTAGGTGGTGATGGTGGTATTAGGGCGGGTCAGCGGTATTATTGATATATAGCATGGGATATATAGGATACAAGACTGCCCCCCTGTGGGACGCCGGCTTGTATCTGTCTGTGATCCGAGAACTCGATGCCGCACCTCACTCTGAAGCAGCGTCCCGTTAGGTAGGATTTTAAGATACGGTAATAAGTGAGCAGGAAACTTTAAGTTTATAAAGCATGCACGTGTGCCAGACCATGTACTACATCTAGGAACGCATCCAACAATTCTCAATATTCTCTAGAGCAGAGGAGATAGTCGACATCTCTGAAACTATATTGTATCGAGGAAGTGGTGAGCAGAAAATTTTTATGAGTATCTAGGATAGGTATTAAGCGCTCTAAAATGAGTCTTTCAAGGATTTCGGACACTGAAGGAAGAACTCTGTAAGAGGTTTGTGAGCTTTAGGAGCTAGTAATATTTTTACAAGATAGAAAAGGGTGTGGAGTAAAATAGATATAAAAATCTAATGGAAGGTACCAGTGTGCCAATGAGCTTTAACAGACATAAAGTTTGGAGATGAAGCAGGTATCAGAAATCTACTGTTAGGTAGTCAAGTGAAAACGACACACAATTTCGTATAAGAGGAAAAATACCACGTAGAAATACATTTCTGCCAACATCGATTTATTTAAAAGGGAAGGGCGAAACGCAGTGATTTTTGTTTCACTGCATCTTTAATATATTCCTGAAACGAGCCAGAAACAAAGTTGTTCTGTTTCGCAATATTGAGAGAACATTGCTCATAGTCGTAGTTTACATTCTGGATTAGGGGTAAGTCTTTAGAGGCCACAAACAGAAAACAACGCAGATAAATGTTTACTTTCTCAAGGCATAAAAACACATTGGTTTTCCCACGGTTCAGTCAAAGCTCGTCGGCATTATGTAAAGCTGGATTTCAAAAATCGAACATCTCTCATCCCATCGACGTAGGGTCGGTAAGAAGTCGAGTCCTACGGGTTTTTGACAAATCAACCATTGACGAGGGAAAACATTGGATCGGCAAACAAAAGTCTTCATCCTACCTTCTTTCGCCAATCCTCGTCTGTTGTTATAGAAAACGAAGGATGTGACTAAGATGGAATATGAAGTAAACCTTTCACACGCTTCCTTTGTGAAGCCCGTTAGCAAAGATAATTTAAAGACGTACACATGCAAATAGTCGTTTTCCTCAAGAAACAGTGGAAAATAAAACACCTCGACTAGCCAAGAGATTTAATAATATTCAAAGTCGCATGACTACAAAGACAAAAAATTTTCCTAATAGAATATAACTAACTTTTTTCCAGATTTCTTTAATCTCTGTAGTAATATTATTCACAAGAAAATAAATTGTAAATATAACAGAGTCAGCAAGTCTATCTGTGCTTTGCCCATTTTGTTTAGGTGGAAGTCAAGAGTGGAATGGCATATAATTTTCCTCAAATCTTGCCTGATGTAAGAATTCGCCTGTGTTTTTGAAATATTTATGATTTTCTTGGCTTCCCTCATACCTGTTGCTTTTAGCTATTGCTTAAATTTTCCTTTCTCAAGCTACAATTTTACCACACTCTCCAATGCAATTAATTGTTGTTCTGGTCCTATGAATTAAAGGACTGCACTTTCCTTGTTCAGTTGATCTACCGGTTCGTTTCCTTCTAAACCTTCAACTCAAATCTCAGGAGAACTTATAGTTTTCTAGGGCCATTAGGCAATTATGGCACTCCAAGAACCGATTAATCTGCAGCCCCCTTTAAGGCTTTAATAGCTGCTTGATTGTACGAATGTGTGAACAGAGATGGTTTCCATCGACCTTAGCATGAAACATAGCACGATTCCAAGGGGTTTTGCTATTACCTCTATACTTACTCTCTGTTCGATCTTCGATCCATCAGTATAACTTGGTGCTGCTTTTATGTCAAAGACCTCTGATATCTATGGCCACTTGGAAGAGTCTATCAAAGTTGAATTTTTTTCTCATTCTGTCAGGTACTGTAATAGCCATTCCATTTATTTTAATTATCTTCAAAGTTGTTATGATCATTTTTCCTTAGATCTAATTTTATTTTTTTGTATTTCACAAGTTTGATGCCCACTTTTGTACAATACATCAATGTGTAAGGGTATCAAGTGCTGTTTCCATCGCTGTTTTCGAAAATTATGATTCGCCCTGTTATGTTTTTATACACGCTAGACTTTGAACTTGGATTTGTGCTTGTGCGGTGTTTTGTATAATACCACCATAGCTGTCTGATTTTGTATTGTATAATCAAGGGTTCAAGGGTTTAGTCTCCAGGTTTCCTGCATAATATCTAGCCAATGCGGGGAATTGTGTGAATTTCGTCGGCTTTATGTCTTCTGGTGAGCTTTTGGTCAAGGGTACGTTGATACTTAGTTTGCTTTGAAGTCACCCTTGAACCCTTTGCTAGTCGAGGAAAACCAACAAATCTTTTTTTTTAATTTACTTTTTTCATTGTGTAAATGGTTAAATTCTTAAGGTATGTCAGGCTCTCCTCTTGTTTTCAAAAGGCGCCGCAAAGTCGCTTAGATGCCAGCCGCAAAGACCTTTACCATAGGTATTAAATAACACAAAGCCCTTTAGATCTACATGTAACAATAAATTAATGGCTGGATGACAACAACCTGGAAAACATTACAAAGTGAGTTGGTTGATTCTTAAGTTGAAAGATGATTTTTCAGCCTTTTATTCTCTCATGAAATATTTGGGCCATTTCTTTATTTTAGGTTCGTTATATGGAAAGATCGGCTGAAATTTCAAAGCCAAGCACGCATAATTTGGAGAAGGTTTACTAGAAAAATATTTCTTCCTAATATAAAGTTTACGCCTAAAGAAATAGCACAGCATAGTAAAAATTTGCCAGGTAAAAAGACTCAAGATTTATCATTTATTATTTTAAAAAAATGGAAAAAATATATTAGTTAAACTAAGGGGTCTATTGAATGCTGCAATCGGAATACAATATGTCCCCGCCATCTGGAAATTTGCAAAAGATCTATCATGATCCAAAACCAGAAAACCGTCAAACGAGGTTAAATCATTTGTATGTATGTTGTAGGTTTGTACCCATCCGCTACTACCGACAATCTCTAAGTTTTTCGAAAAGATTATACTAAAAAGAATAAAACCCATTCAAAAATTGAGCAATATCAACGAGTAAGGGATATAACATAAAAATAATTCGAAGAAAAACTAACTTGTTTTGCTCCTTTCTTTTTCATGAACTCTTCCACCAGTTTATATTTTGTTAAGAAAGCTTTCGGACCAACATTCAGCCCTTGCTCAGTCTTTTGTCCTTTGTTACAGTGTTGTAACGTTGGAGTAATGTGAAGATCTCCCACAAAGGACAAGTTACGGAGAAGAGGCTAAGAGTTTATCCGAAATTCATGTTAAAAAATTCGTAAAAACAAAAGGAGTAAATATACAAAAGAAACCACCATACCTTCATGCTGGATATCTAATTTGTTCTCCTGTATTCTTTGATGAATCACAGGCTTCTGACAAGGTCCGCCATAAACCAAAGCAGTTTTTTTTTTAAATTATTAATGCGGGTGTACCACAAGCAAGCATACTGGACCCCAATGCTTTGCTAAAAACGGGTGTCGTTGAAAGGTCTTGCAACAACCAGTGTTCAAAAAATGAAGAAGGAGGCACATCCGTACATATAAATTTCACAAAAAAAATTTGCATCATATTCTTAATATCAGCATTTACAGAGCTATTATCAGCGACTGATTATCCAAAGATAGGATGGTAACCAAAGATCAATCCGACAGATGCAGGCAGGCATGGTCGCCTTAAAAGGGGCGATCAGCTTTTCTCATTATCAATACGTTGTCTGTTGAAAATAAAGAATGAATCCTATGGAAGAGGAAAATAACGAAAAAGCTGTAAACATTTTAAAAAAAGTACAAGGTTCTTTATATAAACTCCGAAAGTCCTGGAGGAAATGCAAAGTCCGTTTGATAAGCAATGAGCAGCCAGAAAACTGAAGAAAATAATTCATTTCTCACCCCTTCATGACATCATTCTCATTTTACAATGTCATTATTGATTAAGATTTTAACTTATTAGTGATACCCATCATTTCCCTGAATTTTAATTTTAACAATATACATTTTTATTGAAAGTACTTTATTTGCATTATTATTGAAAGAAAACAATGAAAAAATAGAAACGTGATTCTAGGTGATCGTCGGATAGATAAGTAGGTATTGAGCTAAATGTGCCATTGTGCTTTTTAAAATAGCTCGAAGAAAATAACAATATAAGATATTTGAGGTTGTTATATGTATATAATTTCTCACCTCTACAATCGTACCATATACACACTAGCAACAAAATAAAACAACTGAATTTTTATTGATATGCAATACATCTAAGCTCATAACCAAGATTTTATGTCATTATTATGGCATTAACGCTACCGTTGTATCGTGTTATGATAACGAATAAACGTGAACGCCCTTTCAATATTTTCCTGTTCTAAACGTATTATCGTCTTCAGGAGGGTTATTCTTTGGTTTTATTACTTTTTGTTTATGATTAATAACAATCTATTGATTTTTGGTTATGCCAAAAATATGCCAAAAAGCAGAGTTGATGGATTATCTGTTTAAAAGTGTCTCGTTGTAAATGGTTTAGTGAAATTGAAATGTATACTGCTTTGATCGCATTTCTGATACTTTCTTACACATTCTATCTTGTTTTTGTGAACACTTCAATTATAAGCAAATGACAGTTGGGTAAACTAAAGCGTATCCAAACAAATGACGAAATAGCACAGCAGACCTCATACCGACCAGATGCAGGATATTATTTCAAATCGTATATATTTCGTATAAATCAGTTTCAATAGAGACTAGTCGATTGATAAAGCTTCAAAAGCGAAGCCAGCTCATCCATCATCGCATTTCCCCCATTGGGTTATTCGTTATGTTTCCTACCTCTAAGAAAATCTCATGCTTTCTTATCACCCGAAGAACACAATAAAACAGTATTATTAAAAATCTGGACTTTTATCGATTGTGACTGTATAACAAGTGTTGACTTTGTATTTATTAAATTGCAGAGTAGCTTTCCGGTAATGTAAGACATCAAAGGCTTCAATTACTGGCCCTACACATCAGAGAGACTTCAATAAGAATTTGGTCACAGATCGTCTTTATCGTTCGCTGTTTATATACGTTAAAAAGAGATGAAAAATTGAATATTGCAGAACGCAAAAAATTTCTCTAATTTATAAGGTGTAATGCGAATTTTGAGTGGGCCGAAATCTAAGTAGGGAATCCCCGGAGCTTCCGAGTTGTGCTGAGGAGATAATGCCTTTTCCCCTTCATCCCTCCGCACCCTCTTTACATCCACCGGTCTCTAGAGTGGTCCGCTTCCCAATTATTATTCACAAGGGTTACTCAATACTTCTCTTTTTCTCAACCCCCATCGCCCGCTTACTTTCCTTCATTCTTTCCGGACTGCCACCCCGCCTCGACCTCACCAATCTACCAAAAGTAGTCGAGATACAAAGCCAAGAAGGAAATTGCCATCCAATTAGAATAGGCTCTGCTCTTCTCTTTCGGCCCCGCTCTGAGACAATTATTCGATCCATCGGTCAGTTCGTTAGCGCTACTATTCCATAATGACTGCTTAAATTGGAACAAGAAATAATAATAAATGTTGTTTTTTAACATTAATAATAACAAAATAAAGATAGAAACTGTTGGATGCGTTATCTATTGATCTATCCCCCAATTAAAGAAAACTTTCGTGTGTCGTATTTCGCTTTCCGATATTACAGTACATTTTACACAATAATTTAGCTGAGGTATCAAAACAAAGCAAGCAAAGAATATGGGTTATTACCCAAGAATATTCTGTAGAAAGGCATTGATTCTCCAAAATGGATTACACACTTATGGCTTGTGGAGTCACCACAAAAATTTACTAAGGGACCCTAACCTGAAGGAACTGTTTTTACCTCAAAATTTTATTTACCTCAAAGCGGAGATCAAAATAATTACTATTTATTTTGAATATAGATCAGATATTTAAAAAAGAGAATGTTAAGGTTTTCATTGGAGAGTCGCTTAGAGCAAGAACAACGTCCACCAACAGCCCAATGTCACCATTCGCCCTGTGAAAGGTCAAAATTTATGAAAATAAAAAGCTATGTGCAATCAATCATAATGTCTTGTCTAAAACAATCGACCATTTGATATAAGCAGAAGGGGCGAACCACAAGTATACAAGGGAAACAAAGGTTCTGAAGAGTCTGTATTTTGGTCGTTTCAGATCATTCTGGTCCACCCTATCATTTTGTGTTTGTGTCGTTCCTTAGCCTACTTTAGGGGTAACAGTGTAATATGAATAGAGGATGGAAAGCAATTGACTATTACATTATCTTTATTTACACAATCACAAACATAATTTGCACATCACTCTCCTAAAGCCTACGGCGTACTGTCCTTTGTATCCCCCTTCCGATTTTATCCCTTTAGTCCTTCCAAAACTGAGGAGTGGACCATCCTTGTACCCTTGAGTCGGGGTACCTTACACTACTTACACCCCTTAACATAAGAACGGTCTCGCTGGCGTAGGTTTTGTACCCCAGAACGATGTTTTTCCTTCAGAGTTAGCAAAACAAAACTCCCTAGCCTCGTTCTAAAAAGTACCTTTGTCGAATGGACGGACCGGGCGTCAGGTGGCTGTCTGTTGAGTGTTAGTGCATAATCACCCGTGAAAGAGGAAAAAACATCATTGGGGTACGTCAGTTATGAATATTGATGTCGTCCAATATTTTTCTGGTATTTCTTACTTTATATGTCTTGTATAATTTACTCATAATATTAAATTTTTATCCTCAGAGAAATATCCTGCCATATGAAAAATTCTCGAAATAATCTACGGCCTACAGCAGCCGTCAGAACATTATATCTCATAGGAACTCACAAAATTGGTAGCTTGGTAGCAAAAATTATGGACAAGGATGGAGATTTTAAATAAAATTTTATAAAGTATTGCAGATGAAAGCGACGTATAAGTAGTAAAGATGGTTAGTAGGACTGCTGCTGCGTACTAGTCATTAGGTCCTGAAGTGTAATATATTACTTTCATCGTCTTTTTGTCTGTTTTATAAAATGTTTTCATCGTGCTGTATAAATCAAAAATAATCCTACACAAATGACTTTTTATATTACTAGATGGCACTACATTACATCTAAACCATCTAATAATGGTCGTTACCAGGCCGCATGATATCCTAAACCAAAATGTATCTTCTTCATCTCTTTAAATATATCTGAATAAAACTGAACCAGTATGTCCGGTGGCCAAAATGTAAATAAAAAACCACCACATTTTATCAATAATAAGAACAGCAAGGTGTTGACTAGTTGGTTCAAACTACACGCAAGTCTGTATAAAATGTAGAAAGACCATTTAAAAAAAGAAAGAAAGAAAGAAAGAAAATAAATTTTTAAAAATGCACTTTTAGCAACATTTTTCCTTCAATAACCAAAAAATAAATATGGATCAAAAGGCTTAGATTTCAACATACGTAGAATTTCAATCAATCAATTTTATTTAAAAAAACAGGAAGGTTGGCACTTTTGGGTAAGGTAATATCAGTTGTTATCATGATAAAATAGCCTTTTTTCCCTGCAACCATGGCTTCCCGGCAAACGTTCCATGACCACACAAGGAAATACCAGGTCAGCATAACAACGGGCATTATACTTTTGGGTTAGCTTCATCACCACGCGCCTAATAATTGGCCAGTACTACGTGTTAACGGAATGTTATTAATTTCCATATGTAATTTCCTACGAACGCAGTTAATTGAACCTTATAAGTATAAAATCTATTAAAAGGTAAATAAATGAGAAGCACCAATAAATATTCTGAAAACAAAAATAAAAATATTTTAATGTATAGGGAAGATCAAAACAGCATCCATTCGACCAAAATGGTGATTGGAATAAAAATGTCAAGAGCACGACCGGTAGATGGCCCTCAGAGAATCTGAGCAGGAGACGAGGGATCGTCCTCACCCGACTGAGGATTGGCCATACGCGGTTAACACATGGGCACCTGATTTTGGGCCAAAGCCCGCGCACGTGCCCCTTATGCAGAGAAAGGTTGCTCGATGTGTCCCACAGAATAGAGGCGTGTCATGCCTTGGCTCCATACAGAGAGCGTGTAGGCATGCCGCCGGACTTAAGAAGAGTTCTCGAGTACGCTAGCGAGTTTCAGTCCCCTGTTCCGCTTTTTAAGGGAAATTGGGTTTTTTTTATTGTATATAGTATATCTTATGTGTTGTGTGTCTATATGTTTTGATTTATTAGCGTGAATGGCGAGGGGTGAGGGTGAAATATAACGTCATCATCACCCCTCGAACGATGAGAGCGTAAGAGTGTGTGTTCGGGGTCGATGGCGGAATATTTATAAAAGTACTCCATCGACCCCAATCTAGATTAGTTTGAATATAGGGTCGGTGGAGGAATATCAAGTACTCCACCGACCAAACGGAACGAGTGTATTGTATGAATGTATTTATTTGTATGAATGTAGTGTTTGAAAGGGTAAATATACAGACATAAAGAAAAGAAAAAAAACAAGGGCTTTTATTTTCAATATATTTCACACCCATCGATTTATACTAATGGAATAATATTATTTCAAAGATGAATGCCAAATAAATTTAAAATATTTAATAATTATTTTGTCTTCTTATTTTACGTGCCACAACTAAGGTACGTTTCAACCGAAAACCGTTGAAAAATGAACAAGCCTTTTTATTTCCACTAAAAGAGAACGAGGAATAAATCTTTAAAATTCCCAGGAGTCAGTCTTAATATCGAGGCATATATTTCCCATAGAGATTTGTGATATAGGTGTTTCATTTTTCGTAGAAGCGCTAGTCTTAGCTTTTATCCCTAATATTGAACATGTAAGTACCCTTCGGAAAGTTCCACTTACACCGAACTCTTTTTCTTCTTGTTTTTAAATTGAAATCAATAATCGTTCAATCTGTGCGCTTACCTCTAAGTTTGATTAATGTTCTAACATTTAACAGACTGGGATTTCATTTTAACCAACAATAACGACCAAAGTTTGGAGTTTGGAGGGCAACATCAGCTGCGACCTTCTACCCAACTTAATAACTAATTTATCTAAATTAAATAATTTCATCATGTACCAATGAATTACATTTCTATCTCTATGTATTATTCTTCTTGTTACACACGAAAACTAATAATCCAAATAATCTAGAAATGGTATTTACTTATAAAACGGCGATGTGACAAATGACGATGGCGAATTCTGCTCTAGACGTGAGACGATAGTGGGTGAACAGAGAAAGGTATTGTAGATATGAAATCCCGGAGCAATAGCTCAAAAGTATCTCTTCCTGTCTATCTCCAGGAAGCCTTTGAGCTCGGACAATACACTTTCCCTGTGGTCTTTCCTCTCTCATAAGGCCCCCTGTAATCAACATTACCAAAGCAAGTATTACTACTTTAATAGAAAATTGTGCTTTTCGTCTAGGCATCTTTTTGGACAGGTTGCATCGTTTGTGATGCATACATCTGAAAACTTTGCGAGAACAAATACTGGAAAAATGGAAATAAATTGAAGAAAAATAGGACATTTTTCGCGATGGATTAGTTTTAACTACGTGCTTAATTACTGCTAGTCCTACATACTAGTTCCCCTTTGTCACTTCTGTAATATATTAATGAGTTATTACAAATTTGTAATATTAGTAATACTTAATGAAAAACGTAGGTATTTATCACAAACAATACTTATTAGTGCCTTATTATTCATTTGAATTCACCGAACCGAATAATTTGATCAACAGAATTGTTATCTTTAATTAAAATGGCCATGGACTGTAGGTTGTAAAGGAAAATTAACTCCTGAGCCTAGAAATATTTATGTACCTGACGTAATATAGTATTTAAATAGTGCTATTATAGTAGTGCAAATACTAACAGAGAAATGTTGGCAATTGAACAGTGCTAATTTTTTACTAGAGAAATGTTCAACATATTCTATGTTACAGTCTCTAGGGTTTTTAAAAACTATTATTTACATAATAATTAAATCTTTTACTTGAGAGAAAGATGAGACGAAGCGACAAAGAACGCCATTTAAATTTTCTTTTGAAGATAATTGATTGCTTTGCTTAAATTTACGCCATGGTACAGAAGTGTATGAATCAAAGAACTGTGATAAAGGTTTAATAAGATTCTAAAATTTCGAAAAACGTAGTGCATTCAACTCATCATTAATAACATTAAAAACTACTATAACGTCTCCCCTATTAGTCAATTTTAAATTTACAAAAAACTTACAAAGCTTTCCAGGTACGTAAAATGCATTGGGGGTGGTATTAAAAATAATCAAATTGCACTTTGAAACCCTAACTTCTTTTAATTTAATCTATTAGTGTTTTTAATTGTATTTTTTCCATACGAAAATCTAAAAATTCTTGTTAGTTTCTGATAAAACGACTTGGGACTCGGAGGTCCCTGTATTTGCACTGTTGTTTGCGTTTTTCACCAATGGCTGGTTCTTTTGTCTTTAGTTTTTCTGCGGTTATCATACATACACACGCACACGCTCAGGATGTCCGAACTAGCGTGAAACAGTTGTTTTTCTATTTTATTGCGGGAGCTTATTAAGTAGATTTAATATCCTTTGTAAGAAATCAATGAGTATTCAATTTATGCCTTATTAAAATTTTAAATTAGACTTCCAACTTTTTTAAGAATTAAAAAACATCGATAATATCGAATAAGTACAATGTTGTCAAAATCCTTTTGAAAGCAAGTGGCTTTATAAAAAATGTGTACATATTTATTTATTATACAACTGAAAATTAATAAATACCAGTTTTAATAAAATGTAAGGCAATAAAAAATAGTAATTTAAAACTGGTTTGAAAAGTTAATTTCGTAAACAATTAAAACAAGCATCGAAAATTGAATGATTTGGTACCATAAATTTGAACAAAAACTCGATCTTTAAATAGTTGACGATAATTATACTTTTGACATACCATTTTTAAAATTAAGGCCAAATTCTAAATAATTCAGATAGATAAGAAAAAGGTTGTAGAAAATGTTCGGGAAAGCTTACCCCGATGAGTTTTTATCAATGCTCTATCGGTCCAATAAATGGAATTTTGTCCGTGTTGCTCACTTTATTCATGAGCTTTCCCCTCTTTAATATTTGAACCGACTTCATCTTCTTAACCGACTTGTAAATACTTGTCGACAAGCTTCCTATGGGATTATGTGTAATTATGTTATTAAATGTACCACAGAGGTTTTCGCCCCATGTTAAAAGCCGCCCACTGAATTTTTAACTTTATTTATTCAGGAGAGGAGTCAAGGCTTCTTTAAAATGCTGCGGTGTCTCTGGGAAAACAGGAACATTTAAAAAACTACACCAAATGAAGAAAACAACCGGTGGTGTTCTGGTGTAGTAAATTTGAGGTGCTTAAATAATGATGAAATATAAAACCCAATTGTGTTTCAACTATTAATAATCACATCTCAGGCGGTAGCCAGTGGTCAGCGTGACAGATACTCGGCTAGTAGGCCCCGCAAGCATGGGTTCGATTCCCGCCATCGCCCCTGGCCCTTTTTTCACGCTACCCGTCCTCCCCCAACTACATATATACATTGAAACAATCACCTACTGGCTAAAATGCGAGTCTCATAAGGCCATTAAAAAATATATATAAAAATAATAATTTTCAGAGAGAGATTTGATTTCATTTACGTGTACATTATAATTATTAGTTACTACTCCCTGATTAATTATCATATTGATTAATATGATTATTAGCAGGATGTAGGTTAATGCTTATTAGCCACATGAAAGTGACGACCAGCTAAGCAAGATTTGAGGATGATGTATCTGAAGGCCCAAAGGCCATATCCTGGTCATATGCTCGATAATGTCAAGAAAGACACTCAGTCAGTACTGCTTAAAGTCGGTAATACGTTTTACCGGTTAATAAGTTTAAAATGGTTTGAAGTTTTATGAAAAGCGTCTCGAACTCTTTTCCATGAATGGGAAGCAGGCTTGTGGGATGGTTGAAGTTGGGCGATCAGTTGGTTTTATGGGTTTGTGGATCATACAAATGCCAGAGAATTTAAAAATTGGTTGATCTGACGACTACATTGAAAAGGGTTGTCAGGAAAATTGGTGCGTCGATGGGGACAAAGATGTCGCTGGTTATCAAATCCTATGCAGGGGATTTTGCCAGGTTGTTTTTTATACAAAAATCTATGTGTGTGTGTGTGATAGATAGATAAATACATAAGAGGTGAGAGGCGAAGAGTACGTCCTTGTCCAGATCAGGCTTAGCTAAGGAGTCGTCCGGTTGGTCAAGGTGGTAGAAATAGCGTATTATTGGAGGATTTTGCGTTTTTCAACTTCCTTCCTTACTCAACTTGACTTAGTTCTTTATTTCTTCCATACGTTGTAAGAAAGTAAGTCCTAACCCTTAAAAACATATTGAAACGCACACTTACGATATTATATCCAAAATAATATATCACAAAACGTCTCTACTTGAACAGGCTTAAAAGGATTAACACCTTTCAGCAAAGTTTGCGTGTATAATTGAGGAGTAAAGTGCAAAAAGAGATTAATTCCTGTGTGCTCTGAATAATTAAGTACAACATGTATTTATTTTATAAAATTAATACTCTTGAGACAGTAACATGCTATAGAATTCTTAATAATCACTGATGTTAGCCTATCGTTAGTTGACTTTGTTCAAATCAATTCTGAGAGTGTTTCGGAAGTAATACATTTGTAAAATCAACGTTCATGATGTTTGGAGACCGCTTTGTCTATTCAGTAGAGAACCTCAACATTTTTTAGAAAACGACCATTTATTAAAACTGCTATATAACAAACATGTGCGTTTTGATCCTTGATTTAACAAAATAACACGGCCTCCAATTTTTCGAGCGGAAAAAAAAACAAGAAAATAAAGGCCACATTTAATAGGTACTTGGAAAAGGAAAATATCATAAACAATACCCGTCTACTCGCTACGTTAAATAAACAAATAATACAGAATTCTACCAAACAATGTCGGAGGGGATTTAGGAAAACCACAGGTTTAAAAAAAATTAGGAAAAGAGAGAAAATAACCAATTACCAGTTCAATCCAAACTCTCTTGAATGAAAAATGCTTTTCTATGCCCTTTATGCCAGTGAAAATACTTAAATTTTCAAAGAATTTAAAAGTAATAGTACAACTCAAAGCAAGCAAATTTTAGTACCAAGATCACTAAATATGATAATTAATGAATCAAACACATATTTATACCTCGTATTCCAACCTACATTTGTAACGATGTTGCCCTGTAATAAGGATTTTTAGGTAAGGATTTCTTTACTGTTAAATAAAGAAACAATACCATCATTCTAGCTAAATACAATATTAAAGTCACCGTAAAAAAAATTATAATGCTTAATTTTATTACCGGTATGAGACCTTTGAGGGCTATATTATTTTTATGATGTTTTCATGCAGTTAACCAATATTGATTTGCCATACATCGTGGTATTTGGACCCAGGGAAGTTTATAAACTGATTTCATCAAACCCTTTTGCTCTTATATTATAACAGAAATGTTCAACAATCGTTCTTTCAATAAAACCCTGCTGATTTGTTGGCGAGATATAAAACGGAATGTTTTGGACGAGCCCTCAAATATGCAAATTTCTTTCAAATGCCTACTAGGCGGCTAAGGTATAAAAACATTTTTGTGCCACGGTACCGTTTTGACAAACTGTTATTCGTGATCAGATGAAAAATTATTCTTTGATGTTTATTCCAGATAACTAAAGAAGCACTTACATAAACGTTCCACATGGTGCCTGGCCATTGGAATTCAGCCGTACTGGTATAGCCTTTGTTCATATAGAAAAAGATGAAGATGAACAACAAAACCATTTTAAAACGTCGTTTTTTATGATAATTTCGAATTTTCAGACTGATAAAGATATAACGTTTTATGTTTAAAAAAAATAAATGCCGCTTGGCTAAATATGTGATTCACAGAATTTGTAAGAATTTATAGATTTACAATAATAAATTAGACTTACTCTTATATTTTTTATTAGATCTAAAAGACTATTGATTGAATAGTCAGTCCTGTTTATTCTACCTTCTACATTATTTTGGCAAGGGCTAGAGACAAAGCGAGATAAACTCATTAATTTCTCTAACTCGATACGCACCTCTGGTAATACATCAGTCCAATTTTCACCACCGACGCCAAATAAGGAAGGGAAGATAATCTAGACCATATTCAAGACATCCACGCCACTCATTAAACTCTGTTACCCGAGTTCTTCAACTTAACTTGTCTTTGTTCAATACTTAACAAATTTCACCATAATTGAAAATTAAATAGGAAAGTGGAAATGCGAAGGTAATTAAGGCCTTGGAACCATGATATAATCTTGATGGCTAAGTTGATTGTTCAACGGATAGGGACTATAATGGGCTATATAGAAGTTCATCCTTGGTCCGCATCGAGAAGCCGTTCATTCAATCAATGGGAAACGGCATTTTTAAACACACCCTTCGTTGTTTTTATTTTAAATTCCTTACCCTGCAAATCTAGTAACACTCACTATGCTAGCGTAACGAGATTTGAATGAAAATTCCTTCAATATGCGCCTCAGAGGGTACGGTTAAATAATGCCGCCTTCTACAGAATGAAAAAATATCTTTACCTCATTGAAAAACCGAATCTGAATAACAACAATTCAGGATCAATCGTTTGTTACCATTAACATATGAGGCATATTTGCCAGGGGATAAAGAAAGATTTATGCATTCGTTCTGGATTTAAAATGGTGCGTGTTTTGTATAGAGCGCAATGATTGCCCTACAATATTTTATTTTCCATCCTTATAACTATACCTGGAAAACCCAATAATGGATTGTCACATCCATTTTTTTATCTGCTAAATTCGTTATTATTGCAGAACGTTTTGTATGGGTTAACGTATGTGTTGAAGGTTACCCACCCAGTGGAAACTATGTTTAATAACTCCAATACCAAAACCATACAAATCCCCCATTGCTCCACCCTCTTATAGACCAATAAGCTTTTTTCTTATTTTATCCAAAATCTTTGAACGTATCCTCTTTAAAAGACTAATTCCTATATTCAACTCTGAAAACCTAATTCCTAACTATCAATTTGGGTTTCGACCTCTCCATTCCACTGTTCAGCAGTGTTTCAGAGTAGTCGACACGATATCCTCGGCTCTAGAAAACAGCCGTATTTCTGGACGTTACGGAAGCATTTGACCGAGTATGGCACCCCGGCCTCCTCTATAAGTTAAAATGTATCCTCCCTCAGGCCTACAACCTTACCGTGAAATCCTCCCTCCCAGATCGATGGTTTAAAGTAAGAATCGGCACCGATTTTTCACCTATCACACAAATCAAAGCTGGCGTTCCACAAGGAAGTATCCTAGGCCCAATCCTCTACACCATCTGCACTGCTGACATACCCACACATCCAAACACACAAATCACAACCTACGCGGACGACACCGGAATCTTATGAACACACTCCAATCTTATCCTAGAAACAGAAGCACTCCAACAACACCTGAACCTTATTACCAACTTGTGCAATCTGTGGCGGATCAGGTTAAACGAACAAGAAAGCCAAAATGTTACGTTTACGCTCAAACGTCAAACCTGTCCACCAGTGCACATTTACAACAAGATAATACCACCATCGAACCAAGTCTGCTACTTTGGGCTTTACTTCGACTTACTTGGAAACCACATGCACGATTAAAACGGCAAGGACTTAACAAAAGATATGGACTACTCAGACACCTACTTGGACCAAAACCAAAACTACGCATACATAACAAACTATCTGCTTACAAAACACTCATCCTATTTGGACCTACGGAGTCGAGCTGTGGGGCTCGGCCAAATCATCCAATATCCAACGAATTCAGTCTTTTCAATCTAAAGTTCTCCGCCGTATCCTCAACGCTCCCTTCTATGTCACAAATCAAACGATCCATAAAGATCTTAAAATCCCTTTCGTCAAAGATCTTATCCGAACAGGCTTCTTCGCTTTCCACTCTAAACTCTCCCTCCACCCTAATTCACTAGCCCCAACTCTTTCCTCAACATCTCACCCTTACAATCCTCCGAGCCGTTTAAAACGACAATTCTATCTAACCCACCGAATTAACTTTAACCCCCCCCCCATTAAATAAAACAGAGTTCCAGCACTGGCCGGTTTCTCTCCCCACTGCCTCCTGGTCTGACAGGTCTGTCAGATTTGTTTATAACTAAACTATTTGCTCAATGTATATTATGTACAGAAAGCAATAAATAAAATAAATATATTTTTTAAAAAATTTTCTTTGCTGAACTCGATATATCCTACCATAAGTCACTCGTTTCTCCTTACCTAACTTAAAATCTTATCTTTCTCCTACAGGGTCCTTCGCTGTTCCACTATTTCCTTTCGGACCGTTCCCAAGTAATCTCCCGAAATAACATTAGTCTCCAATCTCTCCCATCTTTTTTGTAGTCCTTCAAGGTCCCTTAAAATGTGTTTTTTAGGGACCGGTTGATCATCAATTTGTTGAAATCATGAAGGGGCAGTAAGGAATGAAGTATTTAAAAAAAAACACCTTTTTCGTTTTTTTACGGACGTTTCGACCTTTAGTCGAGTTATTCGAAGTAATATGTTTGTATTATTCTTGAAGTAACCCATGTAAAGTTAAAATGGTCAAACTGTATTTTTGGCTACTATTTTCAATGTAATTATTATGTGTTTTGTTATTCTGTCAGCAGAACTTTTATTTTTCAAATGTAAATCAATGTCGTCTCTTGTATCTACGGTCAACTCATTGTTTTGTATAAAGTCTTTAAAAAAATAAATAATTCATCTATTTGTTCAATAGACCTGATAAAGATTTTTTATTGGTTTTGAAGCTATAACACATTATGGGTGTAAATCAAACTTTCATATCGTATGGCTGATGCTCCGTTCAAAAATGGTTCCTTTCCTTCTTAATAGGAGGGCCCCTTCCACTCCACCGTGAATCCACTCTTCAAGAAATAATTCCAATTTTCCGACGGTATTCAATTTCCCTTTTTCCACCCTTGACTAGTCTAATGGAGGGGACCTTTGTGGGCCCGACAATGCCTCGGCAATCAGCCTCAACTCCCTTGCCGCCAAGATTGCCCACAAGGCCTTCTGTCCCAATTTTCCAACCCTATTCACTTTACATCCTAAGGGCCGAAGGAGAGTGCTATGCTCTAATTATCATCGTACTACAAGACCCCTTTTTTCTCGACAAATTCTTACGATGTGTGAACATCAATCAATTACGCTCATAAATCACAATTGGCAGGCCTAATATATGAAAAGGTTTCGAAAAATTTATAAAAGGTGCCCTTCTTCTCTCAGCCGTATTGAACTCGTGTAATCCTCTTTCAATAGGGTTCTATTGGACAATATCGATACGGAATCATCTTACGAATTACGACGAGACCCAGTTCTAAAGGAAAGATAGCACGCAAGATACGATATTTGGTTTTGCCCTGGAACCACTTAGTGGTTTTTCGATCCGTGGATGCTCGTCGGGGCGGTACCGAGTTGGTATTCAACTCAGGCTTGATTCATTTCTCGCGAAGTCTCTCCGCCAATGCAGTCGAAATGTCTCTTTGAATACCAACAAGCCTCGAAGGCAAGGGCTCTGGCGATTTTATTCAAATCCAATGCGTATCCCAGATATGACGCGGCAATTGACGCATATTTTAATATTTTTTTTTTCAAATTATTAATTATGGCGATATTTGAATATCAAAATATGCCTGACGACAGTCAAGCCAAGATCTGTCACACCCTCCAGAAAAAAACATGTTCTATAAACTACCATCATATTTCCGGCTGCGAGGACTACCTTATTTATAATTTTTCAAAATGTGGTTTGCGTGCGCTTTTGACTTAAGAAATTGCTGAAGTGAACCTAGACTTGATTTAATTACGTTAATTTTTCCATTTTTAGGTTTAAAAAAAGTTTAACGTGGAATACATCAGTTATTCATTTAAGTCAATTCCAAATAAATTTTAAATAAGGTATTCATCATATCTACCTAAACGATCTTCCGAGTTTTTTATACATTTTCCACATAAGCTAAGGCGTTCAAAACGGATATTCATAGGTTTTCAATTGCTTTAGTCGATTTTTATTCGTATTCTTTAATTTTTACATATACAAGTAAAATGATTACATTGAATGATGTATCGTTTAAGTCACTTGTAGAAAAAGCTGAAACGAGTGCCACCGACAAGGAATCAATGAATTTAGAGACTTTTTTTGTGATACTAGATCGAAAAATATGTCACGGTGTCCAAACGTTCTTGACAATGGGAGCCAGGAAAAAATATTATAACTAATTTAATCAAATTTCTAAAAATATGGTTTTCAACCTTAGGTGTGCTACTTCTAGGTTTGTACACATCAGTAGATTTGTATTTAGATGTAGAATAAACAAATAATAAGGCAGATTGATCTAACGTATTAAATTACGTTAGATGTGTAAAAAGTTGCAAAACCCAAAAGATTTTTCATGTAAAGTAGGCCAACAATTTGGTTTTGAAAACAAAGAGTTCATTTTAAACACCTTTTAAACCGATTGCATACGAATTTTCATTAAAATCAAAAAATTTAATTTTTATGTCTTGATTAGCCGGAGGGAATTTGTTTTTGTCTTGTATGTCCTGTGTTCCACTTGAAAATTCATAAATCCTCAAAATATTATGAGTTATTAAAACTATTGGAAAGCAGAATAGTAATTCTTTCAGGCTATTTTACCAAGATTTTATGAACTTATAAGTGAGAAAATATGCGAGAAATCCACAAAAATATCTTGAACGTTTGATTATTTTACCTACGGTTCTAATCTATGTAAGAGGCCAAGTGTTTACGCCAAAGTAATTAGAGTAAATATTTTGTTTCTATTTAAATGCTGACCCATTCCGTTGTGCCCTAATCCCTAAAACGGGCCGACAGGGCTCTCATGCGTCCGAGAGAAACGAACGTCTTGCTTCCGTGCTTCCGTTTTATTGCATCCGTGCAAACATTTTATTTAGTTTTAGCATTCCTTACTTCAAGGCTAGAAAGTTATTTTCAGTTTAGTTTTCTTTTAATTTCAAATCAAGGGAGTGATATCTGCCAGCCGCCGATAGAAAAGGTTCAGACGGAACCTAGCAGGTATTGTAGTAATCTAAGCCATCATATTATCCAGGGCCTTGGTTATTTTGAGGATTTAGATGCTGCGTTGCTGGGTACCGAACAGAAGATTGGCGAGGACTACACACCTGTCACCTCAGGTATTGGGGTTTTATTTTAATTGTATTTTATTTTATTATTTGGTTATTGGTTTCGCGACCACACCAGCGCGCGCCTTATTTAACGGCGCCTACACCAAGTTTTTCCAATAAGTACAGTATATAAGGTTCTAAACCACTGTAAAGGTTGCTGTTACAGAGTTATAACCAATTTTGTGAATTTCCACAAAATTCGGAGGCATTTGGACAACGAAATTATGTAAGAAACATTTGTTTTTTTCTAAAATATGTTATCGTGGTTTTTGTGAGGTACAAAACACGAATATTAGCTTTGATTCTTCACAAAAAAAATTCCATCGTTGCGTCGCATTGTCATAAATTATGTATTGAATTGGCGTATCGGATTTATTCGCCTTGATAAATTGGCCACAGTGAGATAAAAAACCTATTATAAACCCTTCCATACAAACATAACCCCTTGCGCTAATAAATACATTCTCAAGACTGAACCATTCGAACCATACGTACAATTAAAAATTGGGAAGGCACCGGGGCATTTGCTATTATATTTTACCACAGACCCGTCGCATGCACTAATTTAATACACTCATATCAATAAAAGAAAAGCACACGGTATTAATAGTCCGTATGAAATATTAGCTTGCAGTTGTCAAACCTTATTTTATTATCTTATTGACAATTTATTTGTAAAATAAAAATTAATAACAGCAACAATTGTCTAAGGGTACTTTGGCAAACTTCGCTTGATTAAAAGGAATCTCACCACGGTAAACATTATTATGGATAACTCCAACAAGGAGTAGGTAGCAGTATTGTTAGGGCAATTATTTCGCACCCTTGAGAGTTTTCACTTTTAAGTGTTTTGATAGCATATTTAAACCGGAATGTGAGAAGTCTTTTGTTAATAAATCACGACGTATTTACCCACTTGGCGCCCGTGGTTTGAAATGAACGTTGAAGCCGGGTCAAAAATTTGGCTCTTTCTCGTCTAATTTTGGCCACGTGCCATTATCTAACCGGAGGGGAATAGAAGCGTTTTTGTTGAAGAGGATTTGATCCTAAGTTGATAAGGAGATTATATTGTTTCTCTTTACGTATCAGACTTTGTATTAATGAAGAGGAGTTCATTGAACTGATTTAACAATTATATTTACTATAATATAGAAGAGGTTTTTAATGTAAGCAAACATAGCATCATCTTTTATCTTTATAAACCTGTGTCCGGAAAGCCTTCAGTTCAGAGCAAGAGATAAAAACTAAGAAAAAACACGTTTTTTAACCTTATTTTTTAGTATATAGTACCAGTAAGAAAACCTCCAATACTACTATAAAACAACTGGAAACAACATTCGCAGTGGATTTATTTCAGCGTCGAATGTCACCAAAACGATTCTGATTGGTTGAGAATTATAATTTTCGTGATTTTTCAAATTTAGAAAGGGGAGGGGCACAGAAGTCACCGTTTCTAACATTTTTATCGATAAATTCTAAACATGCACCCCTACTAAAAAAACCTTCTTGTTTTTAAATTTCTGTGGGTGTACCACGGATTTTCGACAGGGTCTGGCAATCAGATATACTTTTTAAACTTAAGCGCTTCCTACCCTCTCATTACCATTTATTGAAATCCTATCTAACTAATCGCTGTTTCAGAGTGAGGTACGGCAATGAATTCTCGGAAGTCAAACAGATACAGGCCGGAGTACCGCAAGGTAGTATGCTTGGTCCTATCCGATATATCATTTACACTGCTTACCTCCCAACACATCCTGACACTATTATCATCACCTACGCGGACAACATCGCAATCCTATCATCTACCTCGAATCCTGTCCAAGTTACCTCCAACATCCAGGAATACCTTGAGCTTAACGAAAACTGGTGTAAAAAATGAGGGACAAGAATGAACAAAGAAAAATGAACTCAGTGTACTTTTACGATGAAAAATCAGTCTTGTCCTCCATTATACATCTACAACAAAGAGATACCAGTTTCCACTCAAATCAAATACCTGGGACTACTTCTCGACAGCAGACTGACGTGGAATGGAACACAAGACTTAAAACACAACAACTTAATACAAGACATGGACTACTACGAAGACTTCTAAGATCGAAATCGACTTTGACAATTAAGCTAACACTGTACTAGACTTTACTAAGTCCAATATGGACATACGGAATGGAACTATGGGGTACTGCCAAGCATTTCAATATCCAGAGCATCCAGACCTTCCAATCGATAGTCCTTAGACAAAGTGTCAAAGCACCTTATTATGTCACTAACCTCACTATCCACAAACACGTCAACATTCCTTTTGTCAACGAACTAATCCGGTCCAATTCCAAACCTTCCACACCAGCCTTTCGAATCACCCTAACCATACTCCTCGAGCCCTCTCCACTCATTCCCATCCTGACAACCCACTACGTCGCTTCAACCGACGGTGGACTCGGGACCTCCTTGACCCCTAATCATATACGAAGAGTACCAGCAACGGCTAGATCCTCAAAGCATGTGTTCTACCGGTGCGTGCTGGCATTGGTGCTAGTGTTGTGTTGTGTCGTACATTAATCATGTGTACATATTTGTATAGATTACTATCATGTACAGGTAATAAATACATTTTTTTTTTAATTCTGTAGGGGATTGTGCTATGATTTCGTTTTTATTTTATGTTGTTAAATTGTTAAAATCCTCTGCTTGGTCTGAGGTGAAGTTGTTATTTTTACAAAATTTCCTCTTTATAGTTCCTATTTTATTATTATGATTTTTTTAATTCTGCGGAAAGTAAAACTTGCAGTTTGGCCGACACCCGAGAAAAAAAAGATAATTCTTTTCACGTAATCACAAGGGTCTCGTATAAGTAAAAATTTCAAACAAATTCCCCCTGAAGATGGCGAATAGAAAAAGCATAGCAACACGACGATGGTTGGCGGACCAGAATGATCGGTCTAACTGTAAATTCGTAGTTACAAGGTACAAGTTAGGAAAGTCGGGCAATTAACAAGTAAATCATTAAGAGATAAATTATATGACTATGTTTGCTCGTGATCTTCAAATTATGAATTCATTCCATTAGTTCAATTTCCTATAAGTTCTTGAATTTTTGACCCATGATATGGAGCAACCCAGTATATTCTGAGTTGTCCAATTTAATTGGAACTTTTCAAAACAAGAGGGTTTGTCAATATAACTATAAACAAATAGTGGTCCAACTGCCAGATCCGGGTAATAATTATTTTTGATAATAGTGAATATAAACGAATAAAATATAAAGGGTAAAGTTATAACGCAAAATGTTACAATAAAGAGGTTCGCCTGGCAATCCTTTAAGCTTCGTCTCTCGGCATCCATAAGTCAAACAAGCTAAGTACATAATACTTCCCGGCTTCTCTTCATTAAAATTGAAAAAGGTTCTTGGTAATAATGACAAAAATAAATAATTCCTCACAAAGAAATCTCGTTGTTTCCGGAATGGTTGGCACACATTTTTGAAGCGAATGGCCATTGATGGTTTCGAAAACAGGTCGCAAAACGTAACAAACAATAAAAAAAACCGATATTCATAAATCAATATTTAATATTAAATTTTCATTTTATCAACTACTAAGGGACTTAAAAAAACACTTTACACCTTTAAATAATAAAAGGGAGAAGTACTTCTTGTAATAGAAAATAAATTAACTTTAATTAAGAATCAACATCAAGTGTAAACCACCCCAAAGCCGTCAAGATAAAATCACACAACTTTTTTAACCTTTAAAATAATATTCACAACTAAGAAAAATATAAATGTTATAAATCTAACTTATTGTCTATAAAGAACGGAAAAAGGTGATATTTTGAAACATGCTCTATTTCTTAAGCAGGAATATAAATTTAATAAGGAGGGTGCTTCTTTTTTCTTCTACATTTGCTACAATGTTACTTAGTAATAGGAATCCCTGGTGTTTTGTTAATGCAATCAGGCCTAGAAGCATACGTACGTCTTTTGAAAATCACCAGAGACAATCCTCTTGGATTTGATCCATCAATCTCAAACCATGAAGAAAAACATAAATTAAAAGTAAACTGCGGATAGGCTCTCCAGGCTGGGACGAGAAAATGGGATCGGTCACGTTTCATCAAGTGGCTTTGTTGCTTACTCCCCTTTTGAAGAATGATTAGGTCAATCCTGCAAGAAGCCGTCTCGCAATGATGAGGGACAACTATCGAGGACTGTCGTTATAATACGATTTCAAGGTATATAACGAGTACCAAAAGTTCGACATTTTATAATGACTGACAACGCTATTATATATATATATNAATGATGTACCCAATTCGACCAATTATTTTAAGTTTTATTAAGGAAATCATTAACAATTTTATTGATCCTATTGGACCACATGTAACATGTTTTTAAGCCAGATTATTTCTTCCTAAACATACACTCAACATGAGCAGAATATTATTAACGACTTTCCTACTTATTTGAACACTACAAAAAGTCATGAGTTTCCATACACATTCTATGCAAACCGAAATAATATAAAAGTCTATAAAGCTACCGTGAGTAAGGATTAAAAGAATGATGTACCCAATTCGACCAGTTACTTTAAGTGTTATTAAGGAACTCATTAACAACCTTATTGATCCAATTAGACTACATGTAACATGTTTTTAAACCAGACTATTTTACATACACTCAACAGTAATAGAAGAATATTAACTTTCCAACTTATTTGATGGCTAGAATAAGTCATGAGTTTCCATACACTTGCTACGCAAACCGAAATAATAAAATAATAATATAATAATATAATAAATAATATAATAAAACTATTTTAATATGGAAAGGATGAAGGAAACAGAAAAATTTAATAAAGAAGACAATAACTTGGTCATAAAATAAAAAGGCCTTAAATGTGCTGAGTTCGTAACAAGTTTGAATATAAAAACCTGTATTTATTTTATTGATGGCATATTAAAACAACGTTCATTTGTATACATTAAAAAATTAAAATAGTAACTTTAAAATAAACATGTCGAATCATTTAGTAACTATTGAAAAAGGTTAATTAATAAAATAAGTTAAATTTAAATTACACTATAGTAGTAAAGTTTGAAAATAATTCACTTCATTATTTTTTTATGATGGAGTAAAAAATGGAGTAGTAGCAGGCAATGTGTAAATGCATTTTTCTTTCTTATACATATGTTTTATTGGTAAACTGTTAAAATTATTTTTTCTAATTTTTTTAACAAATCTTTTCCCACTGCATTACTTGAGAAACAAATGTATAAATGGTAATAAATTTCAGCTCTGCCACTAAACTAGCATGCACTATGGACCTAGGCTCGCATTTTCTCTGTACATATACACTCTTTAATTTTATACTATATTTAAGTAAATAAAACTTCAAACAAACTACAGACCGCATCTCATGATTTCTAAATAAATATCGATTAACGGTCACTAATCACAACACACCAACTATAGAATTCATCAAAACAAAAACCATACAAAACTGCAACGCGCTTAAGAATAAAGTACAAATTAAGTATAAAGAAGTAATTAGAAATTGACAATATTTTGTTTTGCTTGTCGAAATCATAGCTTGGTGCGTAGGCCGGGAATTTGTTGAAAACAATATTCTCGAAATGAGTATTTTTCATTTCAATAAAGTCTCACTCCGACCGGTGTTTACACAAAACGCTAACATTTGTGCTAAAAGTATTCCCATTTGAAATATAGAAGAGAAGCTTACCGGGAAACAGTACATATTTCACATTCGTATTAAACTTTTGCACGGCAAATGTATAATACAGTACCTTTTCATTTGGGTAGCATCGTTTAAAACGCCACTCAAAGAAAATTACACCCGTTGTACTGTCGGGATGAGCACATCCTGGGCGCATTAATGCGATTTTTACCCTTCAAAATCGTCACGAAATTAATTAAAGGCCTAATCGATTCGACAGCCGGGAAACTCGAGAAAGAGCCCGGCCCAGCATTTCTTTGAAAAATTGGACGGAGGGAATTGTACAGAGATCTTTGCAATATCAAAGTTCTATACGACAAAGAGAGGGAGTCTAGCGGGATACTGCAGAGAATTATTAATTAAAGCCGCGTCAATTCTCCTGTGTTAAAACAGACACTTCTCCAACGCCAGACTCTCATAAGTTCAATTTATTTCATTAGACGGTATTTATATTAAATTACGAGTTTTATTAATAAATGTCAAGTATGTCAGCAAAATGATAGAGTAATTGGATAAATTTTCTGCAGTAAAAAAGAAACAAAAGCATTAAAACTATACTTCGGTGGATAAAATTGTGACTTCAACTAACAACGGGTCTTCGGGAGTTTTACGCAGACCCAATAACATTCCCAAGAAACTGCTGACAACACTGCTGACTCGTTTAGAGATACTGTATATAATATACCCTTAACCCTTGCCCAACGAGACCCAATTAGACTTTTATCTTATTTCGTCAACTTGTTTGCAGCCTTTTTAAATAATCGCGTTAAAAGTTTCTCTTTCGAATTAATTAACAAACTTAGTTATTTATGTTTCAGGTTCTAAATAATAATTAAACATAATATAATTTGAGGGTCACGAGCTAACACAGTCATATTATAATTTATCTCTTAATGATCTACTTGTTAGTTGCCCATACTTTCCTAACCTTTACCTTGTAACTATGAATTTACAGTTAGACCGATCATTCTGGTCTGCCGGTCATCGTTGTGTTTTTTCTACTCGGAACCTTCAGTGGAGAATTTGTTGGATATTTATACTTATACGAGACACCCTTGTAAACGTACGAGAAAAGAGTGATCTTTTTTCTCGTTTTTCGACCAAACTGCAAATTTTATTTTCCGTAGAATTAAAAAAAAATCATAATAATAAAATAGGAACTATAAAGAGGAAATTTTATAAAATTAACAACAACATAACCTCAGACCAAGCAGAGGATTTTCGCCATTTAACAAAATAACATAAAAACTAAATCGTCGCACAAGCCGTTACATAAATTTGAAAAAAATTATAAAAAATAAATAAAGGCAATGTACTAAGATAAAATTATTTACAACTATAAAACTAAGATTCATGCTCTATTAGACTTACATTATTTAACAATAAATGGCATTTTCAAAAACACCGGCACCCTGAGGGTTTATATGACCTCTGCTGTTGCGAACCCTCGTAAAAAAAAACAAAAAAAAAAAAAAAAATAAAAAAAAAAAATAAATAAATGGCATACTGACACCTACATCAACGACACCTTATCAATCAAAACGAACAAAACATAAACCAACAAGAGGTAAAAGAAACTAGTAAATTAAACTTCTACCTACATCACAAACGTCATACAGAAAACTCACGGCCCCACAGAAACAACAAGACAACGAAAATAACAAACGCCTAAAAATAATAAAATTACTTACAACCCTTAAAAATCGCTCGCAAGCCCACGTCGCCTATAAGGAATAAACACAAACCAAAAATAACTTAATTTATTCCATTCAAAACTCATTGAATCCTCGATCTGAATTACAGACTGGTATAGACAACGAAAAACACAAAATAAGGGGCAAACCCAATGACTCGTTTCACCTTTCACGAACTTCCAAAAAGGGACTTAACCTAATTGTAAGTCAAACTTAAAAAAACCACTCACTGAAGATGAAGCTCCATTGTCTACTGTGTTCTCGTTGTTCCAACTAAGTTTTTAACTTATGTTATTGTTTGCGTAAGGCTTTATTTAGTACTGTTTCACAGCATGTTGTGGCATTTTGTGTAGTGGCCGTTCCGTCTTTGTTAAATGTCGTATTCATTAAGATTACGAGTGTGTTTAGGTTTACTTGTTGTTAGTGTTTGTCCATTTAGTCACGAATAATCTGGATTTTTGTCAAGTAGATGGGAAAAAAACAATTTTCATCTGCCAAGCTTTTGACCTAATTTAAGGTCATCATCGGGCAAAACAATTTTAAAGATGTCTACAAATTGATATAATTACATTTTTAATAAATGGTTTAAAATTTCTTCAACACTGCCAAGTACTGTGACTATTTAATGTTTTCCTGTCATCGAAGGTTTTGTTTATGTGTACGGGCCCTTTAACACGAGTTAGTGTAAAATTACTTTGATAAATTCTTTGATCAACAAATATCATGTTTCAAATGGATTCAGAAAAGCTTTTGCAGATTCCATTTCCCCCTTCATAAAACCGTTCTTTGGTTCCGATTAACCACCAAACATTTATGATTTCCTAATGAATCCGTTTCAACCGATTGTGTTCAGTGCAGTTATTACACGACATAGGCAGGTACCACGCAACCGGTAATGGAATAAGCACTACCACGGTTCAACCATCATCAATAACCTTGTCCAGTCCATTTTACAAAGTGTTAAGAGATAAAAGTAGAAAATATATATAAACAAGAGAAGCAAACTGGAAAACAAAACACCTACTATGTCTTTGTCTGTGGTTCAGTTTCCAAACTTGCAGGTTCCATTCCCGGCGAGCCTACCAGGAAAATATATCGGCTAGAATAAGGCTTTCTCAAAATACAACAAATACAACTTGTGTTAGAGGGCCTTCAAAAGGCACGTATTCGTTTTGTCGTTGTTCGTAGTATATCAGCTATTATTTATTATTTATTAAGTGTAAGTCTAGTAGGGCTTTATTTAGTTTTTCTTTGTTATGTTCTTTTTATTGTGGGAATAACAGTCAATTTTAGTAACCTTTATCGTTTTTAGTATTGGTATGTAAAGTTTCTTTATTTCTGTCTTTTTCGATGTATTGCAGCGTATTGTGTTAAGCCATGTGTAGTTTGGTGTCAAATCAAAAACTATGTTTCATATTGTAGTATATGTAGTGTGTAGTGTTTCTTGTTGAGGTCTGCACAGAAAAAACATTGCACACAGACCAACCGTTGGAGATGTTGAAATGCCGAAACATTTCTGATAGACTAAAACCACAAGGACTGCAAAAATCGAATAATAACATTGTTTCCTGTTGAAAAAAATTTAACCTACTTTGCTAAGTCACTCGGTCAATAAGTCAAGATTGTATTTGGCAGCTAGCTACTACATGGGTATTATAGATATTGAAATACATTATTCCTCTCTAAGCGACGGAGCGAACAAGGCTATAATATTTTTTTTAGCAAAAAAGAAAGTTAATATTTTTTGCAGCCACTAAAGCCCCTGTATATTATTTTTGGTAAAATCAAAGGATTATTTTTTCCACAAATTTTTCGCCATCCAAACGATTGATTTTTTTGTAATAAAAAATAATGGTAACTTAACAATTTATAGTAATTTTTGTAGAGTGCTTCGACCCTATACCTTACGCGTAATGGCACAAACTTGGCTTCGGTAAATAAATCAGAACAGGAGATAAAAAAGAAATAAATAAAACATTTTGCGATGTTTTTCTTGACTTCATTCTTTTTGCCTCACTTACAATGACAAAAACCTAAATGTTGATGACGAAGACTGAAATAAGAAATATTCCGCTTTTCTACGTTGTATGAACGTTTAATTTGGATGAAATTCTGACAAGTTATGAATTTTTAATTCGGAAACACCAGATAACGGAGAAAAACTTGCCTCAGGCTGGTACAGTTTAATGTCTTTGGTTGACTATAAAAATTCGGATCTGTGGATCGGATCAGATTTATGAGCTTTAAAGGGTTCTTAAACGAATCCATTTTTTTCAATAACATTTTTAAGCATACTTTACTGAAAACGTCCTTTGGTTTCTGTAACCTCATATAGTACAACCCTGCCTACTATTTTGTTATCCCACATTATAAAAAATAAAACATGCAAAAACTTTTTACCGATATAATTGAAATATCTGCACACACCTTGAAATATGTGCACAAAATCAGCAGTAAACCATGTTTAAAAATTATTTAAGTTAATTTCAATATTTTTTTTTAGTCGGCTCCTATGGGAAGGGCTCCAATGGGACGCTCGGACATGTGTCTTATTTTTTCGCCCTAGTATTACCAAAAAAGTTTCATTAAAATCGGTCTTAAAAATTCAGTTAAAAACTAAATTCAAAATTAAAAAGTTATATACTAGCAAATGTAATACGCGTCTGGTTCTAACAAACAGACCGAACTATTAGGCAGTAGGGTTAGATTTCCATTTGTATTATTTCCAAGTTCTCAGTTTCACTATTGACGAGTCGACGATGGATAAGGCTAAACAATGGAGTTTCCTAGTGCGGAGTCAGCCCATCCATCATCGTATTTCCCTCCTTTAGCTTAATCGTTAAATTTCCTTCCGGAGGAAAAAGCATGCTTTTTCTTCAAACGAATAAAACATTGTTAAAATTTTCTTAATGTTCTTTCTAGTCGGTTACTTCGTACAAATCACCCATTTGGTAATTTGGTTAGTGGTTTCTTATAAAAATGAACCGTTAACATTCGGTTTTGTTGTTTACCCGTTGTTCTTCAAGCGATTTTGATTTCGGTTTACAGGTAGGAATGTCGTCTTTTTCTTTTTTTCTGTAGCCTGGTCGTCCTTCTAACCTCTGTTTTTGTATTTTAGACGAATTTCGGGATGATCAAATTAGTATTTATAACAAAAAAAATATAACGACAATGGCAATAACACCTCGACCATAATTACCATAAAAATACCACCATAATTACCATAAAAATAATTACCATAAGAAAACCACGACACATTTTTAACCTTCCACTAATTGACAAAAAGAAAAGTTAAAATTGATCCATATTCTGTAAGTTTTTCTACGTCTAGGAAAATTTTGAGTCACAGTCAGTAATTTCTACGTTATCACTCCTGGAAGGTAAATCTTCTAGCATTGTAAAGAACTGCAGGAGCAACAGTAATCATTAAGAAAGTAATCTATAGAAGTTTGCACAAATGTTTGATAATACAGGCGATCTGAGACTTGTATTAACAGTACAAATAAAGAAGGGCATTTTACAAATATTTGTATTATTAGTGACTTTTATGGTACGGAATTCCTTTTATTACAACTTACTTAAACAATTTTTCTTGTACTTTCGGCTTTACAATTGTTCTTTGTACTTTTGTGCTTTTTATTATTAAGAAACAAAATAGTACAAATTACAAGCTACTACACTGAATTGTACTACTACAATTGTATTGGCTGTATGTATGTATGTATGTGAGTGCGTGCGTGCGTGCGTGCGAGTGTGTGTGTGTGTGTGTGTGTGTGTGTGTGTGTGTGTGTGTGTGTGTGTGTGTGTGTGTGTGTGTGTGTGTGAGTGTGTGATTAATTGGTGATATATATATATATATATATATATCACTATGAAACAAGGCTCAGTTATCTGTAAATGTCTAACAATTAATTTTAAAATTGCTTGTTTGCCTTTAGTCATTAAAGATTATCCTTTTTTTTATACAGCACGTGGCAAATACAATAAGGCCACGTGCACACCTAAGGTTCGTTAAGTTCACAAGAGAGTATTAATTGTTGAAGAACATTAAATAATATGAACATTATTGACGTTTTTGTTCGGAATTTAGTAAAACGGCCATTAAAATTAAGTAAAAGCTATAAGCTTACTTAACTGAAAATTGTTTAGTTCGAAATTGCTTAATTCAACGAACCATGAATGAACACAATCAGTTATGATTAAAATATTACTCTTTAAACCTTGAAAAGTTTAAATGTAGAAACTTTCAAAATCAAAAGCCTACTTCTAATAAACATTTGATGTAAACATTTTCTCGAGGAATTTCAGCATACCACTATGGGGATCCTGGCCTACAGGATGCGACTAAGGAGACTGGTCGAGTAAGATAGTCCAACGAGGCGGCAAATACAAGTACACTCTATTATTCCAAGTGATTAACTTCCATCCTTTACAGCCTCAGGCCATCTTCCTCGCCCCTTCAAATGAGATCGACCCGACCCAGCCAGTTGGTTTTATTTACTGAAATGTAATCTGTACGATGCAGAGGAGAAATTATGTTCCGTGAAATTGCGGCCTCATTGAAAAATAACCGCCTTGTTCATATTTACCCTTTCCTCTTCCAAGCAGGTGGAATTATGGCTGTTGGATTAAGTCAGGTGTTGTAAAACTCAAGTCAACTGCTTTGTTTTTGCTAACAAACCCTATATGTGTTGTCACTTTATCTACCATGTTGTACATAGAGCTCGTTTAACGAAAACGCCTTTTTATATGCAATTGTCCTTCACATCGTAGAAAAAAAGAAAATCATTCCTGACCACCAATTTGGATTCCGAACAAGACATTCAACAATAGACCAAATTCATCGAGTAACGGACGTAACAGAAAAATCTCTTGAAGAAAAACAAATTTGTTCTGCTATCTTCCTTGCTGTCTCACAAGCTTTTGACAAGGTCTGGCACGAAGGACTCATCAATAAACTAAAAGTATGCTACCAAAGCAGTATGTCGATATTATCAGTTCCTACCTAACCGACAGACTGTTTAGAGTCAAACAAGAAGATCAATATTCAAAATTAAAAACAATAAATGCAGGAGTGCCACAAGGTAGCATATTAGGTCCACTGCTTTATTTGTTATACACCAGTGATTTTCCGAAAATTGCAACGTTGCAGATGACACAGCGGTGATATTACTAGGACCGACTATCACCCATTAAACCAAAATCCTCCAAAATGCATGTAATAAGATAAACGAATGGACAAAAAAATGGAAAATGAAGCTAAATCAGCATAAATCAGTTCATCTAATCTTTACAAACAAAAAGGTGGACCATGTTTCGTCGCTCACAATCGATGGTACTACATACAGCAATTTAGCTAAATATGACCTTCGAAATGACCTTAGATGCCAAGCTGAGATGGAAAGAACACGTGAAGAAAAAAAAGGACAGAAATAGGTTTAAAGTATAGATAACTATATTGGTTGATAAGACGTGGCTCCAATCTTGCTATACAAAATAAAATATTATTATATAAACAAGTCATAAAGCCTATGTAGACATATAGTATTCAACTATGGGGTTGTACCAAACACAGCAATATCAAAATCATACAAACACTCCAAAATAAAATCTTTCATAACATCGTCAATACACCTTGGTACATAAGTAATAAGAACTTACAAGGGATCTTAAGATCCCTGAAGTCACGGCAGCAATACAAAGATTTGCCGCCAAACACCAGGCTCGCCTCAGCCAGCACGAAAATGTGGAAGCGACCAAACACTTACCTAAACGAAACCTGGTCAGAAGATTAAAAAGAACAAAGCCATATGAACTTGTGTAGTTAAAAATAAACAGAGAATAGTGAAAAGTAAATCTTATTGTACCAATGGGTTTATAAGAATGTAAACGTTTATTTATTCTATAATATTATTGTAAAATTAATGGTTGGTCTAATAAGACCAGTTTTAATAAATAAATTTAATTAATTTAAAAAAAATTGTCCTTAAAATTCCACAACCCAGCAAGTGCTTCGCATGTATGAGCTCTTATAACGAAATAGTGTTAATAATCTAATCCACAACGCATTTTTCACATTCCACAAAAAACTATCCTCATATCCTAAATAACCCATTATCCATATTCAAATAACCGACCCCAAAACCTAGTCATTTAACTATTAAATAAAAATGAAAAAGCAGCAATGATTGCTGGCTGACGTCATAATATAAAATTGTCAAATGCGAAAAATATTGTATTAGAGCCCATTACGCGATCTACGTAGATTGTACAGATTGTAATCAAATTAAATAAATTATCAAACTTGTTTGATTGGACCCAAGAAAACTAGAAAGAGGCAGGGAAAATAATTTGTCAAGAATGTCTCTCCTAAACTTATTACTAACATGCTACATCAAAGACAAAAAAACTCAAGATTTTGCAAGTCTTATGATAAGAAATTTCTGAATCAATAGGCATTTGAAAAGATTGGGAGAGGCAGAATGCTGAAAAGGTCCTTCCGAAAAGAAATGGCAACTGCAATACATATTAAGTTGCTCTGGTGTTCTAAAGAAAAGTTTTCTTCTCGCGGGTCAAAACAAAATAATAGAGAAATAGTCCCTTGGATTGGAGTTAAACCCAAACGAGCGGGAATACAATAATTCTTTTTAATATACGCAGTTTGTATGGCTCTTTAATGAGCCAAACTGAATCGTACTTGTCTTCACAAACACAGACAATATTTAAAAAAATACAACGAATCAATAGCAGACGTCTAACATAAAAGTTTTCATATCTAAGTTCGAACATAAATTGAAAACTAATCGTGAATCATCAAAAAATTACAAGAATTTCGATTCAAATGCGATATGCTGGCTAATAAAAATTATATCTATTGAACTTGAATAAAACCCTCTTTCAACCAGATAAACTGTCGTTGGGTACACCTCTCCTTTGGTGTAACTAATTTGTTGGCAAAACAACATGGTTTAGAAAGAATATTAAACAACACTTATTTAATATTAAATGTATCTCATATTTTCTTCCAGATATGTTCAAAGTTTCTTCACTTTGGCTTATTGTCGGTACAACGTTCCGTTTCCCCACCAAAAGTATCGAAAAAGTAGAAGTGTCGAGTAAAAAAGTAGTCTCAGTGTCAACTGGCGAAATCCCGATACACGTGAAGTATCGGTACTTCTTCCGCACATTTGCCTTTATTTGTGTGTTCATAAACTTACCTCGTGATAAATGTTTAGGGTTTGCATATTTCCAAGTTATTTAGTATGTCCAGTGTCCTTCGTTTTGAACGCTATGAGGCAATTCTAAGGTTAAGAAGGTGTTTTATGTCGTTTAGATTGGCTTTTTGCTCATTTTGTTTATATTTATGGTGATTTTGTTGTCTAATCAAGTAGTCTAATTTGGTAGTAGTGGTCTAGCAGTTGTAGGTAATTTATTTTTCAATGTAAGGCTAGCAGGATTTTAGCCAGTTTATCTTTTTATGTACATTGTTCTTATTTCGCTCTCTCAAAGTCATTGATGTTGGTGTGTGTTGGTAATTTATTTTTTAATGTAAGGCTAGTAGGATTTTAGCTAGTTTATCTCCTTATGTATATTGTTCTTATATCGGTGTATCATAGTCGGCTATGTTTATACTTTAGTTTTAACTTATTTTTGAAACGTTTTATGTTTAAAATTAATAATAATTCAGCCCAGCAGGATGTGGTAGATTGTGAGATTCTTGATAGAAGCCATCAAGTCATTTTAGTCCAAGAAAAGACATTCACAGTACATGCTCAGAATACTGACAAAATAATATGCAAAGTAGGACATCAACTCCAGGAAATCAGAATACCTTGTAGCGGGAATGTCAGAATTCAGGTTTAATTTTAGAAGATGCTTGTCTTCTGCTAAAACTTAATGCAAAAAACCAAGTAAGCTATTAAAAAATTATTTTCGCTTTTATGGAGCCTATGTTTGTTTCTTTAAGGATAGAAATGGATTCCTGTAGGACGTCATCATTATTTAAAAAAATATATTAAAAAAAATAGAAAGAATTCAACCGCTTTACAACTGAACCTGAACACCCAACCTGACCAGTGAGACTTTAAAAAACGGATTATAGTAGATAGCTAAAGAAAAAGTACTCGAGATTTTTTAAAAATAAACAAGCAAATAAAACGAGTCTAAAATAGACAATTGGTGGATGGATCGGGCAGTGTATGCTGAGTTATGGCCCCGCATAAATGGTGTCAAATAATCATTGGCCAAAATACTGAACTTGACACCCACTAGAGAGACGAATAAACAAAAAAACCGACTGAATAACCAGTTAAGGAATGGTTTTATCTTTTGAGGGAAGATGACTGGGAAGATAAATCTCTGTGCGAGACGAGATTCCTGGGGATCTTCCTATAAAAACTACTGCCGTAAAATAGGAGGAAAGGTAAAAAGAGAATGTTATTTTGTGATATAGTATGGTTAGCGATTAAAAAAGGGAACGAAAAAAGTGTAATGATTGTTTTCATAGTGATATCCTCCTCCACCACCTAATTTGGAATGGACTGGCTAATTTATAAAACATGCTATAAGTATCTAATTGTAAATACTTGAATGAGAGAGGTTCACCCTGGATTTTGTTCTGTGAAAAGAGTCCGCTCACTCAAAAGTTTGGGAAGCCCTTTAAATAATTATCAAACTAAATAAACAATATTTATATTTGCAATAGCCTACATTACGAATAATTCTCTAAATAATTAAGATTTAAAGCGCACGGGTATCATTCTCTTGAATGTAATTACAAAGCTTGTTAGAAGGGGAGAAGGCCCCGATGGAATCCCATCCAATGCCAAGCTGAGTCGAGCCTCTTCCCACACCACCTGAGACTTACGTAAATGTCCCTCGAGCAATCTTCTCTCTGATGAGCACTCGAAATTGACTTACCGTACTGGATCTGACAGGAGATAGCAAGTTTATTGAAGACAGTGCAATTGATGCAGTGTGAGCTTTTATTCCTAATGACCTGTCAGACGACATTGACACATTTACGCCCCTGAGTTTCTTAATTTCGCAAACTAAAAAAGAATGAGGGGGTTAATTAAATACTATTATCTACAGAGCATATGGAGCATATGAGGGAAGAGAACAAAATACTATTAAAGATTCAGTACAACTATCTCGTGATAATTTATAACAACATTTAATTTTATTTTTTTGTGTGCAAAATTTGTATCTACAACATCCTACATTTATACACATACACATGTACATGCATAAATAACATTAAAAAGTAAATTGGCGTGAAGGCTGGAAAAGGTAAGTTGCCCAACGACGACCTAATCTAGTAGCTATTTAAGTAGATCCCTTGGCCACTGACGTCTTAAACGTCGGAATGCCCTTGCGGGATTTTTTAGTAGTAAGTGGATATTCAATTACAGATTTAAGGAATTTTGTGTACTGCGAAAGGACGAGTTCTTAGATAAAAAGGAATTTGGAAGTACGGTTCGATATGTTGTTCGATTTTTTTTTTTTTTTTGAGATTCTGGAACCTCAGAAATAGTTGTCATCTGTGAAAATTAAAAGCGCCTATTCTCCTTCAGTCCTATCTCAAATTATAGGGACCAACTACAAGCAATTAATAAATCTCTATACTCCATTAGACCAAGTGATCCAATGGTTTTAATTATAAATTCCCTGTCTACTTTTCAAGCAATAAGAACCCTTCTAGTCGTAATTTCAACGTATGGGATATCTTCATGTCCCTTAACAACCACAGCAAAGATCATTCATTTTATAAATGTCGAATATAAACTTGAATAGTGGGCCCAAGAACTGAACTTTAGCACTATGAACTAGCTAGTAGTCTTCCCTATTTAATAGTGCCAACTGAAATAAATACGCAGGATATTACATAATAATTTCTTTTTGGTTGGGAGGTAAGTTATTGAAGAAATTAATCCACCAGATTAGTCGCTGTGAGAGTGAGAATTGAACATATATAATTGGCAAAAATAAACAAACATTTTTCTTTTTTTCACGAGCTCGAAAGGAGGAGAGCTAATTTCACCATACTATACATAGATAGAAATTTTCTCTATTGTCCCACGTATACTAAACTTCATTTTTCCCTAAAAATATATCTTAATTTTACGTATGATTAAACTTAGGAGTGCTATCACTGGATAACTTCTCCAGTCGATGTCTTTTCGTTTTTTTCTCTTTCTCTTTTGTACAATCTTGTTACATATGTAACTTATTGCGCTTCGCGTAGATTGTTGCTGAATTACTCAAATTAAAAAAAATACTGATTCAACTAACGTGCAAGCAATTCCTAGAACAAGATGGAAGTTTTCAAAATAGACAACATTCAAGAAAACATGTTTTCTTGAGGTGATCCTAGATGGGAAGGCCCTGGAGATATTTGACTACGCAGGTGGCCTAAGGATCCTCTAGGAATAACCATACTGAACAAGTTAAGCACATTTAGCATACGTAAATCTCCAAAGGTCGAGAGTAGAATATCTTAATATCGCAATAACACATTTAAAATCATAAGAATTAATTCAAGCCTAAATATTCGAATAACTCGAAAATTTTGGCAAAAGACTTTCCAATTGGTGCCTTAGTGAAACGATTGCTGTTGATTGAGATAAAATCGAGAAGATTTAGAAGCAATATATCGGTAGCCAGTAAAATAGGATTTGGGTGGCAAGGGCCAATTGAAGGAGGAGCACAACCCTAAGAAGCTTAAGCTCCTCGGCTGATTGGCAAGGATGGAAGCCGTTCTTCTGTCTTTTTTCCATTGACAGAATAATCAACTCGCCCAATCCCTTATTTATTCTCATGAAAAGTAGGAACTAATGAGCAGACATGTCGAGCCTTTCCAATAAACATTTTGGAACGGAAATTCAATTTCCAAGTAATGAAATCTGTGTTAAGTTTGCTGAATTCTTTTACTTTTTAAATTTATTTAAAGGGCAGAAACCACCAAGGATCTTCATTCGAATTGTTCTATTAAATTGTATTAAATCTGAATCCTGTGGAAGTTTAAAATTGCAAGTTTTGTTATGCCGTCTTGACTAATATGTGTGTTAATAAATTGTTGATTATTAATTCGTTATCAATAAGTGTGTACTGTGTAGTGGTTACAATTTTATTACACATGGTTTTACTTGCCATTAAATGACCTAGGTGGCTTTGCAATGCCACACCCTTAACCTGGGTAGAACAATTTCTTTTCTTTTTATTGTCTTCGCGATAGACGACGTTTTTATTGTGCGAAGGTTATTATTTTATGGACTAAGCCACATTTGTTCCCATTGTGAGCTTAATGCCTGGTATAAAGGCTGCTATTAAGGATACAATAGACGATAGTCCGTACGAATAAAAAATAAAAAAAGTCCGTTATTTTGTCACCAAGGGTTGTTTGTCCGATGGTCAATCCGTTCATTGCAATTTCTTTTTTTCATTCCATATGGAGCCGGAGGGATTTCTCCCTTTAGCAGTTAATCTTTCTTCTATTGTTTCTATATATAATTACTAATGGATTTCTTATTCGGTTTCGTTTCATTTATTTTTCGGTATTTTTCTCAGGGGAATGTTATCAAGGTCTGAATAGCGCAACGATGATTTTTTCCAAGTACCATTAACTTTTCCTAGCTTTTGACAGACAGTTGCAGGATATGTTAAAGTTGTGAACTATTACATTAACTGTGAAGCCATCTTGAAGTAGTGGAATGATATTATCAGAAGCAAATTTGATTTTTGGGTGCTTACATTCATTTAAATGTAAATTCCTGTGAGATCAATCCTGACAAAACGTAAGATGCTGGCAATAGTTAATAGGTCAAAAACAATAAGGTTGATGTTATCCAATATGGTTGATTATTTTTCCAATGATTTTCCCAATGCATCCCATGCATGCGGAGAGACGGCATTATTCGACCTACCGAAAAACTGCATTAAGGAGTTCCTCCGCCTTTCTACAGGAGAGCCTTTTGTAAATAAAGTCGACTTAAAATAATATATTTCGCAATTTGATTTAGACACCCGATCACGATATCATATATCGTGCAAAAAACAAGAAACCGTTTTTAACAATTAACAATAAAAATGGTGGTAATGAGTGTGAGTGGTTCAAAATTTCGGAATATCGTCAAAATGAGATAAGTTAAATTGACTGGAATTCAACGGAATACTAAGTAACCAAATAAGGGTTGATAGAACCCCATCAAATACGTTCACGTGACAGGAGCAATGGTACAAGCAAACTAGTTTCCAACCTGGTACCAGTAAAAGCGATAAAAGCAATTAAAATTAGAAATATTAATAAAAAGTTGTCTTCATTCAAAGTGCATTAAAAATGACCTGTCTATCACAGGTCATTATCAATTTGTTTTAAGACTCCTAAACGGGAAAAGGTCATAACAGGTTGCGCATAGGTCAGACTAGGAACACAACAAATCGGCACCTCTTGTAGCGGATGAGACCACACTCTATAGACGACGTAATAACAAATTAATGATGTAAAATAATTATTCGGAGATCTTGAGATGCGGTCTGGTGTGACGTAGATTTTGGAAAAACATAACATAATCATTAACTAACGGTCACTAAACCCTTCACAAACTGTAGAATATTCACCCTGCAAAAAAAACTTCGAATCTATCGCAGTCTTGGGGCAAAGTAGAGGGCATAAATGTTCCTATACCTCAGGGTCATAAATGTTCCTATACCTCAGGGTCATACATATTTTAAACTGTACGTCTTTGTGTGTCAATGTTTGTCTATTTATTATTCATTGGAACGAATGTACTTATTAGAGAAAATGTAAGTGAAAATGGAAATGTGATATCGAGTACTGGGGAACGAATGAGCGAGATATGTGTCGTACATTTCATTGGCTTGAATGAAAATAGTTAATGAGAAACAGTTCTTGTTTGGATCAATCTTCCTTTTATGAGCGTAGTGATTGTAATTTATTAGTGGGAAAGTAGAGGCCCCCAAGGAATATCAAGTACTACTGGACAATATGCATGAAATATGGTGTTTGAATGTAATTTATTAGTGTAGATGGAAAGACTTCTTCCTCAATCACCCCGAGGAAAATCAGTACTCTGGGATATATAAAAGTTTTTTTGTTTTTTTTTTACGAGGGTTCGCAACAGCAGAGGTCACATAAACCCTCAGGGTGCCGGTGTTTTTGAAAAAAAAAACCATTTGTAAGTATGTCGGGTTCGAATGCAGGGCCGCTGGATTCGAACCCGGGACCTTTACCTTACAGTGATGAGCGCCGTGTCAAAGACCACAGCCACCGACGCCCCCAATATATATATGAAAGTATTTATTAGCGGGGATGGTGCGGCTCGTTCTCCAATTACCAGGAGCTGTATGAATGTAACTTTTTTTTAAACGTTTATACTTTCATTGTAAGTAGAAAGTATGTGTGTTTATTATATGCACATTTCTATCCTTTTTCTGACGAGAGGTCCTAAGATAAATTAGAGACTCGGTTACCTTAACACTCAAAGCCAAATTTCCATAAATATACCTACATGCGAACTACATGGACATCACCAGCACTTTTCTTCCTAGTCGTTCTTTTCTTTACAATTAAAGAAGTGACATGGGTGCGCGTGTGGGTTATGATCATGGTGAAATGATCCTGGAGGATTTGGAAAGGACTTCAGAATATCCGCTGTAGTAACGAGTTCGAACAGGAAACAATAGGTAGGTGATCAACTACATTATTTATAAATATGGTTTAATTCAGTAAGTAAAGATGTTCATATAATTTATCAATCAGTTGGGGACATGTGGTAGCTGGAGCCAGCATGAATGAGGAATGAGGTTTATTATAAGGCACACAGTTGAATACAGTGTTCTCTTCTTGAAAATTTCTTATTGAAACTGAATTTTACTTTCAGCAAGGCGGCGTTAATTTTATCGAGGTCAAAATTGAAGGGCTTGTGCTTCAATAAGCTAACCTAAAATCTCGCAATGATCTCCATATAAAAATTGGAAAGGTTCATTTGGGAAAATGTTTTGCCAGTTGAACGTCAACGTCTACGTCTACTGAAGAAAGAGGCTAACAGTCGGCCACAATAAGCGTAATCCCTTGGATTTATGGGTCTCCGGGTAAGTCCTAGTGACGACAAATCTCCGTTCCTCGGTTCCTCCAACGGCTCCGCGGGAATCAAGAGACGTCAGGATCCAATCGACGATAACTCTAGAGCAAAGCCCCATTCCGAATCCGTTTTCTCCTTCAGCAGTTAAAAAATCCCACCTTCACAATTTTTCGCCGAAGGCTTCGCACAAATTCGCCAATCTTAACTTTCAATTTAATAAGTAAAACGAAGTATAGCTTCACTAAAGCTCGTCGTGGCCGTTTCATTTGTCCCCGAGAATCGAATCCTGATTACATGACATTTGAAAAATGGCAAAAAGGAGGGAAAATTCTCAAGGTAGGTTGAAATGGGAAGTTGGTGTTTTACTTATTACATCCATTATATTTCATGATCCGATTGACCAAATAACTTGGTTGAAATGAAGACACTATAGCTCAAGTGGTAGAGCAGCGGCGTATTTAGCCGAAGGTCGTCGGTTCGAATCCCGCTCGTGACACTAACTTTTTTCATTTCAACCAACACCTTACATAAAGATTAATTAATTGAAAGAAGTTATTTAGTCAATCGGACCACGAAATAAAATGGGGTTATACTTAACTACTAACCAAAATTCGTAAGCAGCTGTTTTAGTTACCAAACACATTCGGAATGGAGAGGGCATCGGTGAATATCAGGAGAATTTTGAAATACATACTTTATTTGAATCCAAGGGTGTCAATAAATGATTTATGCTAAATGTAGTTAAAACACACCGTTCTTCTGTAGGTGTATTTGAGGAATTACGTCGTGATTTTTACGTGTACACGGCAGTCAGACCAAGGAAGCGTGGACCGGCGGACCAAAATGTTCGGATACTACCCAACAAGTTCATCACTCCGCGAATCTCAAGAAGAAAGAAAAATTCTCCTATCAACATTTTAAGTATTCACAATCTTAAAACTCTTAAAGTCTTATTTTTCTCTGTTGCCTTTTCGGACTCTAATCAATTTTGCAAAGTACAAATCCCCTATTTTGTCCGCAATTTACGGTTACATTTTGTTGATACAATTTGAAACGTATTCATGGGACCTCTGGGGCGTACGTACTTAGACGGGTTTTGTCATAATGTACGATACCATTTTGATGAGAACAATTTAATTTGTGAATCTTAATAAATATCTGTTGTAATTATTGTACAAAAAACTAATATGAACACTTTACTGCCATTTTCTAAACCTATGGAACTTCCAAACGTGTCCATGGAACTTAATTGACTTTGCTTTCTCAAATGCAAAAGACCCGGCCAGTTTTCGCAAGCTTTTAATAATAAAGGTGAGATTTAATTAAGTTAACTCCCTATTACGACGGCTAACGATAGAGATAACGTGAAAAAGGAATTTAACGCATTCAAAATATTAATGGGAAATAAATAACATCAATGCAATTATTAACTCCTAATCTTATTTACTAACAAGTCAGTAAGCAATACAACACATGCCACTTCCAGTGGCGCAATCGTTAGGCAGGCATCCAATGGTTATCCTTGGCATAGCAACGGTAGCTAACTAGCCGGTCAAGAGACCACCACCGCTGCAGTCATTCAGAAAAAGAGGCTTAAGAAAACATGGGATTTTAAGTATCGAGATATGGCTTTTGTCACGTTCATGGAAGTTTCCGTTGGGATGATATGATTCCTAGCATAGAATAGAGTCTAGAATATGGTCCTAAAGACTTTAGATTGAACAGAAACCTAAGCCCGCTAAGTTCTGGTTAATGGGAACGGAAATAGGGCTGAATGAAGTCTTTTTTGTTCTGTAATGCTAGTTCAGGCTTATAAGATACATACTTTTAATCGATGGGACGGATTACATTTACAAATTACTTAATATATCTTTATTATTTTTAGCGAAATCTGCCCAAACTCGGTTAAATTTGCCATTCAACAACCCACGGATAAATGTGGGCCCAGGAAGAAAATTAATTAAACTCTCAGAACCACTCGTTCACCTGTCATCTCCAAAGCGCAATACTTTCATCGGTTGAACACCCCCTCTTATTTTCCGGAAACGGACAAAAATATAGGGATTATCTGTTTTCGAAACCTACATTGCGGCTGTTAGGTAGGTACTTTGCTGCTTTAAAACAATCCGTAGCTTAGTCCAATTACTTTTGGAAACAGCCATGCCCTGTTTTAAATTGTTCATTTTTCTCAAACTAAATACTTTGTTTTTCTTCACTCCACTCAAACTTATAAACGTGAAAACAAAAAAATACCTTTGTGAACTATTTCAATTTAAAAATATTTTATCCATCAATGTTGTACAATAAGGTAACCACTCTAATAGATACCATGTGCAGACTTCCTAACCTTACCTTCGTGAAAAAACCTTCCTAGTAAAAAATCCACATGGCCTGCTCTAGTACATCTAGGGGGCGTTTTTCTAATTAATTTAGGCTTATCATTTTCTTTCAACTCATTCAGCATATCACCGCAACACTAAGAACTAAAAGATCATCCAAATACTATATCTATATGGAGCACCAAATAGAGAACCATCACGGCCTTCAATTTAATAGCGTGATAATTGTTCCAAACACCACAGCTTAATATAAATAAATATTTCTAACAAAGATGTTGACTCAAAGCAACAGTTACCTCGTCTTACTGTCTACTGCATCCAATACTACTGCGATTCTACCAAACACACTAACATGTTTCAAATAACTGAACATCCCCTCATCACGAGAGATACCTTACACTGCGATCTGAACATCTCAAAAGTTTCAGATGACGGTATTCGTGAAACCGTTGTATTATTTAAATGGACCTTTCGAGTCAAACTATATAATAACTTCAGGCACACAGTATTCTAGAGATGCCTGTTGATGTCATTATCACACATTTCAGATTTGATACAGAATTTCAATTAATTTACATAATTAAAATATTCGAGTGATAGAATAGACTGGGAGAAAATGCTACCCGTTAATGCTGACAATGAGATACAAATGGCTCTAAGACTGTGTAGCTGTGGAAAGAAAGAAATGACTAGAATTCAAGCTTGGAAAATATGCGACTGTTTTTCAATCAGAGACTGTCCAGAACTGTTTAGAATTGTATCAAGACACTGTCATGCTTTGGGAAAAACAACAAAATTACTATTGCTTGGGTACCGGTGCCATAGTGGGGGCCATAGTGCAGGGAGTATCGAGGAGTAAATTGGCCAAGGAAAGTTCAATGAGGACACCCATTGCCCTGAACTCTTTTGCGACATACCATATTGCCAAAAACGTAGATCCATCACGGATTAAAATAAGTCATTGGTTCAAGGGGATTGTACACTAAAACAAAAGCAGGCGTAAACGTTCATCGCAGAAACTATAGGTATAACTACTAACCTTAGAACGAGTTAGGGCTAGAACGATAGTTAGCCTGCTGACTGGACACTGCAGATTCCCGAATACGAACAGACTCGGAACAACAGAAAGAAGCCTCTACAGATATTGCCAGGAAAAAGAAGAAACACCTAAGCTGGCTAAACTTCCTACCCCTGGGAGAGGAAAAGCTGAAAAGTCTTAACGTAGTGCTCTAGATAATAATATAGATGGCACAATAGGCTAATATTGATCACGGAGCGAAGGGTTATAAAGAGAGTGACTCCTTTTAACCTTAACCTGTAATCCTTCCGTTATAAGAAGCACCAAAGTGTAACTTTAAAGGAGTTTACAAAATAGCCGACCGTAGAATATGGTAGTGTCGAATGTGAGTTCAGAATAGCATGCATACATCGCGAAAATCCTTAACTTTAAGACATTTATCATGCTTAGCATAATTTGCGTCAATGCCCCAGCATCAGTTGTTCTGTTAATTGAAGGAGAGTCGAACCCATAATTGTGCAAATAATCACTAACACCTTCTCCACTTAGCTGCTTCAAAAAAACATTTAAGGCAGAACTCATTAATATTAAAAGGTTTAGTAATAATAATGTAATTTTTCAAATAATGTGTGCTACGTTTATTATGCAATGGTAACTTAAAATCTTCACCTTTTCGCATGTTCTGGGTGAATTAATTAAACAACAACTATTTGCCTACTTGGCTAAACTGTAATGATTTGATAGAACATAAAGTATAATTTTAAAAAATCGTAATTGTCTATGATTTAGCTGTCTTATAAAATTATGGCATTTTCAATTGTATTAATAGTTTCCAGCAGTAACATTTTTATCTAATATAAACGTTAAAAAACTCGGTAAAAAAAAGTTAAATGGTAAAAATGTGGGATTGTATAAATACTTGGAAAAATGGTCCTGATTACACTACAAAGGCTTGCCTTGTCACGAAGCGAAAATACATAGAGGGAAGCAAAACAAAAAAAAACCAAGCAAGGGGTGTGAGTGAACCTGGATAATGCGTTCTTTTGTTCTTTTGAAATGGAAGCGTAATGTTTCCTCACAGAGGGACTTTTTTTTAATTATAGCCCAAAGCATTTCAAAGGGACGCATAAGGATAAGGAGCAATAAAAGTAAACGCAAATCAAATATAGGAGGGAGCGGATAGAGAAATAAATTGCTACCTTTCCGTACACACCTACCGGGGCAAATTGTCGGTATTGTTTTTACATTCGTAACAAACTCAACTAATTAAAAACAAATCAATTAGCCCATACCTAGACTGACAAGTGACACATGCACTGACTATTCACTTCGGAAAGTTAATGAAAAATTAAAAATACCCATCACACCAATCCCTACAATCAGCATGGAAAATAGGTGGGCGAGGAATAATCAACAGAACGTTGATACTCCAATAAAGAACAAACAAAACAAATGAATGGGTTGACAGATCGGGTTGAAAAATCGAACAGGAAAAAGTTGATATCTCTCCCCCACCTCAAAACTCATTACAGAGATTTAAAAAAATATAAATCCTAAGAAAACTTCGTAATTTTATCTCATTAATGGTAAAGTTTTTAATCAAATTTCCCAGGAAAGCAAGATGAAACAAACACATCAGATCAGTGCATCCTTTCCCTTATACTGAAGGAAATATCAATGATTGGGAAGGAAGTTAGCCATGACGATCAAAAAACAAAAAAGCCTAGAGACGTATCTCACTCCTGTTAGTATTAACGAAACTATACGGAAAAAATTAAAACCAATTATGGTTGGTTTTGACCGGTAATCAGGTTCTGCGTACAGACATAATAGAAAAGTCAACAGAAGAAGACGAGACCCTGATAAATATATAAAGAAGATGTGTTTGCAGAAAGTTTTCGAATCCTACATCTCTAATAGGCATTTTAGAATCAAGCAAGAGGAAGAAAAAAAGGCAAATGCACCGGTATCACAAGGAAGTTTACTGGATTCTTTTTTCATCATATGCGATTAATGTCCATAATTGATATTAAAAAAACATTAGTCAAAATTTTACACATCTCGGCAATTGTAGCTGTAGCCATGATCACAAAGAAGCTGGAGAAACTTAACAGACATCAGAAATCAAAATCTTTCTGAAAAGAATTCATAATCTTTGAATCCCGAGATTCTACTGCGGTCTGGGTGTAAAATTATCACCTCGTAATAAAATAACCAGTTTTTTTGTTATATGACTAGTTTCTATTCAAAACTATATCCAATCAAGGTTAACCTGTAACTAGTTTTGGGGGGCCGCGGTAGCCGAGAGATTAGCTGTTACTCTGGCAATAGGTAAGTCATAGGCCATAGGAAAAACTACATAATTTGCTTTACAATTAGCCCTTTATACAAAAGGAAAAGTTTTGTAAATAGTACTAAAAGAATCATCCTAGGCCCCTAAAGTACATTTAAAAGTTCGTATCAACAAGAAATTACAAGACTGTGTGGAAGAGTGTTTTGCTAGTCGTGAATTGCAATCATACCTAATGTGTTGTGGGACGAAATCAACTCCACCACTTTGATTAAACGTTAACCATTTTTTTTATTTGTACATGTTTCTGAACATAAATGAATAAAAATAACCATGAATGAAAGATCTTTGAATTTTTCAAAACGCCAAAACAGAAATCTAGTACATTGAATCGTGAGCAGGTTGAATCGACCTGATCAATAATGGCATAAATTTTCCAGAAATTACTATAAAAGATGGAAAAACAAATGAATGTCTGCCATATGAAATACGCCGAAGGCTCCATTAGCCAAACTTAAATTGACATTTAATCGTGGAGAGCGACTGTTCCATCGTATGGAAAACAATGCAATCATCCGACCAATTATTTTCTTTCTAAGTGGTTTTATGTGTGGTGGATAAGTTTCCGACTATCGATCATCCGATGACCTCCCCCGCCCACCAAATGAAGTGAGGCTGTTTCTGACAGGACAATTAAAAATATGATTCAATGGTTCCGTCGTAGCAACACGATACTCGGCTTGTTTCACGACAGAAAATTTCACACGAGCTTTATTCGTCCCAGACGTTAAACGTTGAAAACGATCGAATTAAACGTTTGACTGATTAATCGTAGTTTTCTCAAACAATGGCGACAACCCATTGTACTGTCTCACTGTCTTACAACCAATATTTACGTGAGAGTAATGGACTGTTGACAAAAGTATGTGTTTTTCTTTTCATTACATTTCCATTACCATGAAAATAAAGGGGATCTAGTCTATATCTATAAAACATATCCGTGACTGCCTGACAGACAACGCACAGACCAAGCTACTGCATCTAAAGGGCTGAAATTTCGACAATTACTTATTGAATCTAAACAGGCCAAAACAGTGAGGACAGACAGATAAAACCTGATCGGAAACAGACATTCGTTACATGGGAGAAGTCATGACCCTCACAACTTTAAACTACTTATGAAATGGTAGTATAAAACATCAAACCAGCAAACTAATTACTATCTTGTTTTTTTGTTTTTTCAATTTGCATATATTCAAGTCCTACAAGAATATCCTAACGAAATCGAAAACTAGGGCAGCTAGTAAATAAAATAGATAAATACGTGAATCGGTCGCCCTAACGGTCTCGGCACAGTTGAACAGATTTAAACGAAGTTAGTAGGTTTAAGTTGGAGTTTAACTAATAACAACTTCACCTCTAACTTTTGTCGAATGACCCAAAGTACGATTTAAGCTCGGTAACGGTGACATTTCAATACAATTAATTGTACCTATACGCTTAATACCGTAGCTTCTCTTCTATAATTTCTGCTGCTTTCAAATTCTTCACAATATTATACAGATCCACCACGCATACACAAACATGACACTACAAGAATAACACTTCACTTTATGCCAGATGACCCGAAAAAAGGACAACGTCGGCAATATAGTGTTATAAGGACTAAAACGATTTAACATGGCATTTTGAACGACTAATTCTAATTTCACTTCTCAAAGTAAAGCAGCCCAAATATTTAACGGAAAAATGGCGACAATTTTTACGGCTTGATAAAATTTTATGAGATACTAGTTTTAAAAAAACTTTGATTTTCTTTTACAAACAGCTAAACAGCAGTTGATTGCTTTCAGGTATGAAAAAAGTTTGATCCACCCCAATTGAGATGCATCGGATGATTGATTGTAAACAAACATCAATTATCGACATTTATGTATAAAGGAACAAAAACTAATTTAATAGCGCCCGAATAATGTTCTTCTCCACAATTAAAAGTTTAATATTAATTACAATGTTAGTTATTGCTATTTGTAAACTAACATTCTGACGAAAAAGTCAGGATATGAAGATCAAAATTCAGATTCAATATTTTACTCAATCGTTAAATAAATAATATCATTTCAGTCTCTCAAAGGAATCTTTATAAATAAAAAGTTCACGTTGATAATACCAACTTTACTTTTACTTGAAACATTTAAAGCACCCAGAGCCTCCAGATATTGAAGAAGAATAGTACATTACAAATAAATGGGGTAATATTTTTCTAAACCTTTATCTATTATTCCATTTTTCCGAGTAAATAAGGAACGAGGTCTCTTCTTGATGATATCATAGAAGACATTTAGAAGCGTCAAAACTTTCTATAGGTCTCGCTAGTAATAAAAACTTGGGCTTGCCAAGTTGTCACGGGGAGTGGACCTTTTCAACTTGGTTCAGGTGAGAAAACTCCTTTGCGCATAAGACTTTTAGACTTAAAAGAAACTGTGTGTAATCCTGAAAAACTGTCAATTCTTACAGTATTTTACAACTAGACTCCTTTTTAGGGAATATTAAAAAATAAATAAAACAAGATAAGTCAAATGAAGGTAAATAAACAATCAATCTTTATATAAAAAGATTTTTACCTTATTTCCTATTGGTATTGCGCTATATTTATAATTGCTTGTTTATAAAAACGGGCAATTCATGATATAAACCCGTCTATTATGTGGGGACAATTTAAACAAAATAGTATATTTATATTTCTCGGGATTCCATACCGGCAAATCGAATGAACATGAAGCAAATGAATCAAAATTATTTACACAAATACGACTAAATCATTACGCTCTGATCTTTTCCGTGGTTTAAAATCGGCGTTTCATCCTTTTAATATTCCTCGACGGGAAACCCTTTGATCTTGACAGTTTAATTTTATATTTACTATTGAAATAATACCATAAAAAAAACAGCTCGGTTGGAAGACCAAAGGCGGAAAAGAAAATATCTTTTTAATGGTACAAATTCGTGCATTCTTAATCGGTGACTGGATGGAAAAGTTTGAGGTCTGACCCCGGACAGCCAACACTCGGGGTGGGTGATTCTCGAGGCCTACCGGTAATTTATAGAAAATTACACAAACTGTAATTGCCGGTGGACTGCGAGAAGTCATAGGCACAACTGTACACGTACGGATATGTATGTACAGGCCAGTGCAGATTTGAGCTTATATAAAGCAGTAATATACTACAAACTAACTCTCTGATTTTAATATTATTTCTCAACCACGAATAAATATTAGTTTTTACTTCATTTATTTGTACCTACAATTCAATTTATGTTTCTGGTATTACGGGCGTTATAGACAAAGTTACCCACCCATTGGCAGCCGCTCTGGATTACTAAAATGATATTAATCATTTAAGAGGTCTCTTATCCAAACTCTTTTCATATTCTTCTTTTGCTTACGTGGTAATTGTAAGGATTGGAGTAATCGTATTTGTATGTTAGCGTGATTTTGAAATTTACGTTGAAAACGTCTGTAGTACGTTTTGATAAATGAAAAAACTGTTGGCAATGAAGATCTCTGTGAAGTGTGCTACTGTTTACATAAAAAGGGGAAGAAGCAATAGTGTTACAATTTTGGATTGAAAATTTCGTAATCTTTGAATATTGGAATATTTGGCCAATTCATAGCTTCGCTCCCGTAAATCTAAATAGGTTTGAGACGTATCATGTCGAAAGTTTTGATTTTAAAGGTAATTTCGTTTGTCGGTTGCGTAGGTAATAAAGCAATAAGTGACTTGCTACTCGTGCTACAAACTTCACCAGTAGATTCTTGACCCTAAAATGAACAAAAAAGTTCATATTGACCATGGTCCGATTCTCAACCATTTCAGAGTAATTTCGCTTTTTATCGATTTTGAAAGATATCACGTCCTGGCGTCGGAAAATCGTGATATCTTTTAATCTAAACATTTCTCTTAAAATCTATAAGCACCGTTGAAATCCCCGTTAATTTTTCAATAAGAAGATGAAGGTGGCAAAACGTTTGGGTCTTTCTTCCTTGACCTTCTAGCTGTTTGTAAACTTCTTAAGCATTACATACTAAATGGGCATTAAATTAAATTAAAAAATTTCAATGGAATTATGATTTTGATTCTCTCTAAAAATTAACGGGGATTTCAACGGTGCTTATAGATTTTAAGAGAAATGTTTAGATTAAAAGATATCACGATTTTCCGACGCCAGGACGTGATATCTTTCAAAATCGATAAAAAGCGAAATTACTCTGAAATGGTTGAGAATCGGACCATGGTCAATATGAACTTTTTTGTTCATTTTAGGGTGAAGAATCTACTGGAGAAGTTTGTAGCACGAGTAGCAATTCACCCTGTATAAGTATATGCTAGAACGTCTCTAGGAAGTCTCACGACGGAGTGTAAAGGTGATGTGACATGCAAGATCTTTTTCAAAAAAATTACAGTTGCCTGTTCTCTTTTCTTTTAAGAACGAAATTTTTTTTGAAATACCTATAAATCTATACAATAATATTTATACATATTAGTTACTTTCCTTTTTTTTAATAAAATGACCAATTTGTACAGGCTACTTCTTTTTTTTTTCTTACAGTTACTAGTAACAGCTTTTTACAGTGTACTTTGTTTTTCAGTCCAAGAAGAATGGCTCGAATTTTAAATACTGCTTCGAAAATTTCAATCTCTACAATCTTAAGAGACAAAAATATCTTTGTTTTAATAACGAAGATTCCTAAATTCTTATATTTGTTTTGACTGATTGAGAACGTGTTGGGAGGGGCATCTCACCGGTAAGATAGTGAAAAATACATAATACTTTATAATATAAGTCAAGACTTGTGAATTGCCATTTTGTAACATTAAGTTCTGATTTTACCTTAATAAGGCTTCCATTTAAAAAGACTATAAGATCGAAATAGCAAAATGTTGAATTGCACCTCGGCATCCTTTTATCCTGACCAAGGCGACAACAATGCTTATAATGAGGTTTTTCAGTTTTTTTAAGTATTAAGTAAGTATTAAATATTCGATCTTATTCGAATTAATTGTTCTCCTTACTGCAATGAGAAATTATGTTTATTAAAATTCACTTTAATAGTTGACCCTAATGAAAAATTGCAAATAATTGGTTTTATAAGTACATTTCATGAAATGATTTTCGTATATCGTGGAAACTGGAAATCGTTGTTCAACGATATAGTTGATAGGTTGTCTTTTCTTTTCTCCAATATTTAAGATGGATTTAATATTTTAAATAATAAACTTTGCATTTCGAAAGTCTTCATACGATCAAAAGAGCAAAGAATTGAATTGAACCTTAGCATCCTTTTTTCCTTACCAATATTGTCAAAAAAGGCAACACTGCTTTATGAATTAATCCTTACTGAAATGAGGAAGATAGTATTGTTTATTAAAAATCACGTCGATAAGAGTTTCGACTATAAAATGACAAAAATTTGGTTTGGTAACAACAAACACCTATTTTTTTTCTTTTTTTTTTTACCAAATAAACTTTTTATTACACAAAAAAGTATTGATAAGATGCTCCCGGGCACGTTGATAAACTACGTCCAAGTAGATTCTCTCCCTCTCTCCCTCTCACTCCCTCTCTCTCCCTCCCTCTCCCTCGCTCTCGCTCTCTCTCTCCCTCGCTCTCGCTCTCGCTCTCACTCTCACTCTCACTCTCACTCTCACTCTCACTCTCACTCTCACTCTCACTCTCACTCTCACTCTCACTCTCACTCTCACTCTCACTCTCTCTCTCTCTCTCTCTCTCTCACACACGCACGCACGCACGCACGCACGCGCACACACACAGATACAGTGACACACACCTACACTGAAACAATGACACAAGCACATTAACACTATACACCCTAGGGCTACCGCTCTTAGGGGACCAAATTCTGCGGCATACGTTGTATGGAGGAACCCAAATGGCTGTTAGGAGAACCGAATGGCCCCGGGAAGTCTGAGCGGTGTGGTCGGTCTCACTCAGTAGCACATCCCTCCCACCGTATTAAAGCATGATAAATGATGTTTGTACGGTGGTCAATCCTGATGGGCCGCCCTACCTGGTGGAACGCCGGTCTCGTGACGGGGTCTCAATTTTACAGTTTAGACGATCAACAAAATTTTGAATTGTGCCGAGTAATCTATGGTGCCAATTTTGTAATCACATTGGATTAGAGAATTTTATTTTTTTAATCAAATGTAGTTTCAGAAAGTTAAAATATTCACTGTTGCTGTATTAAAATAATATGAATGTACAATAGCGCTAGAGCGCTGCAAGCAACCTAGTAGTCATTACGAATTTTATATTACTTCAAACCCAACACTAGTCACTTTTCACATTCAAGAGGGAAAATCGCGAGGACATTGGCTCTTTAGGCGTCTTAGGGGATAGTCAGAAAGGGTTTAGGATGAAATATGTTTGACTAGCGGGTTGGGATGAAGGACGAGGGTTAGATGGAGGCATCTCTATTGGCTTCTTGCGGCTTCGACAAATGGGATTTGAAGATCTGTATGGAGTTGAGAAATGGTTCGAAGGATTTTGTTCGGGAGCGACTTGATTCTATGGAAGTTGGAACGCTTGGTGTAAAAATATTCAACAGAAGAGGGGAGATACGGAGTTCAACTTCCTTTTCTTGGACCAACCTTCTAAACAGGAAAGATGGGCCTGGAGGTTTCCGAAAGCCACTCTACTGGGTCTGGGTTTGCTGAAAGATGGCGGTATCGTCTGCATATGTGAGGAGTACTGTATCAGGATAAATCGAAATGCCTGCAGTGTGTAATGAATAGAGAATGAGGCTAAGGATGATGTCTTGCGGAATACCCACTTGGGCACAGAGGTGGGGACAACGATCCAATTCGTATATTCGGCCCTAAAAAGTTAATAAAGATACATATTTTCTTAGAGTGTAAGAGATCTTAACTTTCTAATTGGATTAATAAAAATGGTGTATTTTAACTAAGGTCACCAGGGTGCTAAGGTAAACAAAAATTAGTCATTTTCCAGAGAGAATCACGTTGATGTGAATTTCATTAAACAATCTCATCTTTCATATTTCAGGAAAGATATTATTAATCGAATATGATCGATTATATAATGATTAATTTAAAATCTTAACAAAGGGAGAAAAACTGATCAGTACAGCACTATGATGTATTGTCTCTTAAGTTGGTATAATCTGATGATATAGGTTTATGTGAGGAAACAATCAGGCCATACTATCTAAACGATGAATAAAATTATTTGTTGTTCGAACTAAAAATAAACTATAACTAATGGACTGTTGAACTAAGGCCATTATCGATTAAGTAATCAAAACCATAATAAATTTTCGTTCGGTTATTTTCTCAAGAATTATTTCATAATTGGGTGTAGAGATGAAAGCAAATATTTGTTTTATTTGTTATTTACCTGAGACTCCGTTGATATAAATTTTATTAAACAATCTCACCTTTCACACTCCAACAAGGAAGAGAATTAATGGAATGTGTTCAAATATTTAATCATTAATAAATTACAATAAAAAGTAGTAGTAGGAAAACTCCCATTGATGTGAACTTTATTAGGCAATATTGAACCTATATAGCGACAATATTAAACCTTTTATATTTCAATAAAGAGCAGGTTAATTCGAATATTTAAATTAAAATTTTAGAGAGGGCAGGAAATGTTTACTATAAGCATTGTTGCTTTTTTGAAGTGTTGGTGGGTTAAAAAAGTTGTCGAGGTTCAATTCAACTGTTTCCTCTTTTTTCTTATGAAGCACATTTTAAAATGAAAGGTTCATTCATTAAAATTTTAAATCCAATTAAAACACCGGAAAGAGACAAAGGACAATCAACCAACTTTTGACGATATGAGCAAGGAAAAGTCATGGTTCATTTCTCAATTGTTTGACCTTTCGAACCTCACTACTTCAACCACTTAAGAATGTTTTTTACTTACTGCAAACTGACGAGGTGTCCCTCCTGAACACATCCTGCATCCCCCGAAAAAGATTATTAATGATTTTTTTGTTCGGAATGAAAGCTGTAAAATTAAATCCAATATTGGAAACACGCAAATCATAACGTACCAGCGTACATCATAAAGTTCTTTACTAACTTAAAACCTGTGAGGTTCCTGATCACATCCTATAATCTCCCCAAACAAAATAAATATAATAATACGAACTTTTTCGAAGGACATTTTGATAAAACCCTTCAATACCAGGTGGTATCTAAAGGATAGACTAAAAAATTTTGTCTTTCAAACTAAAAATAAATTATAACTTAAGTTTCGTAGAACCAAACATTTGTCATATTCCAAAGATATTCTCATTGATGTGCCTTTTATTCAAAACTGCACATTTTAATAAGTAAACAGATTATTTTTGAATATCAAATAATTATTTTTTATACAGTAGGAATAATTCATCTGAAAGCAGTGTTGCATTTTTTATGCATTATGATAAACGGATAAAGGTAACGAAGGAAGGATGCTACAGTTGAATCAAGTTCTTGTTCTTTTAATGTTATGAAGATTTTTTGGACTGAAAGGTTTATTATTATTGAAAACCCCGGCTTAAAAGATAGGAAAAGACAAAATCAGCATATCATCGTATATAGAAATGATAAATAGTGGAGTGAGATTTTCAGAAAGATAGTTCCTACTCACACTAGTTGTGTTCAACGATCCGGAGTGAGGAGAAATTTTTTTTTTTTTAAAGACCATCAAATAATGACTTAGTGTACATACAGATTTTTTTACCAATTTTAATCCGGTGAGACAGCACGTCTCCGAAAACTAAGTTATAAATTATAGCTTATTTACTGCTGAACCAAATATTTGTACTTTTGATGGTATGAAGATTTTGCTGAAATGAAATGTTTATTAACTGATATTAAATTTAATTAAAATATTGGAATGAAACAAAACACAACGTATCAACTTTTATTGCAAAGTGCAGTGTAGTGATGAGTTGATGTTCGAAGGCTTTTTACTAATGAAGATTTTTAAAAATGAAAGGTCTATTATTATTATTAAAAACTACAGCTTAAAAAGTAGGCAAAGATAAAATAAGCATATCATCGTATATTGTAATGTAATATGTCCAAATAATGACATGGTGTACTTATACATATGTATGTGGACATTTTTACGGAATGCAATCCAGTGAGACAGCACATACTGCGTCTTCGAAAACTAATTTATAAATTAGAACTTATGTACTGTTGAACCAAATATTTGTCAATTTCCAGGAAGAAGGCTATTGATGTGCATTTTATTGAGCAATGTTTCACGTTTCTGTAGGGAACAGTAATAATCGCACATATTTGTTTCTTATTTTTAATAATTAATTTTTTAGAAAAGCAGGGATAATTGAAGAAGCAGTGTTATCTTCTTTTTTGACGCTAAAGGTAAGGAAAAAGATACTAAGCTTCATTTCAAAAGCTAACGTTTGGTGTTATGAAGATTTTGTTGTAATGAAATGTTTATTAATTAGGATATTAAATAATGAATAAAGGCAAAACACAACATATCAACTTTTATTGTAAAGTGTAGTTAAGTCTTGATGTAAGAAGGCTTTTTACTGTAAACCGACGAGATGTCCTTCCCAAATACCGAGCACATCCTGCGTCTGCCATGTTTGCATCGATAAACAATGGAATAGCAACAATCTGGCGTTTTACACCAACAATCCCCCATATACACATAAAATGTTCACACAAAATTACCGTTTCGTTTAGAATCCTAAAAAAAATGTGTTTATTTAGATTCGTTGTGCATATTGAATTTAACTTGGATACGACTGGCCGCGACATGTGAGATTAAATACTTGTAAGTTTATTTACGCGTCATAAGACAGATTAGAATGGACAAAATTGAGTTGTAAATTGGGGACAAAATAAAACCGTGTGCGCAGTAGAAAGAACCTCCAGACCTGTTATCTTTGAGCAGGGTGTTTTCCGTGAACGGGATCGGTTCGGTGGTTTAGGAACGGGTTTAATCGTCGTTTATCTTTTTTATAGAAAACACTGACCTTTGCTGTTTGATCTGTGCGATAGGCCGAGGTTCTGTAGGAGACGTTTTCTGCGTCGAAATCTACCGGAGGATTTATTCCCGGACCTGAACTTTAGAGCGCGCACTCTCGTCAAAGTACCCGAACTAATATTGATCCCCTCCGCGCCCTCGCTTCGTAGACGGCGGAAACAATGTACATGTCACGGTACCCCCCCCCCCGACAATCACGGGTAAGGAAGTACATATTTATGAATGGGCCGATTTTGTCCTCGGGACTGCTTGCAGCTGGGCACTCGGGCTTTGCGTTTTTGTCTGACCGGGCCGACGAGCAATCAGCAAAGTGCCGCCAGGTCCCAAAACTTGCTTTTCACGTGACGGTTCGGATTTACAATTTTTTTTACGTTTCTATGAGAAAATCGATAAGGATTTTCATGGTGAACAGGAGGTTCGTTTGTTTTAAAATGTCGTGTGTCTGCTCCAATAGTACAATTTATTATCGTTTTTTTAACTCACTTCCAACTTTAATTTTCCCCTACCGACTTGTATGCCATAGGATAAAAGAATCTAGTGGCGACAGAAAGTTTTTTACACACCTAGTTTTTTTTTATTAATAAGTTCAGGAAATAAAAAATCCTTTTAACTCACATAAGTAAAAAATATATTTACAACCGTACAGAACATCTATAAACGGTTTAAGAAAATTAAAATATACCATAACAAAACGTAATAAACAATAAACTGCTTTGGTAGAAAGTATTTACACACTATATATATAATAGTTCTTGACTGGCTGACAGACATCGCACAGACCAAATCGCTGGATCAAAGGGGCTGAAATCTCGACAGTGCATTCCTATAATGTCGAGGTTAGCCTCTAAGACTAAGATAGGATTTTTTGAAATGCCATCCCTGATGATTCCATCCCGTTTGATAAGATTAATAAATAAGCTCCTTCTTAATGCAAATGGGAGTAAAAATTGGAACAGATGCTTAAGATGTTGAAAAAAAAAAACTTTCGTCTGGATTCGGTTGGACAACCCTGTATTTCAGATGCAGGCTCGAGTATAGCTGTAGATTGGTGTGGCCGACCTCTCAGCATATATAGAATGTAGTCTTGTGTGCAAATTGGCAGGCTTTCTTAATAAGTATTTCTGAACTTTTTCTATTTCCTCCCCACACCTGAGCACCGTAACATATTACAGTCCTCAGGTGCTCTTGAATATCAACTTTTCTCAAGTGAGATCTTACTGTTTGTCATTATTTTGCGCCACAAACTATTAAAGGCGTGCATAGCGCTGCTGGCTTTCTCTTTGCAGTGATGCATGATTATTGAAGATTTAAAGTCTACAATTCGACTTTGTAAAGGATCTAGAATCTTTGATAATCAGTGTCTTTATATTCTCTCTTCTTCCCTTAATCCTTATAATCTAACTTATTAATTAATAAGTTCAGGAAATAAAAAATGCTTTTAACTCAATAGGTAAAAAATATATTTTCAACTGAACAGAACATCTATAAATAATTAAAATATTAAAAATAAATTGCCTTAGAAGAACGTATTTGCACACTTTGTTTACACATATTACATTTATTACGTTGGTTTGTGCATTGTCTCTCGTTCATTCGAGAGCTATTTATATANTATATATATATGGGTTTAGGTTTTTTAGGAAGGGATGAAATTTCGACAGTGAATTCCTATAATGATATGAATAGCTGCTAAGAAAGGATGTTTTGAAATTCCATCCCTCAGGGTTTCATATGGACAATTTTTTTTTACCAAGTATAGACATATAGATTGAAGTGAACTGAAGAAGAGAAGAATCTGTGTATCGAGACATTATATTAGAAAGTTATACTAGTACTCTGCATCGAAGTTAAATATGAGCCCCGCGTGAACGAAGTCGCGGGTAAAGGGTAGTACATTATAAGTCTGATATAGTATTCTAAGAGATTGTAAATGGGGATTGTAATTTTGTTCATAGCAGATTCGTTTAGAGAATATAGAGCCACTATGCTCCTTACAAAAGAACACAGAGTCGGTAGCAAAATGTCATTTTACTTAGATAGAGATCAGCAAAAGTCGTGCAGAGAAATACAATGTTACTTAGGACTGAGGTCTTCTACAGTGAGATACATAGCCAAGAGGTATGAGGAACGCGGAACAACAGAACATAAGCATCGCAAAGGACGACCAAAAAAGCCAAGTAGATGACTACATAATAGAATAGAATGATTACAAACGATAAAAATCGAATCCTATGTAATCCCACCATAAGTGCCTAGGCTTTGGCCGATAGTGTCCATTTAACTTCCGATGTACAGGTATGTCAAAGGACCATACGAAATTATTTAAATTAAGACGGGCTCCATGGCAGAGTTCCTCGGAAAATACGCTTTATACGCGAAGCAAATAGACAAAAGCGCCTTTTTTGGCCAGAAATTACTTGGATTGAAATTTTTGGGAAAATGTGATTTTTCAGGTGAAAGACAATTTTTTTTCATCCACTATTAGAAAAACAATTTTATGAAGGCGTAATGAGGATTTTAAAAAGGGAATGTTGCAGTTAAACGCGATGGTGGACACAGGTGTGATGGTTGTTTCCTATCATGGTTTGGGAAACCTTGGCCGCATCAAAGCAAACACGAATGCAGAAGGGTATGTTAATATATTGCACCACAATTTAAAACCAAGTGCAACTAAAATGGGGATCCGGGACAGTTTTGTTTTTAACAAGTCAATGATCCCAAACATACTGTAGGCAAAACAAAAGAGTGGTTGACATTTAATGTTGCTAAACAGCTCCGTACACCTCCACAGTCGCCCGACATAAATGTATTGAGATTTAATGACACCATCTAGACCAAAAAGTAAGAAAACACAAAATAATAAGGAGAGTACATTTCAAAAATCTGCTAGAAGAAGAATAGGAAAAAATTGACCTACCTTACATTAAAAACCTAGTTCACTCAATGCCAATGCGTCTACAAGCAGTTATAGACGCAAAATATTAAAAAAATTAAATTATACATTGCAAATTAAAAGTTATTAGTGTGCAAATATGTTCTTCCAAGGCAATTTATTGTTTATTAAGTTTTGTTACGGTACATTTTAATTTTTTAAACTATTTATAGATGTTCGGTTCAGTTGAAAATATATTTTTTACCTATTGAGTTAAAAGCATTTTTTATTTTCTGAACTTATTTAATTAATAAGTAGATTATAAGGATTAAGGGAAGAAGAGAGAATATAAGGCACTGATTATCAAAGATTCTAAATCCTTTACAAAGTCGAATTGTAGACGTTAAGTCCTTCAATAACCATGCGTCACTGCAAAGAGAAAGCCAGCAGCGCTATGCACGCCTTTAATAGTTTGTGGCGCAAAATAATGACGCAAGTAAGATCTCACTTGAGAAAAAGTTTATATTTACCAGCACCTGAGGACTGTAATATGCTGTGCTCAGGTGCTGTTAAATATCAAATTTTTAGAAAAATTAAATAATTTTAAATATCAAGGAAATAGAAAAAGTTCAGAAATACTTATTAAGAAAGCTGCCTGCCAATTAGCACACAAGACTATATTCTATATATACTGAGAGGTCGGCTATACCAATCTACAGCTATACACGAGCCTGCATCTGAAATACAGGGTGGTCCAACCGAATTCAGACGGAAGTTTTTACGTTTTTTTTTTTAATCCCGACCTTAAGCCATGGCATTTTTTCAAGATCTTAAGCATCTGTTCCAATTTTTACTCCCATTTTTGAATTCTGCATTAAACTTCCAATAAGTAGGAACTATTATTAATCTTATCAAACACCGATGTATGTTTATTAATTCATCCTAATATGAAGAATTTTAAAAAAGGAGAAACTTTCGATAAATTTCCAAAAATAATTGGTTTTTAACAAACATATTTGTAAGGGTGCCAACATCCTAAAATCTTTTTCATTTAATAAGGTTTCTTATGGTGCACTCGAAGTTCCAAAAACGTCAACCCTTCAAGGTTGCATCAACCTAGAATATTAAAAAACGTGGTTTTTGTCACACTGCTGGAGTTCAACCTAAAATCGACCTGGAATGTTAAAAAAAAGTTGTTCAAATTAGTAAATTTAACGCACCCAGAAGAAGAGTTTTTATTTATTTTTTTATTTCGTTATTTATTATTTCGTTCGCCGAGTTGGAGCAATAACGCCATTTCCTTCCGTGTTGCCGAACACAAAATAGGATAGAAATGAACTCCAGCAGTGTAACAGAACCTTGAATCTACAACAAGAGAAATAGATTGGTGTAAACCACCGGATCTCAATCCACTAGACTTTTTGTGATGGGCTACCTGAAGGAAATTGTGTACAAAACGACGGTAAATACTATAGATAAATTACGGACAAGGATTGAAGAGGGAGCCCGATTTTTCAAGACCAAATTAACCACAACAGTTACCGCCGGACAGATGAGAAAACGATGCAGAGCGTGCATTAGGCACTACGGAAGGAATTTTGAACATTTGTTGTCTCTTCTTTTTTGTAGTATTTCATCTCATACTAAAGAAATTTGACTAAATAATCTTACCTAATTCATTCCTTTTTTAAATCCTGCATCATCAACAATGCTGTTTAAAAAATTCGAAATCGCACAGTTCACTCCTCTCCTGTATGCATTAAATTTACACATTTAAACCACGTTTTTTAACATTCCAGGTTAACCGTTGACGTTTTTTGAACTTCGAGCACATAAGAAAACTTATTAACTGAAAAAGTTTTTATGATGTTTGGCACCCACGCCTACAAATATATTCGTTGAAAAACAGTTTTTTCGGAAATTTATCAAAATTTCTGATTTTTTAATTCTTTATATTGAGTTGAATAATTAAACATACATCGGCTTGATAAGATAAATAATAGCTCCTTCTTGCACAATTAAAAAAAATGTTGTTTAAAATTGCACCATTGCTCTAGATCTTGAAAAAATGCCAATTTATGATTTAAGGTAGAGATTTTTTGAAAAAACACGTAAAAATTCATAACTTCCAGCCAGATTGAGAAAGAACAGTTAGGTTGGTTGTATTTACTCTACGTACGGTGTTATAACCCATTTTTCGGTTTTGAATGAATTAATAAAGACTTTATTTACACAAAGTATTTACATTAACTTTACATTTCCAAAGAAAAAGCTAAATTGACAATGGCCTTAGCCGTCTGTCGAGTTGCTCTATCAATTTCTGAATCTTGAATGAATCCTTATTTTTGTATCTTTAGAATTAACTTTGATTTTAAAAATTGAACTGGTCAACCAGGTATTTTCGGTACCGCAGGGCGTGAGTGAGGTACACCACAAGCTTCCTCCATTTATCCCTTCTGTTGAGGATTGCAATGACTTCTTCTACATCCAGCTTCAGTTTCCCAAAGTACCTTTGGCGGAACTCTCTCAGAACGGGGCACACTCCCATGAAGTGGAGAGTGTCCTCCGGGACGTTGAGGTTACATAAGGAGCAAATGATGGCTGTTTCCCGCGCGGGTTACCAGGTCTTTTCTTTTGCTCTCCTCCCACTTTTTATCAGGTCCGTGGTATTAGAGGACTTCAGTTCTTCTCTACTTACTCCTACAGACTACCTAACTCTGACAACTGCTTGTGCCATAATATGCCTTTATTTATTACTACGTCGGCCAAAAACTGCGTCAGTCTGTCAGGTGTGTGATTCAATATTTTACTTATATATTTCAAATGCAGGCTCAAAGTGTGAGCACATGTGAGTGGTGTGACCGAGCACACAATATATAGGATGTAGTCTGGGGTACTAGTTGGCAGGCAGAGCAGTTTCTTGATGAAGTATTTCTGTACATTTTCTATTTCTTTCAAGTATAAGTAACCCCAGACCTGCGCACCATAGCATACTACAGACCTTAGGGTGCTGTTGAATATCACCATCTTTTTCTCTAGTGGGATCTTCTTGTTGGTCATTATTTTGCGCCACAGACTATTAACGGCGAACTTAGCGCTGCTGGCTTCATTACAGAAAATATGATCGACCACTTCAATTTCTAAAATCAAAGTGTATCTTAAATAATAAAAAACAGATGTATACGGTTAAGGCCATTGTCAATATTAGGTTTTACGAAATGTAAAGTTAATGTATGTACTCTTTTGTAAATAAAGCATTTATATTATACTATTTATTCATTCAAATCCATCAATAAAAAATAAAAAATAACGAAAAATCTCCTTTTAAACGAATTATATCAAATTGGGTAGGCGTCTAACATTCTGAGGTGTAGATGGACCCGTCAAATAGGAGTCAGACGTTCTAACCTAATGAAGGCTGATCCTTCCTCGTTCCACACCAAACTCACTACTCAGCATTCAGCAGGGCCGTAAACACTGAGGAAATGAGAAAATGAGCGTCACGCAGGGGGTGAGAAACGTTTCGGTAAACAAAAACAATTTGAGGAATGTTCACTTAACCTGTGTTAAAATGAGAAGTCTTTGAATAATTTATTTTCCTTTTCTTTTAAATCGTATGATACCTAAATCTAAAAAAAATTACTCAACTTGCTCCTTTATGTCGTCCTATACCTACTAGCATTCTTCCTATCCTCTTCAAATTATTGGGTGGTAAAATAAGTCCGTAGCATGGATAAAAAAGGACATAGGGTGTCGGATACCCAGGCAGTCATTAGAGCATTAAACTTAAACATTATTCGCTCAAGGATGATGCTGGATTGCAAATCTAAATGAAACAGATTAGGTACACAAAACAAGGTGATCTGGGTCCCAGGACACGCAGGAATAGAAGGGAACGAGAAATTGGATTGATAGGAAAAAAGTTGCCATCATAGACCAGGACCCTTTTTGTGGAATCCGCACTAACAATGAGCATCCTAGACAAGAAGACAGGCGAAAGTGAGGAAATAATGGAATTCACTCACTGGACACAAACAATCCGAAAACCTCCTGGCAAGATTTGGAAAGACAGAGACAATAATGTAAGTAGGAAAAATTACGAATCCTAATAACATGGCACTGCAGACTAAATGCACATTTGAGGAAGATTTGTATAAACCAACAAGGTAAGTGCAGATTTCGCAAAGAAACAGAGGAGACACCAACGCATCAACTAATAAACCATGATCCTACATTTAAACACAGGAGGAAATACAACGTAACTGTAGAAGAAATTCAACCACTAAAACCGGCCCTATAATTAACAGAACGGGAGATACAATAGCTCTTAAAGGGAATAATATACTAAATCACCCCGAATTTGTACGCCTCGTCTAAGTCCATAGCATTTTTTGAAGACGAATTCAATGAAAATTTCACGTACTTGATAACAAATGTAATCAACAAAATATTAACTTTTTTGTTCCACTATCATTTCTCATCTTTCATGTAATTTTGTAATTTCTTCCTCCAGAAGTTCTCGGTGTTTTGAACAATGTACCCTAGGATGTGTTTTCTGTAGCCCCCAAGTGACGTAAAGTTTCCCCATTAATAGTTTTGCAGAGCCCAGAATCAGTAAAAATCTGAAGAGGGAATGTCAGACGAATGGGGTAGCACATCCAAGCCAAGCTCCTATAACTTTTGGAGCGTTTAAAAAGACACGTGGAAACGAGCGTTGTCCTGGAAGAAAACAATCCCATTCGATTAGCCAATATCGACCGTTTTTGGTCAATTGCTGACTTTAGTCGTTAAAAATGTGTGCAGTATGCACTATAATTAACGGTTTAATAGGGCGGAAGAAGCTCATTAAAGCATCACCAATTCCACCCAAAAGCGCGTTACCTGCTTGGGTTGTCATCCGGTTTATGGAGTTCTTAACACTGGGTCACTGCATTTTTCTCAAGATTTTCCTTTCGGAACACTGTTATAAAAGACCCACTTTTCATCCCGTTAACAATCTTGTTTAAAATGGGTCGTTTGCACAGCGTTTTACAGGATCGCAGATGGAGAAGCATTCCAATATTTCTTCTCACCAACATATCTTTATATTTTAGCCCCTAACATAATCAGTTTCTAGAACAAACACACACTCTCACTCACTATTAAATACATTCTTTCCTATTCACATAGTAAGGTTGGTGGAGTACTTGACTCTAATTTAAAATGATGGTCGATGGGATACCCAATATTCTCTCATCAGCCCTCTGACACTACATATTCACGCTAATAAATACATTCAGTCTCAACATACATTTAAAAAAAACGATGAGATATCTATAATGTACTATATACAGTAAAACCGTCCTGTTTCCTAAGGGGTTCTAAATACTTACTGCTGTGCTCAAGCACAACTGTCACATTGGGTGGTATTCTACAGGTTCACTGTGGCACCCTTTGCTGTCAGACTGCCAACAACACTAATTCCAATAATATATGTATAAATGGATGCTTAACATGGGTCATCATAACATCACTTAACATAACAAAAAGATGATGCAAAGCAAAAGGACTATAAGTAAAACCCAATAAAACCATCTTGGTTCCCTTTACCAGCAAAAAAAAAACACTCAAGCCACTTGAGCTGAATGGAGCTGTAATTTCGTTTTCCAATGATGTGAAAATGCCTAGCTTTCATCTTTGACCAAATGCTTGCTTGGAATAAGGAACTAAATAGAATCACCCAAAAAGAGCAAAAATTGTCATTTGATATATTTGGCATATGGTAGATTCTCCAGCCCTTGGGAACTGGGTACTAAATCCAAAAATTTCCTTATGGTTAAACACAGGAGTTGTTAGACTCATGAAAACCTAAGGATCGGTGGTTTGGTGGATGAAAACATTACAGCTGAGATGACAGAAGGGGCAGGTCCTGTGTTCATAAGAGAATCAAAAGCCAGCAAAACGCACACCTAAGCCCTTAACATAGTTTTTCGATCTGGTAAAAAACTTTAAGCCTAACTAAGAGCTCCAGATAATGATGGCATTGCAAAAACGCCAACTCCTAACCTAAACCTGAGGCTAACCAGGAACTATTGTTTTTCATCATCCTATACAGAAACTCCATAATCTAAATGAAGGTGATGTATTAATTTCCATGATCAACGTTCATTGACACAAGACAAATACAGGTAATACAGTTGTTAACATTATTTGGCTAATTCCCATTATAGTCATTAATGATTGTTATGACCCATGAAAATTTTCATTTTTAGCACTTGGGTTCATATAAATTGTCTTTTTGTCTAAATAATATATGTAGTATTTGTAACTTCTAATATTACCACAATTAATTTGGAACAGTAGAAGTTACAACATACATACATGTGTTTTTTAGTATATATTATGTTACTGAGTATGTTAATTAATTTGCGTGTATTTCAGACCCATAGAAAGTTCAAGTACCACTGGCTTAGAGTGGGTTAAATGGATTTATGTCTTCTACCCATGGGGAATGGAAAATTTTGCAAAGAATCCTGTATGTATGTTGATATTAGTAGAATCAGGACCTGCAATCTAAAGGAGTTATTGTAAATGAAAGGGGTCATGATCATAAAGGATGTGCCTGGTCCATCAGAGTAACTTGAATAGAAAGTGCAGCATAGATTCTGCCATCTAGTATCTTGTGTAGCTCATTACTGTAGAAAAGGAAGTGTATATGGGGAATGGATAATTTCAATGTTAGAAGTTTTTCCCTCATGAACACTCACAAATTCAGTTGCTACTGCCAACCTTTTGACCTATTGTACTGTCATTATCACCACTGAAATCATAGTAATGTCATGGAGAAAATTCATGCAATGCTTAGGAATTGCACTGGGTTAAAAAGTAGATGCTGGAAATGATGGCAACAAAATGGCGGATAAGATGGCAAAGGATGCTGCATCTGATGAAAGCTTGTCAATCACCTACTACAAGTACCAATAACCTTTGTGAAATTTTGGGCTAATCAGAAGTCAATAACGACATGGGAAAAATGCGTGGAGAGATGTGATAAAAGGAGTCCACACCAAAGCATTTATTCTAACCATTGAACACCGCATGCATTTAAATATAAATCGCACTTTTAAGACTACCATGGCACTTATGGCACAGAAGGAATAGTATCTTTACCGAATGCATATAATTGATAACCCTTATTGCCCAACCACATCCAGATGGATTGGAGAAATGCTAAGAACTAGAATAGCTGAAACAAATATAGGAACAGACACTATAGAAGTTAGCACAACCAAGGGAATTCCTCAAGGAGGGGTACTGTCACCTCTTCTATGGAGCCTAACAGTTGATGAACTGCTCAAGACCCTGGATCGTACAGGGATATGCGGACAACATAGTCCTGACTGCCAGGGGGAAATTCGAGGAAACTCTCTGTGATATAATCCAAGAGGGACTAAAAATCATCGAAGAATGGTGTAAAATCGCTGACTTAGGAATCAACCCTAATAAAATAACTATAGTCGCTTTTACACGGAAAAAGAAACTAGATTACATGAGGCAAATAATACCGTGAAATAAATAAAAAAAGAAGTCAAATATCTGGGCATCGCACTAGATAAAACACTAACATTTAAGAAACACACTGACTCTGCCATCATGAAGAAGACGCGAGCTTTGATGGTGTGCAGAAGAATAGCAGGAACTGGCGATGCAGACCGGAAACCCTGCTATAGATGTACACCATGATAGTAAGACCTATACTTACATACGGAGCTATAGCCTGGGCTGATAAAGCAGAACAAGTAACTAAAAGAAAAGAACTCACAAAAATACAGAGACTTGCAAGCATCTGCATAACAGGAGCAATGAGAACATGTCCTACAATTAGCATGGAAAAAGTACTGGGATTAATCCCCCTACACCACATGATAGTAAGGACAGCACAGAAAACCATCAGTAATTTTACCAAAGAGAAACCTCCAACAGGAATAAAACTAAAATTGAGAGATAGCAACAAACTATGGAAAGACCATACTCATGGCTCTGAGAGACGACATGAACAGGATGTTTGAATTTAATCAAACCTTCCAAATAAACCTAGGTACCAAAAAAGATGGGAACTAGAGAGAAACACCTCTTTTAAGAATGGCGCCATCCTTTGGTACACAAATGGACCTAGAACACAAGAAGGTACAGGGGCAGGAGTATTTGGACCTGGAACCAAATACTCAGAACCCATGGGAAAATACATCAGTATCTTCCAAGCTGAGATTCTTGCAATCGAAAGATGTACCCAACTCAACCTAAGTAAAGGGTACAAAAACAAGAATATAGCTATCTTGTCAGATAGCCAAGCAGCCATCAAAGCACTAAGCTCAAAAATCATTAGTTCAAGGATGGTGCTGAACTGCAAAACCAAACTAAACATATTAGGTACGCAGAACAAAGTCAGCCTCTGCTGGGTCCCAGGACATATGGGAGTAAAAAGCAACAAGAAAGCGGACACCCTTGCAAGGCAAGGGCCTGAACCCTTCTGTGGCATAGGAACTATTAACAAGTATCTCAGACAGAAGGACAACAAGAAAATGAGGGAACTATGTAATTCACTCATTGGACACAGACAATCCAAGAATCTTCTAACCAATTTTGGAAGAAAAGAAATTACAGAATGTGTCAAGGGAAGCAGGAATAAACTGCGAATCCTAATATGATTCCTAACAGTACACTGCAAGTTAAATGGTCAGTTAAAGAAGATTGGAATAATCCAAAATGGCACATGCAGATTCTGCAAAGAGGCAGAAGAGACATCAACACATCTACTAACAAACTGGGGAGCTACACTAACCCGCAGGAGGAAATGTTTTGGGATGTATAATGTGACCATAGAAGAGCTTCAACCACTGAAACCGGTGATGAAATAGAACTCACCGATGTGCTTTAGGGAGCTCTTAAAGGGCGCAGTATACTATACCCTGAATCATCTACATTTCGCCCAACCTGTGGAACACCCCAATCTTGGCACCACATGATTTTCGAATGGCAGATGTTCAACCAAGAGAGATATTCGTTGATTTGACATATCACTCTTGAAGGAAGCGGCTGGCATACAGAATTATGGACTGACAAAAGAACATTGTACACAATTTGAAGTTTTTAAAATCAAATTGATTTGGAAATGTTACAAAAATAAATATTAAATAGTAATGTGAAAATAATTTAATTAAAAAAAAAAACTTTTGGGTTTTTTTACAGCTACTGGTTCTTTAATAATTTGTTAAATTCATAAGGAGAGTCAAGAATGACGTAGTTTAGAAAAACACCTTTTTCTTTCTTTTTTTCCAACATTTCAACCTTCATTCGGGTCATAAAATGTGGAGTTAATCTTGAGGTGTCATATTGGTATTGTCACAACAATTTCACCAAGATGTCACCATAAGAAAGCACCTTACTTTATGACCTATAGATGACTCAAATAAAGGTCGAAACATTGGCAGAAAATGAAACTGAACTACCTCATTCTTGACTGCTCCTCCTGAATCCAACAAAACTTTTGAGGTTAAGACTTTATTGAAGTAAAAGCCATCAATAAGAATAAATACCTAATAAGATTAAACAGTAAAATGAAGTTGTAAAAATTTTAGTATTTACAGAAAAGCTGTAATCATTATGGAAACCCTCCATGGGCAGGGGTAATGTCTATGAAAGAAAAAAGAGGTTATGATCAGGGCAACTTAATTAATTTCACATTATGAAAAACATATTTAACAATCAATACAACTTTACTGACCTTACAAAATAATATAAATATGTCTACATATTGACATATTTAAATTTTTAAAAGCGATTTCAAATTTCCTTGAAGACCAACTTAGACCGACATTGCCAATGACTGTAACACTATTGCAACCTTATCCTGGAGGCCCTCCTCTCCTTACCAAAGACCTCTTTCAAATTAATAAGAATTTCATAAACTGAACTTAAGCCCAAAGATCTCTGACACGGTGCTCATCACTGTAAGGTAAAGGTCCTGGGTTCGAATCCAGCGGCCCTGCATTCGAACCCGACATACAAATGGGCTTTTGAATTATTATTTTCCATTTTAGTATTTAAAATATTTTATATTCTTCTTCTGAGTAATTGAGACTCTTTGTCAATTATTTCAACATATGAAAGGTCAAATTTATGCCTACTTAATATTGGATGTTTTTACAGTTCTGGATTTATAGCCACAGTCAGAATCAAGACCATAAATTATATTTTTTATTCTCTGTTTTGTTTGAACAATGTATTTGATTGGACATTCGTTACATGAGAACCTCAACAATTGATGTCAGGTATGTTTTTCTTTATCAAATATTTTAATTTAGGCAAAATCACTGGGATGTTATACTCTTGAACGTGCAAGGATTGTTCATATTTCTATCGGTTTTTTCATGAAGACTGAGTCGGTCTTTCAGGCAATTTGAGATCGCCTGTAAAAACCTTAAATATGTCAACCTGTATTTTGTTTTGTATGTTGTACATGCAGAAGAAATAGTACAAAATCTCCGGTCCCATGAAATGTCAAGGTAAAAACATAGGGAACCGCTTATAGCGAACTATAAGTCATAGTGGACAGCATGCAACAGTAATCCCAGCTGCCTAGTGTCTTCCTCCTTTTTTGACTCTAAAATAAAAATAAATTAAATTAAATTAAAAACCACGACCTTAGTCTATTCTGGTAAAATGGGTATGTCTCATTCGAAAATAATCAAACAATTTAATTAGTACCAAAAGGTAAAAAAATACTGACTAAAAAAGATCAATTACATACTACAATGATCCTATAGTCAAAAAAATCCATACACATTTGTACATACATATATGTATTAATGTTTTAAAAACATTTATGTAAAAAATTGTATTAGTAGGTATGTATTTGGTACTTTCTCATAAACCAGGATAAATGTAATGAAAACTGCTGTCATGAACTTACATGCCTATCAATTGGATAAAATGTTCAGATATAACGAACTGTCCACTATAAGCAATATATTGCTTACAGTGAATACCACTTACGACATTTTATAGTCCCCTGAAGTCCGTTATAATTGATATATACTGTAGTTATATTGATTGTTAAATCAATTGTTTAAATATATTTTAACTAGTTTAAACTGAATTTGCTTCTTTCTTCAAAACCACACCTTGATCCAGAGGTTAACAATAATCGATAGTTAACACTTGCACCATCGTCACCATCACCCAGAAAAATTTTTTTGCTTGTGCAATTTTTTTTATTTACCCTCCACTCTGTAGATTTGTAGATTAAATTCTACTAGTTCGTTCCCAAACATAGTCATTTTCTTTGAAAATGTTCAACAAAAATGTAATTTTTATTGCAGTTTGTAGACAAAAAGATGCCCAAATCTATTTAGATAAATCGCGGTCAAAGTCATATTTTTTCTTTCAGGTACAAATTGTTATTGGTTGTTTCAAGTACAATAGTTAACATATAGCTTACTTGGATAGGAAAGGGGTTAGCCCTACTACTCTTACCACTCATCTAGTCCTGGTTTTTCCATTTAACTCCAAAGCATTCACTTTTCAGTGTGTAGTCAGTTTCTGTGCGAAAATGAACAAAATGGATGCTAACTCCGTTTTTATTTTTCCATATGAAATTTTTTATAAAATGTAAAATTATATAATGAAAATACAATTTTAGCATATGCATGACAATTTTATTTATAAGTCGCCTATGGAGTCTAAAATGTTTATATATAATGAAAATACAATTTTAGCATATGCATGACAATTTTATTTATAAGTCGCCTATGGAGTCTAAATATAATGAAAATACAATTTTAGCATATGCATGACAATTTTATTTATAAGTCGCCTATGGAGTCTAAATGTTTATAAGTCTAAATAAATAAAAAATTATAACACAAACAAAAACACCTTATTAATGTAGTTTTTCTGTTAGTAAAATATTGGTCTAAAAACACCCACACAGATGTCAAAGTTATTTTTTTAACGATGGCAGTGCAACTTAAATAACACAAACAGGGAAGATTTTTCTACTGTACTTTTCTATGTCTTGTGCTGATAAATCAGGGGAGGGAATGGTTCTTTTAACAGGTTAAAATTATTTCTTAATTTCAATTAATTATTCTTGTTATCTAAGGTCTTGGTTGAAATGAAAAACTTAGCGTCATGAGCAGATTTCGAACCCACAACCTCCAGCTCAATATGCCTCACAAGTTGAGCCGGAGGCCGTGAGTTCGAATTCCACCTGTGACATTAACTTTTTCATATTAACCAAGAGCATAGGTAAAAACAATTATAATTAATATGGTCAATTATAACCATTAAATATATATGGATTAATTATTTCCTAATATTTTTATTGCACATTTAGCATCTAAAAATAACTGACAAATGGTTTTGGCAAAAATTTCTGAACTAATAGGAATTGTTTTGTATTTGATTTAATAAATAAAACACAAATTTACTAGTGTACTAATGTAATAAATATTTACAAAACTTATTTTACCTAAGCTAGAGTAAGTACAAATATGAATCACTCGTAGCAAATATAGCTAAGAAATGCATTTTAAAAGAACCTGACTAAAATCACAGACTTCGGTGTCTTCTGATTTCACCAAGCTCCTATCTGAACTACCTTGGCACATGTTTAGCTTTAACAGACTTGATTAAATATGGCAATTTCGAAATTGAACTTGATGCTCAATCGAATTTAAATTTTCAAAAATATTACATTAACAATGATTAAATTACTTGATCAGTAAAAAATTAAGTTTTATAGCACTTGACAAGAGTTACAATACTGTATAATAAATATGTAAAAGTTTATATGAATTTGCACACAAATAATGGTATTTTCTCACCAATTTAGTTTTAATTTTTTTTCATTTTTGGTAATTAAAAAAAATTATGACTAGTTTTTTTCTTAAAGATAGCAACAGTAAACATGTTTTTGTATCCATTTTGACTGGAGTTCTTTTGGACTTGATTGTCTATTAAATCCTAATTACATTTGAGCACTTAATTTTTTAATTAATTAACCACTGGAATTATTAATATTGACTTAAATAGACGATTAACTTCAGTATATTAAACAAATAGTGACTTTTTAATAATTAGCGCCACAAACAAACAAAAATTAAACTATTTCAATGAGTCTTCAACATTAATTCATCAAAATGTCACAATAATTCAACAATAAATAAAGTTTGTAATTTGAACATAAAAATAATTTGAAAGTATAAATCACTAGGTAATATTTATACAAGTAGGCACAGAGAATTTAATATACATTTGTACAATAATTTTATTTTTGAGCTAAAATATGTTGTCCAGCTCCGGAACCGGCCTTGGAATCTGGAACTTCCGTATTCTGGACTTTACCGACTCGCATTTCAGCTCACTTGTCTTTGTGTAATGATTATTAATAGCTTTGTGCTCACGAATCACTACTTGGTTGTCATTCTTTCGAATAATATCAAGCCCAATGGACTTCTGCCTACCATTGTAAATGGTAAGTTTAGGTTTTGGCTCCATCCTGCAGGCAATAAAATGTATGTAAACATTTTTTTAATTATTATTATTATTTCTGTTTTTTAAATACTCTTCCTGTAGTGTATTTTCAATTTCAATGAGCATAACTAAACTGTATACGAACCTGAACCTGGACATAGCCTTGATGAAAGAGTCACTGCATTCCTTTGGTGGCCACTGCTTCAAAGTAGGCTTTTGGTTTTTTACAGCTTCCCATAAATTGGCACATGACGAATATTGTCTTAATCTATACGAATAATCCAAAGAATCATCAAGAGAAATGATGCTCGATCTATCGGACGAAGAGTCTATCGACATATCCGATATCGTGTCACTACTTGAATCACTAATCGATGAATTATCTGTACTGACAGGTGAAGGAGGAAATCCTTCATCTTCATCAATAACAACTGCCTGTATTAAAAAAAGAAAATATATGATTCTAATATTAGATTTTATATTATATTATATTATTTTTTCTTTGTTATACCCTTTGGAATTTGAAGACAGTATTCTCGATGTTGATATTGTTGTTGAACCTTATAGAGGGTAGCGTCTGCATGCCTGAAGCACGATTTCGGCTGAAGCTATCCACCCGATTGAGCTTTGTGTCATTGTCCAACCTGTTTACAAGATTAGCTAGATTTGTCTTTAACACCTGTCTTCTTTCTTCCTTTAGGCCCTTCAATGGATGACTGTTCTTGTTGTGTTTGTTATTATTAGTATCCTCTGGTGTAGTTTCTTCAGTCACGACTTTGTGTGTAGAATGTGCCTCAGGAATATGTACTTTAAGTCTCTGAGTTTTCTCGTGATCAATTAATTCTACTGTTTTAGATGGTGGAAATGGTCCGATGTCATTGAAAGTTTTGGAAAACCATGGATGTTGAAGGCATTCCTTCGCCGATAGCCTGCCACTAAAACGAAATTACAAAACAAAAAATGACGATGGTTAATTAAAGTTGTTGTACAATCTATAGTTCTCACCTTGGTAATTTAACAATAAGTTTGGTCATCAAGTCTTTCGCTTCCTCGGATATATCTTCAAAGAGATCATCAGGGAACTCAAGCCTACAGTGAGTTATGTTACAAAACGTTTCTTGCTTTGTATCACCTCCAAAAGGAGAACACCCAGTCAACAGTACGTATAACAGTACTCCAACAGACCTTAAACAAAATACAAACAAGGGAAATTTAATTTTTTAAAGTTATAAAAGTTACTTTTATTTACAATTAAAACTGTTTATTGGCTCTATTTTGAATATAGTAGTTGCAAAAGATTAATGGCAGAATACAGAAGAAATACTTAAAAAGGGACCAAGTGTATAGACAGCCAAGCAGTTCTGAAATTCACCTTCAACACAAAATTGGTCTGGGAATGCTTAACATATGTGGGTGCCAGGATACCAGAGATTGAAGGCAATGAACAGGCGACAAACTAGGAAAAGCCCTTTTGATTCAACATGCAATTAGCTTGCTCCAAAATTGGAACTGAACGTAGGATCGAGAAAGAAATGGCACACACTGGATGTATGAAGGTGTATCTGTTGCTTGAAAGTTCAAAACCACATATTTCAGTATAAACTATGAACAAATGAAAAGTGCTTGGCTATGAAATCCAACCATATCCTCCTTATAATAAATAGCTTGGGCATTATTTGAGAAAAATATTTTTGTTCAAGAATCATAAAGTAAAATCTTATTTAAAATTAAATGAGAAGGTAAATAGTTAGAATAAAATATAATTTACTGTTGATTTTTTCTTTGAACTGGTATTTTATTTTTATTTACGGTTTTTGATTGAACTTCACAAGCGCTTTCTTTTACATTTTTATTATTATTATTTTTCACTTTATGAAAAATAGAGAATAAGACAAGAAGATAAAATCAAAGCCTCTTGAAGTTCAATTAAATACATAAGACCTATTCCAAATCAAAACAAAGTTTTAAGTTATAGTTACTAATTATAAAGTACAATAATATGGTTTATAAATAACCAGGTTTATTTATTTTAAAAAATTACAGAAAAGATATTCTATTATGTGCTATGCACAAACTGAGAATTGTCCATAACAAGACACAAACAAAACTTACACTGCACACATTGCTGGTATGCTTTTCACTTGAAATTACAGATATAAATTTTCCATTTTATTTCTTTAAATTATATTTGTGTATGTTCTATTTGTTATTTTTAAATCGGAATAGATATTTTACTTCTGAATATAGTAGTATTTGCGTAAAAATAGTTTTAAAAAAATTACTGCAATGAAATTTTTTGTTCTTGAGTAACAGTAATGCCTAGTGTCGCAAGTCTTATCTTTTGAATATATGATTTTTTACAAAAACAATCCATTTACCATACTATTAGAGTGTAAAAAAGAAAAATATATATTTTTTAAATTAATAAAAACAGTTTTTTTCTGACAATGGGTGGATAGTTAACTAAAATCTTGAAACGTTTTTAATACATAAGATTAAAAATGCCCAAAATCAGTTTAAGCTAATTGAAACAATTAAAAATGAACTTACCACATATCAGTAGCAAGACTTATTGGTTCATAGTTTAGGATTTCTGGTGCTGAAAAAAAATGATAAAAACAAGTTAACAAGATAAGCAAACAAGCTAGAAACAACAACTAGTGAATTTATATGTTAATTACAATAATATCTATAAAAATAAAAATATATGGCCATTGTTTTCATTTCTATTTTAATTTGGTCATACCTATATAATCTGGGGTGCCAACTATTTCTCTCACATCTGTCCCTTTGCAGTATCTTGAAATGCCAAAATCGCACAGTTTCACTTCACACTCAGGAAATGTACCAGTTAAAACAAGATTTTGAGGCTAAAAAAATATACATATTAAAGTAAAAATAAAATATACTGAAGTTAGATTTTGTTATTTCTGAATGTATTATTTGCTTATAAGATGCTATGTTTGATTAAAATTTAGAATTCAACTTTTCTGTTTAGGTTTTTTATATTTTTTTCAATAACCATAATTTTTAATTAGTTCTAATTTTAATGCAAAATAGTTTAGTTTGGAACATATGTGTGATCAAGTTTGCTTATTTGATAATATTAAAAATAAATTTAAAAATTGTATAATAATTTTTAATTTAAAAATTAAACAGCACAGATTAACAAAAGTGATGTTTTAAAATCATTTTTTTAAATTAGAAAAATTAATATTGCCAGTACTATAAATGTAGCACATAATCCCTGGATATGCTAACTTGCTACTTCCTGCTCAGGAGGAAGCTACCTCCTTATCTACCTTTTTATGACCCATGTTGTGTACCAAGCATAATGGCTTTCTATTTATAAGCCTGACAAAAAAAAAGATGCCGGCTGTAGAGCATCTGCTGCTTTACATCCCCTATTAAAAAGCAGGCCATTTCAACATCCGGATCAGGAATTTTTTTATTAAAAGAAGCTACAACAATATCTAGTCTTTAAAATTAATATGGGTTCTGTAATAGCGTCATTAGAGATTTCTGTACATTTCTGATTATTCTGAACACAAATGTACTGTCTTGCATTTTTCTGTATTAAGATTATTAAAATGATGCGAGAATTTTACCTTAATGTCAAGATGGGCAACATTCATATTGTGCAGATATAAAATCCCTTCCATTATCTGCTTCATAAAGGTTTGCACTTGGCCTTCAGTTGGAAAGTCGTCACTGTCGAGCAGCATTTGCAATTCTCCTCCACAAGCACTATAAAAAAAAATATANATCGCTTATCTTAAAATTGTCTGTCATATTTCCCAAGTTGATTAAGTTTGTTTTATGGAACATTAGAAAACATGAAGTGATTTTTGTTCATAACTTACAAGGAGATGACCAGGTTGATGTCACGGATTTGGAACGAACTTTTTTTTTGGTGATTCCTACACTCCAAAATTTAAGACATGTATTCACCACTTCTTGTGAATAGGACCAGGTTTTGCCAAAAAAAAATTTTTTGTAGTTGAAATTTTCCGTTTTTTAATATTTTTATTTCGCCGTTCTATTTTCTCAAATTAACTATGTGAATATATCATTTTACATCATTGTTTCTGAAGATTGCAATAAAATTGTAGTAAAAGCTATCAAAGTTAATCGAAAACTACAAAAAAATCAAAACACCAAACATTTTTCAAGTAAACTGTCATAATTTTTTTTCTAGTGAAACTAATACGAAATTTCGTTTTAGCACCTCGTGAAACCCCTAAATATAAATTTTTGGTAGTATTTAAATTGATCAATTATTTGAGCACTAAATTTTTTACGATTTTTAAGAAGTCGATATCGGAATATCTGACTGAAACGGCTATAATTCAAAAACGGCTAAGAGGATTTTAAAGTCAAACATAGCATTTAAAAGATGAGAAACGGAGCTTTTTAGCGACGTATGTACTATAAAAATGTTTTATATAAGAAAATATAAAAATTAAGAAAATTATTTGTCAGAAATTAATCTCCTTTTTTAAATAATGATGATCCGATTTTTATGTTTGATACAGTAATAAAATGCACTGACAATTCCTTTAAAACCAATTGTCAACCATGAAAATAGGTTCAATAGGTTTTGAGAAAAATGATATTAGAGCTTGTACCAGGAATGTCAATGTCAAGGGCGCCGAAATTATCAGTCAAAAATCAATTTACACCGATTTCCGCGAAAGTCGGTATCTAAGGGTTTTATAACTCTAGAATCACGATAATGAGGGCAAATCTAAGTTTTGGCCATTTTCTGAACTAGTTTACTTATAGAATGTTCGTTAAAATATTAAAAAAACAGTATTTTGTTGATTTATCTTTTTAGATCATACTGAATTAGAATATTCTGTCGGACAACATTTTTGTTTTTATATTAACCAACAATGAAATTTATACACTAAAAATATTTTTTTAATCTCTAAATTACGATCGGATATTTTTGAGTGTAGAAACATAAAAAAAAATTTGGACCAAATTTGTGACAGCCAATCCGGACGTCCCCTTGTTAGTGTTGAAACCATGCGACATTCCACAATTTTTGTTTATTACGAATTATAAAGAATGGGATTTGATTTGTCCAGTGATCTTGTTTAAAAGAATTATTCGAGTATGTACATTTTACTTCAATTTCGTACGTAATACAGGGTGCATCAACTTCTACAGTCCATTTAATTCGGAAACGATTAGCATGAGCAAAAATGGTCTTAAACAAACCCAATTAATTTTGGCCAGGAATCGCGTGGTGGTAACAGATTTAACATAACTATCTCATCTATCTGGGAAATGACACTAGCTTTGTTATTTTAAATGGAAATTCTATATTTTTATAGTACAATTCGATTCTAGAATTTATTTTACGTCACTTTTGCTGAAAGGAAAATTTTGATAGGATCGACCATTTCTGAGTTATGCCCGATGGAAGACGCGTAAGTGGTTTTGCTGTTTGCTTGTCATGCTTTTTGTAACAGCAAGATTCTTTTTAAAAATAGTATAAACTAAACATACAACCAACCCCATGATCCATCCCTACCCTATTCTGAGACGATTCCCGTCCTAAATTAACTTGCTAATGCTAATTGTTTTCGAAATAAACGGGGTTTCAGTCGCATTTGTCCAAGGTGTTTGGCGTGAAGGAATGGTGGAAAAATAGGGCATTTTTGTCATTTAATTTTTTTTTATTACTATAAAGAGAAAACCGTAGCTCAAGCTTCTATTAAACGAGCTTTTTACTCCTATAATCAATGAAGAAAACGTCTCCTGTGTAGCCTGTTTACTTTCTACAATCAAAGATATCTTCTTTTCAGACAAGAAGGACATGAATAAAAAACAAGGCATAAACGAAACTGAAGAATAAAAGCTCCTCCTTTTCAGAATGTGTAAACAAATATTACTAAATAAACATTGCTTCAAAACACAAGAGGGTTAAAATATTGAAAAACGAGAGACTTATTTTAGAAGCCAATATTTTAAGAAAAGAACAATAGGTAAAGAAGGCTCAGTTTCAAGCACATTAAGCACGCTCAATAATGTCAAAGGGCAAATTTTGCAAGCTCAGCGATTTTTTAGCGATGCCCTAGAATAGTCTGAATCCGTTACAAATTTGACTGGGGTGATCACTCCAAATAACAGACACACTGTACCAAGTAAATAGCAATCAAATAAACTGTTTTCACTATCTGTGTTCTATTAAAAATGTTATTATATCAACGAATGTACAATTTTAACAGAAAAGTTCCTTTGAAAGCCCTTTATTTGTCCGATTTGCAGTGTTTACTTATGTAATCGGTAAAAGCGTAGGAAGCAGCCTTGAAAATTAAAAAAACCGAACAAACTGATTCGAGTGGGATTTAAATTGTACTCTATTAATATGCATTAACCGTTGTTACTGAAACAATCAAGCAAGGACAAATTCCTCGCAAACGCGGCTTATGAACATAGGTCGAGTATGATAATTGAACAAATACAGTTCTGTACGTCAACATAAATCCAATAAGAACTAAATTTTCTTCTCATTGTTTCATAATTATTAGACTACTTTGACTTTATTTAGAATGTACTTCTTCCTATAAATGCATAACATATATAAATTATTTTATAATTATATACATTAAACTTACACAATAATTAAGTTTAATGTATTTGTACCATAGTTAAAATTATCTGTACTAAATTAACTCTAGGCGTAAAATGATTAATTCAGACAGCACGGCACAATTAAAAATGTGTTTGTGTATAATTTAAATTAGACTTATATTTGAAATTGTTTGGAATAATGTTCCGAACAACAAAAGATTGTGCGTAATTACCTGTTTGAGGGTAAAAATAAAAAGGAAAGAGAGAAAGGGAGAGGGGAGAGAATGAAAGAGAGAAAGGGAGAGGGGAGAGAATGAGAGAGGAGGAGGAAGAAGGGGGAGAGAGAGAGGGGGAGCGGGAGGGAGAGAGAGGTAGGGANAGAGGGAGGGAGAGAGAGGGAGGGAGAGAGAGGGTGAGGGAGAGAGAGAGGGTGAGGGAGAGAGAGGGAGAGAGAGAGAGGGGGGGGCTAGGAAGTATAGTTGAAGTATAATTGTGCCTTCACGCAATTAACCAGTGGTTGTTGTTGGTTTTTGAATATGTTCCATACTTTCTCCTATTTGGCGGATGTTTATATGTTTAGGTAACTTATCTTGCAATATTAATTTAACCTAAACCTTGCTGTTCGGCTTAATATATCGTGTGCTAAATAAATTAATAATGGCTAAACGTACAGTTCAAGGAGAAGAACGATTTCATTTGTGCTCTCGAACACTTGATGCAAGTTGACAACCCTGTTGCAAGGTTTGCAGGCCTCCAGGACCGCCACCTCGTGCAGGATTTCGTTCCTGTGATCCTTCGAGCGATTTCGTTTTCTCAGAAATTTGGCTGCGAACTGCCTACCGCTCGTCCTCTCGCGGCAACGCCGAACTGCTGCGTATTTTCCTCTGCAAACAAAAAATAAACAAAATTCATTAGTCAATACAGAAACCATTATCTATTTAAAACAGATAAGATAAATATTCCCGATGATGACACGCATGCCCTTAATCATAAGGTGGAAATGAGATAATTCGTATTTGCAAAAATTGACATGAATATACGTGATAGATCTTTCGATAAATTCACAATTAGCAACTGGGATATATTAAAATAAACTAAAATAACAAGTCAGATCACAATCCGTATAAATTCCGTGAACGATAGTGACTCAGGATGAACAATGTCCGGTTGGCTTGCCTAAGTAATCTAAACGGAACAAAGAGATTCACACAAAAACTTCAATTATTACCCCTGGTATGATACGGTATAAAAGGGTGAATCGGTGAAAGGTGATCGTTTATATGAGAGTGACAAAATTTTCAATAATTTCTAAAATCACTATGAATATCAGATTTCGCTAAAATGTCTGTAAGTCATTTCAACTAGTAAGAAATAAAAAGTCTAATTATATACAGCGACACAGCTGAACCTATTTTCTGACATACCTTCCTTGGGCAGGCACATTTCAGTTTTTCCTAATAGGTGTGCGTTGGTGCTTCACCCTGCTAAAATCTTTGACCTTAAAGCCAGATAGAAAATAGCGAAATGCCAAAATGCATCCGAGATTCAGCGATGATAGGCCAAAGTCATCGACCAAATTATACGAACCTATTTTAATTTGACGAATTTGGTACCGGGGGATCCAAATCATAATTTTCTTTTTCAATATCTTGCTACACGTTTTGGAAAATGGCGAAATCTTTGATCAGTTGAACAGAAACCTATTTTATTGAAATATGTATTTGTTAAAGAGGAAAGAGAGATGCAGTTTTTCATGGATATCTTTTTCTTTGCGATATCAAAGCTATAATGAATTACAAATTTGCCAACCAAAAATTATGCTGTTTGTAAAGTGAAGTTTTATGACCCTTATAGTTATTGAACACCAAATTACTTTTCCACCATATTAGTATATACCTAAAAATGTTGCATGGCCATTTTCGTTTTATGTATACGTTGCGGTTAATGTTATAGTACGAATTCTAAAAAATGAAAACATAAATCCAAGTTTTTTACAAGTGCATGGAGACAAAAAAGTCACAGGTAGCTAAGACCTATCTTTAAAGTTTTGGAATGTGTGAAACAATGAATTTATTTTCAACTAAAATTATAAACATACGGATTGGTGAATGGGTTTTTCCGAAAAACAATGTTCGGAAATAGTGCAAATAACTATAGTACGGTTGCTCCAAATTAAAAAAAAAGTTTGCACCGTTCAATTCAGCGTTAAAAACTCTTTAAAAAAATATACATTGATGAGTTTTTATTATTTGAAATAGTAAAGCTAGCTATATAACTCTGGAGATATTCTGGGGAGTTTTATCAAAACTTTTGACTCATCAGGAACTAGACAAAAACTTAAAATTTACTTGTCTGTGATTTTCCTCAAAAATGCCTCAATAAAAATTTTTCGGGGTGAGGCAGAATAACTCTTCCTGTATATCCCTGATCTGCTACTGATGTAACCCGCCAAAAGGTACACGTACAGGAAATCCTCAAATCGGAAATTTCTTAGAGATTTCCTTACCGAACCGCGCCTACACACGAAGAGGATTTTCCTCAAGTGTTGACTAATGATGATTGTTCTCGTGATTTTGGTTTCAAAGCTTAAAAAGAACTGTTCGGATTTCCTTCAAGGCTTGCCCGTTCAGGCCGAACCTTGAGGAAATCCCGCTCATGTATGGCTACCTTAAGAAATTTGGTAACAGATGTTTCCTACATTAACTATATTTCCAAGACTGCTATAAGGATATTTTAAAAGTTCCTTAAATATGTACTACGTAATATATGTATATGTGTGCAACACAACAAAGCGAGGATAGACAGGCCAAAGGAAACGAACAAAACTCTAGGAGGAAATCTCACAATTTAAATGATTTTTGGGGCAATTTCGTAGTACAATCAACATAAACAATATTTTATTGATATATTTCTTTTAAAAAAGCCATAAGACCTGTTTGCCCTTGAATGGTAAATGGTAACATTATGGAATTGTAAAGTTTATCACTATATACTTAAAAAGATTAAACATATAAATTATTTTAGTTTTTGACGAATTCGGAACAAGGGGGAATTAAACAAAATTGTGGAGCACTTGATTAGAAAGTTGTACATATATATTGAAATCTATATTAACAAACCAACAAAAATCTTTAAAAAAACAAATAATCAAAAGTGTAATGGCAGAAAGACTTTCCTTTCGTGCAAAAGTTCCTTATTCTGGAAGGTTTAACTTATTTCCTCACCTTCGATGATTTTTAAGAAGATTAAGATTATCAAGCGAGTTGACCTGGAGTTGGTTACAGCAAGCGGAAAGTTTAGAATCCAACGATCCTAAACCCTTCGCTACTTTCGCCATCGGTTTTATTGCCAAACGGGCAGATAAAATTAAGAAAGAAAGGGTGGCGTTGAGCCCGATCACGATCGCAGCCGTTTAAGTGCTCGTTGCAGGTGTCGCAAGTGCCGACCAGCTCCACCCCACGACACGTGTTTCGCCAGACTCTTGCTCAAATTCGAACCTTCAACGCGATAATTTCCGGAATACATAGACGATTCATATCCCAAAACGAATTTCTGTTAAAAGTACCTTTGGGCACGGCATCATCTTAATGGTATGCCATCGGTCGGTAACATCAGTCGGTGCTAAAGGGTATCAACAGCGTACAAGCTGTTAGTATTGACGGTAGAACACTCGCATCCAATCCTATATTTTGTGGATCCGTTAAAGACAATATTTTGTAAGTTTGATTTTTTAGCTTCCAAAGTGAAGTAACAATATGAACAGTAACACGCTTCCGAAAATCACGAAGCGCAATTGGTAAAATATTTGACTTAAAAACCATATAGGAAAGTAAAGGTTTTGATTCATAACATTCAGATTATTGCACGAATGTTTAACCTGTGATATTGTTACCAAATATGAACTTATATCAAATAAACGTTCTAACAAACATTCCTCAAAATTTCATTATTTAGATATGTATAGATAAGTTATGAGTTATGTGATGTAAACGGGTCAAGTAACAGTTTAAAAACTATCAGGTCTTAAGGCAATATAAAATATGTCGTGCAGGTATACTCAACGAAATTGTAAAATTAGATCCACTTATCATATTTAGTATTACTTTAAAGATAAATACGTAAAATGGAGGTAAGGATAACTAATAAATTCCAGAAAGGACAGAGAAAAATGGCTTAAATTATCGAAGGATTCCATTAACTAATAGCGCCATTCTTTTTGTATTACTTGAAGACTCGAAACCGAATTAAAAAGAAAAACAGTGTAAAAAGTTGGTTTCCTTGGAAGGTCAATTAATAATACACAGCACGAAACTGCTCATGTGAAAAGAAACTGGTATATGACTGAGAACTACATAGTTTTATAGATCTAAGGTATGGGATCTTAGATGGGAAGATTTTGAGATTACAGGAGCCATAAAGTTATACGGAAGAATCTCCGAAAGCATAAAAAAGCTTGCAATAATGATCTAGCCCCATTTTTGTTCAAAGCGAATCTTTCAAGGAGAGGATCATTTTTACCCAGACGACCGGATGGTAATTTCATCTGATAATATGACTACAAGGTAAGGAAATTTGTGGATACCAATTCCACATGTGGTTTAGCTCTTAAAAAAGAAAACAGAATACAGAACAGAAACAGCATTTTCCTTGCGTACTTCACCAAATGAGAGCAATACATGTGAGCCAGTTCAATATCGATATTGTTTGTCATAAAAACAAGGAAGGCTTTGTGTATAAAATGCGAGAAGGATTAAGGATTAAAATCCGCATTATTTCGATTCTCTTGAGTAAGGCAATGCGTATGTCTCCAAAGGTATAGCATTTGTTAAAGTGTGGCTACTACGCCTCGGACACCTAGGCTATACCGAGGTACCAAGAGCTTGCTTCATTCGATATGCATATTTTGAGGAGAAATTTACATATTTCACGGAGAAACAGAAATTCATTTTTATTCTCAATGCGTCTATTATATTTTTCTACCTAATATCACCAAAAACTATTTCATGATAGTAGCCTACCCTTGTTATGCTAGCATGATTACATTTGGTTACAGCTGGGTGAGATGTTTGCTTAGGCCATTCGACGACATCTGCAAAGGACTTATAAATTGTCCCAAGTGTGCGGTTGGGCGCATGATTGGGATTAAATTAAGTTGAACCCTCCACGTGGTTGTTGTCAATCGATTGGATGAGTCCATAGGTCCATGGCGCAGCCGCCCCACGAGATTTGTTCCATCCACGTGGTTGAAGTCCCAAAGGGGACAACACGGATTTAACCACTGTCATCAGAGAATAAACACTTTCATACTGCTTAATTCGGTGTCAGTTCAAAACAAATACGTTCACGTGAACACAATATAACCAAAAATCCTTCAAATAATTCAATGAAATGGATTATTTATAATTAAATCAATCAAATAATAAAGATTATAACGTTTAACAACTCTATTCTAACAGGTCAATTTCTATCTTGTATTTAACTGTTAATTCATATTTTATGTTCTCCATTAGGTGATTCCGAAAGTAATCTTCCCTCCTAAAAAAAAGGTGTTAACTTTGCAATGGTTTTGGTAATATCGTATTAGCCTCCATCCTCTCTTTCATTTTTACGTCCATATCCTTCCCCTCTTCCTCCGGTTATGCTGATGTAGGCCATATATTTTACATACAGACTGTACGATAGCCGTTTCATCGTCTGTTCCTAGTTTCAGTATAAGATATTCAATATGAAACAATTAATGATTAACAAGAATTCAAATCCATAGAGACCTCACTCACAGCTATGTGACTAGCTTGTGACCAAACAAAATAAGTTCAGAGTTTTTCTTCTTTTCTTTAAGATTTTAGTTAACCCGAGAACATGTATAGAACTCTTAATAATGTAATAAAAAACCCTCTCTAGTTGAATCAATCTTGTTTCTTATAGTAGTGTTTTTCTTCTGTGCTTTGTGTAGATGTTTCCTGCTCTTTTTATTGTTGGTTGGGATGTTTTGTCATATTCACCTTTCAAAATGGCCTGACCGAGTACCATTCCGATTATTAATTATTAACTTTTTTGTCAAACCTAAAATATTTAGCAAACTCCGGATCCTCATTATGCCATTGTCGATCAAGTTTTTCCTATAAATATTTTATTATTTCTAAACGATTTAGCTAATTTACATCTGGTCTTCTTTGTATTCTGTTGTGTTTCTGGAATTTCTTGTATTTTTGACGATTTTATCTTGGCCTTATATTATCTGGATTATTTTTCTTATTTTATCACCTCAAATGTCCCTGCCATTTGGCTTCCAGCATTTCCTCTATAAGATTAGCTGTTTTTGTTTTAAGAATTAATAAAACAGAATGAATATAGAGCTATTCGTAATATATATTTTAGGCCTAAACTAATAATAATGTCAATTGCATTCTTCGACTGGGTAAAATGTTTTTATGTCTAAAAAACACTACTTTTCTTACAGAATATTATTATACGATTGACATGTAACATTAGATCTCATTTTAATAATCTAAATAAGAAAAAGGAGACCATAATACGTCCTTACGGCATGCTCTAAAGTCTGAAGTACCAACTTTGATGAACCGAAAGTTATAAGACAGATTTCGTTCAACTTTAGTTGACCGACTAAAGTTGAATCGTGAGAACATTCTCTAACACAGTTCAATCAACCGGAGACATCGGATTTGTTTGAGATTAGTCATCACTATGTGGGGCCGAGGAAAATTTCAAAACTTTATAGAAAACAAATACCCGTGTTCCTTGTTTCCAGTTCAAATGATCAAATTTGACAAGACTGAACAAGTCTGAGCACGGTTATAAATACGGTTCAGTAAACGACGCCGGATTAGTTTGCGATTAGTCATCACTACGTGGAATCGAGGAAAACCTTAAAACTGATTGAAAATGTACATAGTACAAGTTGTTTGTGTGAACTAAAAATAGAAATCAAACAGCGCTTTGTAAAATACTTTCTAAATATTTTCTAAATATTTTGCGATTGATAAGAATATGCACATCCTAAAATCACGATGAGGCTAAATGACTATTTTTCCTCCTATCATAACCTAAGAGTGCTTTGGCGACATACTAGTCAAATTTCTAAAACCTGCTCCGTCTTCAAATTATACGCATATAAAAGGCCCATTGCTATAATAAAACCTTCCACTACTGATTTCCTTATCGACCAATCCTCCATTAATTTTATTTATTTATTCGGATGTTAAATAAATAAATTTCACAAATTCATGCGATACAATCACCGGGTATATTTGTAAGTTGAGAAAAATTTAAACTTCCTGACTGAGGAACAAAGAATTCAAGCAATGTTTCGCAATGATTGCGTAAAAATGTTCAACTCTGTTTACAACCTGGACTAGGCATATTAATAAGCTCGCTTTCCTACAGTAGTTCGAGCCCACGCATTCTGAAACAGGGGCTGCGTTAGAATGGTCCGTCTCGCATGTATAAATTCTTGTCCTTATCCTTGGATTTCTTGCCTGGAGTTATAATGCGATGAAAGTAAAAGTTCAGAACAAATACTGATCCGCAGTTTAAATTAATATCCCCGTTGACCTTTCTGGTAATCACACAACTTCTAAACAATCTGGATATTCTATAACAATTGCATATGAAAACGTTGGTAGGTAGACGGTTCATATACTTGCCATTAGACTATGTACAAAATGAACAGGAGGAACAACATAAATCTAATTGCTGTTTATTTTTAGTCATTGGCTTCGCAATAGCTAGTAAACTGAGAAATCAGCAAAACTACAAATTCTAAAGTAATGTTTCATTTTTATTTTTTATTGTCATGTATACTAATAAACTTAGGGTAGATTAATATACCATACTTTATAGCCAAGCATTCCACGTAAGTTATAAAAACGAACTTCAGAATTATTACCAACAATAATAATTTGTGAGAATCCTTGCGGAAGTGAAGAAATGACCATAATTAAAGGAAAGGTGATGATAACAAACATAAAATGTTATAGTAAAAGAAATAAAGATTTCTTTGTTCTTCCACGTCGAATTACAGCTTGGTCAGTGTTACGTGACCTCCCAAGGCTCTCAAGCTGGTAAACTGAGGAAAGGATCGTGATTTTGGATCACAACACGTCCGCGTCACAATTCGTACAATTCGCCCTGAACAATCCTTTTTAAAAAAACAACTAACTGACAGCTAAATCGGGCACACGTGAAGGTGTGGAATCATCATCAATCTAGATGTCAATGGAGATTAAGACAAGGTCGCCGGATCGTACGAATTAAGTCTTAACGGTACCGACAATTTGGTTGGCGTGGAGGTACTTATTTCTTGTTGTTTGTTGATTTTTTGTCGTTTGTTGCACTTCTTTCGGACTTTTCTTATCAAATCTGCGTACAATCAAGACCTCCTCCGCCATCAGACTATATGTACTTCTAAACACACCAAACCCTGTACTTTTTTTGTATTCAACTGGCATTACGTATTAGCCACCGGAAACCCTATATTTCAGAAGGGACTTTTAAAAAAATAGAACTATCAATTTGAGGCATTTACAACTCTGTAAGTAGTGCTTATTTGCGTCGATTTGCTCAAACAGCAGGAATATACAGGCTATACCACAATTATGCACATGTTACGTTGTATGTATTATTTAAGGGTAGAATTTGAAATGGTTTTACTATTTTTCATATTTTTACATTATTATTTTTCTAAAATTATTTGATGCTTTTACAATTTTCTCAATGTAGTTTATTAACAAAAAATCGATTTGTATAAAGTGTAATGTTATCCGGATGTTACGTTAGCAGTTCTTGGTTCGAATCCCAGCGTAGTCCATGGATTTTTAATTGAGAATAGTATGAAAAAGAATTATCAAATGATGTGACCAATCTTCCGCGACACCCAACGGGTATTTGGACGTTAATCCCTCCCATATGATATGTTTTACGGAAATTTCGCGCAATGTGCAATATTGCGTAAGTAATGTTTTTAATTACGTTCAATTGAGAATTTATATTGATACATCAACCGGCGCCTACACAAAAGGAAAGGTTACATTAATTAATTGTATTATCATATTATTGATATTTTTTTGACTTTTTAGAAAAGATTATCGAAATTATCACCGTTATATGAAAGGCTACGTCTCGTCACTTGTATCATAATCAATATACTTGTTTTTATTACATCTTAATAGGATTGATTTGCAAATATTGATAATAGCACAAACATTTATGTATTGGCTTAAGAATTAAAATAATTTGTAGTTTTTTTTTTACTTTCTTAGAAATCGAATTTTGAGTTTGGTCGTTTCCGATCATTTTGATCAACTTATCCTTGCTGATTTGGTATGCCAGACGAGCTGCCTCGCTTTTCGCTGTCGCAAAACCAAGAAAGGAAATCGAACCATTTTGTAAAAAGACGTTACACACTTTAAAAAATCATTAGGAAATAAATTCTCCATTTTCCTTCCTTGATTTTTATTAATTTTTTGTACCTCAATTAAATAAATCACCGTTGGCTTTAAACCCTTACAAAGTAGCATAACTTGCGGCACACGAGTAATAATTACGCTGTGATAAATAGATTAATTGCACATTTTCATGGGGAATGCTGATGGTAAGTTTCACGTAAGTTGTGTGTCTTTTAAACCGTAGATGAGTTAATTAAGATATAATAAATACAAATTGACACTAATAAAGATTATAGCACAAGTGCCTAACGTAGCCTTCATTACTAGTGATCATAATACCTTCTAATCACGCAAAAAAAAAAACTGTACAAAGAAGCCAACAAGGAAAAATGAAATATTAAATTCGTATTTTAAAATTATATGTAAGAGATAAATGCAGTTTGTCACACAGAAACGAAAGTGTTAAGTGTCTAAGCTACGTATGATCGCAAGGACCAGGTTTATATAACATGAGAGATAAAAAAATGAAGATCGCAATATAATTTATAACAATTTATTCATCGTTGATCTGTGAAATAATTGAAAGCGAAACTTGTAAGTTTCGATTGTTGAATTATTTGTTCAAGCATAGCAGCACAGAACTGCTTCATCTAACCAGCCGTTAGAGACGACCATATAACGGACAAAGACTTATATTTCTGTCATAGCGTCTAGTAAATGCGAAAAAAAACTTAGTCGTCGGTTAGAACTTCGGGCCGCGGCTTCGGAGATACAGCTGGGTTACAAGTTCCCGTTACAGCCTACAAAGGTCCCGAGTGCAAAGGTCGACGTCCCAAAGAAAAGACAGCATAGCCGGTTTACCTCAAATTAAACAGGCCAGACTGTGAATTGTGTTCAATTAACGAGGACTGTCTACACTGGCCCAATTCACCGTTGAACTTTGACTAATGTTCAAGCTTTGAAAAAATTCCCCACCTTTCATTTTATTACTCGGCAAGCAAGTTCTAATTTGTACCTTCGGTTCAGACGTTGACCAGACCCGCAGACCCAGTTTGCCCGGGCCTCGTCGTTCCACATACCTGACTGCTATGAATCACGGCAATCCGAATGTAAATATTTAGGACGGCTGGGTTTTTTCGAAATCGAAATATCGGATGCCGCCATTCTCGGTGCCACACCCACTGGTTCGAGTGAGTCAAGAGACGTTACGTGTCAAGCGGTATTTCCTATTGTAAAGTACCTCCCGTTAATTAGATACCGGTGTATATTAGTCTATGGAATACTATTAGAATAACTTATAAGGAATAACGAACATTTCCCCCTAAACAATGCCGTGGAGTGCAACACATTATATATATTTATGAAAATTAGCTTTCATGGTTTAAGTACAAATGTTTTTAATAATAAAAAAACTATATAACATCAAAAATTCACTTAGTAATGCATCAATGTACGTTATGGGAAGAGCCCCAGGATGTGAATCACGAAGTCTTTCTTCAAGGGAAAAGAAGAACTCATGGAAAGTTGATTCAAAATGAATGTCAAGTAGAAATTCTTATTTACGAGAAAAGAGAAGGAAAAAGAAATAGGCCGGTCAGCCAAAAAGAAATGTTCTTTCTTACCTACGTAACTGTATTAATTTCGTAATTATAATCAGCCGTAAGTCCAGCAATATCCAGGTGTTTTACGATAGAACTAATTTTCTCTCACATCTTTATTTGTATTCTTACAAGTCGCATCATCATTAGGCCGCGGAATTCATAAATCATAAATGTCGGCAACTTTTGTGGCAAAGATGCCACATGGACAAACGTCTTAATTTTTTTCAATAATGAATGAATCCTTGAATTCCATTACGATGATCACTGCTTACGCATCGAAGTTCATGTCCACTTAAGGGCCATTTTTAAAAAAAACTATTTTATGAACAAAAAATAACACTATAAACAGCAAACAGTTAGCTGTTGAAGATGTTCACACGTTTCAAATCATGGTTCAACTTGAAAGGAATGATTCGTGAATTGAACCACCTCGACTTCAACGAAAAAAGCTGATAAACTCCGCTGAACACAAGGTTCTCGCAACTCATTTCGTTCGACAAAAGTTGAAGGTTGAGAACACACGTTAATGCTAGTCGCCTTATCAGACGGCTTATTCAGATGCCACTTGAATTTATGTACATCTCTACGGATCTTCTAATAAATTGAAAATATCATGTAGTATGTGAAAAGTTGTGCTAGCTTGGTGGTTTCAGACTATTTTGATCAGCCTATACTGGTTGTTTTGGTCTGTCAGGCGCGTTCCGGCTTTTCACCTTCTCTGTGGTCATACACCATCATGATGATCTGATAGGGCCTCGAACGGTCGTGTGACCATGATGTTTGTCTTTAACAACGCGCTTACATAATTTATAAAAAAAACAATTTTTGTAATAAAGACTTTAATATTAATAATAATAGCATAAACAATACTACTTCCCAATATTGGGCGATTTATTATTATTACTAGAAGTTTTTGTCTTTTGGACGTTTGGCAAGGTCTGCAGGAATCAAGCCTAGACCAAAAGTATATCACTCCATATCAATCAAGAGGAAATCTAACAATTCCAATTGAATTTTGTAAAAAGGCGTAACGTTATTTAACAAAGCTTTAGTTATTAAATTTCCCTTTTCCCATGAATTTGTATTTATTTCGTTACCTTAATTAAATAATCATCTTCGGTTTTTAAAAAAAATTGCATTTTACGAGACGCTCTAACACAACAGTCCAATAATCTTTTTAAAATATTTATAAAACCTACAAATACGAAATAATAATTCAAAATTCAAGGCAACCACAACAGAAGAACCACTAATGAGAGTCAAATTTTATGAACTTATGAATGAGGGTCAAAATGGCTCCGACAAATCTATGCCAATTTGAGACCTCAAGTCGTACAACTAAAGGCGCGTTCTCACGATTCAACGTTTGCTATTTGGCTTAAGTTGATCAATTAAAGTTGAACGAAACTCGCAGTCAGATTTTACAGTTTATAAAGCTGACCAACTGAAGTTGAACGAAATCCGCAATGAGAAGCTTCGGTGTAGAATCAACTTTTTAGTTGATCGACTAAAACCCAGTTGGATACAGTCAAACTTGTGTCGTACAAGTCGAGACTTCCGTACAAGTTATGACTCATTTCTTCCAAACTGAAACATGACTCTTGAAACGTGGGTACATCTCAGTTGACTGTTTCCTGTTTAACTTTTATACTATGCGTGTTGTTTTGTTTTTATTTATAAAATAGTTTAAAGACCACAAACAAGTCTTGAACTGTGCTGAATTATTAGAATTTTAATATAAACATGCCTTTGGAATGACCAACCTTTATACATAAAAAATAGAATGTATATTATATCAAAATAGAGATCTGAGTGAAAATAATTTTTGCCAAATAAATATAAATTGCCGGATTCATTATTGCAAAATTAAGACGTTTGCCTAGTGCCTTGGATTACCAGGGAAGCTATGCGACGACTTTAGCACAAAAGGTGACAACATTTATGATTTAAGAACCCCACGGCATTTTGATGACGCGACAAGATGAGTATGAAAATAAAGTAATACATAGTCAGTGAAAATTCGTTAAGTTCTATCGTAAAATTAATGGCAATTCATGTGGATGTACTATTTGATTTGAAGAAAAAAAATTAAGAATGTTAAAACCATTGAAATATAAGAAAGAACATCCAATGGTTAATAAAATTCGTGAGAACGACCCCCGCCCAAGGTTCATAAAATATGCAAAGGTATATTTTAAGCGTTTTTAAATCTTCCAGCCTATGTTTACAGTACTACCAATTATTCTTTGCATTAGTCTTCTAACATCTTTCCTTGGTTATAAAAGCTGGGAATTTTTAAATTTTTGTTTTTGTTTTCCTTTTTACTGCGTAAATTCTATGTACCAAATGGTTCGATGAAAACGAAAATATTTTGTTCTTAAGATGGTACACAAAGAGATAAAGATTAGCTTTAAATCTAAATACAGTTTGTTACAAATGAATAATTAACATTTCTTTCCTTATATCAATCAAGTCAAATTAAGTGTGCCATTATAAGATATTAAGTCAACAAAGCAAGAATCATTTTGTAACGTAGAGGATTTTTCTTTTTCTTGTGTAAATCCTATGTTAGGACCGTTGAGTTTAATAAAATTTTAATAGGAGCCACATTTAACTCCATAAAGGATCCTTCAAAGTCATATTTAATAATTCTATTCAAGGTTAGATTTTATTTTGGAGGAATTCGATCCCGACGAAAAGTGATATTAATAAATCCCATTAGAGAAATATCAGTAACGTTTTATTTAAACTCATTATTATTACGGTTAACGAAGTGATTATTTTATTCTAAGAACCAATTTAACAAAGCATCGGCAAGCTTAGTTTCTGAGAAAACGGCCTCGAGGAAGGTCGTTCCCATGCTTTCTCAGTATGCAGTCCGCGCAACTTCTCAACGGTGCGTTCAACTCAGCAGCTTCCTCTCCGGTGAATCATTTCCGTAAATATTAAATTTTTCCCACGTAGGAGTGGAACCCGTGTCAAGCTACATGTCCAGTGCCCATAAGCACATTACAAGATATTCAAACTTTCTTCCAATTGCAATTTAAAAAAACTGGCACATTTATTATTAAAGTTGTGCCTCCGGCTGGAATGTGAGCCGATAAGAATGGTAATACGAAAGAAATACGGAGCGCATAAAACCTTTATCTAACTCATGGAATAGACAAGACTGGTCTTAATGTTCATTTCGTTTTAAATTATACATTGTTACTTCCTCCTAACCCATTTTGTCGTTCACTTTATATTTTAAGTATAGTAATTTAGGTTGTATGCATAAAAAATGTAGTTTAGTAGTTTCTTTCCACCACTACATGTAAAATTTGATAAAGAAAGAAAGCAGGAAAAACATCTACCATGTTAAAATAAACCATCCATTTCTGTGTTCTATTTGAGAGTTCTTCTTGGGCTCTGAGGGAGTGATGAACCTGCAGTTTTGCCATTTCGTCTGTCAGACACGTTTCGGCTTCTCGCTATCTTCAGTGCCATCTGTAGGTGTCAATACCTTATAAACGCCCACAACTGATAGTATAACATCCAGTTCAAACTGGAGAAGAATGGCGAGAAGACGAAAGCGTATCACAGACCAAAGCATCGATAGGCATACCAGAATGATCGTATACGACCACACGCCATCAACAACGATTTGGGCTCTGTTTTATTCTGTTTGTGGCCCTTTTGTGGGTTAATAACCACAGATCCGCCACTGAAAATTGGGAGATCCCGTAAAGTGTTTGCCAGGACGGATATAGGAAACCAAAATGAAACGAGTAAACTACACAGGAGCCATCACCCCGAAGAGGCCAAAAGAAAATACTTAAACATTATAATATCATCAGAACAAATTCTTTCTAATTGATAACAACTATCTCTGATGCCATAATGTCGAAGTTTTCCAAAATGGAAAATGTGTTGACCGCTGATGGTGGAATTTTACGGTAGTTAACGTCCGATTGTACCCGGAAGAAACAGCAAATCTTAGCTTTTAGCATTGAATTTCCAGGCACACACTGAGACTTTTTTCTCCTTTGATTAACAGCTGTCCATACAATGAAAACAACAAAAACGGAAAATCTAATGTTACATCAAAACAGTATTTATATAAAGAATGAAGAAAGACTAAATATCTATTGTTTAACAATAATTTTTCCTACTACATGTGTGTCCTATTTATTCAATTTAACTTTTATCTAGATATTATTTAAGATCAATGATCAATGACCAGGAATTAGGGATTAATTATTAACGGATGACGAGACTGTTAAGACTCTTGTTATCTGCTCATAAACGCTATTTTGATTATAGAAACACTTCAACAACGTCTATTTCGCAGTATGCTGCACATCTCCACAACCTCATTGTCGAACCGCAAACATCTGGACGATGTGCCTACTTACGTGAATAACGAGATGTTCGTTGATAAATGTATTATTTCTACCTTTTTCTATTATCACGTTAATCGAATGTTTTATGAAATAATCGTCCTAAAATTCCGGTGACCGTTTAACTAACAATGAATTGTCAATTGAACAAGTCTTTATAATGATTAAACCATGTACCCCTTTGATCCGATGAAATTGACAGTTTAACCACTGTTATTTTGGAAAAAACAACGAAGGGCGTTGAACACTTACGATATTGAAATGCAAGTCAATAATAGGTCGATCAACCAAGGCGGTCTATGACTCCAATCAGTGGTTAACAGGTTTTAAATTATATTTCAGCCACATAATTGTTTAATGTAAACATCTGTTGATTGCCTAGGCGTCCCTCAAATGCTCGAAGACGACATTAATACGATATTAAAGATAATAACGATATCAATACGATAAATTTTATCAATAATGTTAAGGCTGCAGTTGCAGGCAAGATGAATTTGGAAAACGGATCCCACATGGTTAAACCTGTGTTTTTAGAACGAAGCAGATGTTCTTTTACCGAAAAATCCGGTGTTCATTGTAGGCCACCAGAGGGTCGGTCGATGCCAGGTGTCGCCTTTCGGAATTCTTCTCATGAACGTCGAAATGGCCGAGAAACCCGAGGCAAGAGTATAAATAAAAACTAAAGAGTCAGCTGCTTAAGAAAAGAGTCGGACCCTCTCCAATTCGATTACTCTGAATTTCATCGACCACGCCTGAATTTATCTTGGGAACCCAAACCGCTGAGCTGCCAGTTCGCCAGATTTGGCGTCTTCCCACCCTCAATGAGCCTTTCGGAGAAGACAATGAATTAAGTCGGGGTGTGAACACTTTTCCTAGCTTCTTGGGAAAAATACAATTATGCCAAAGTAAGCATAGTTATCTAATCTCGTTTAGGCAGACTGAAAATACCGTATTCATCAAAAGTATCAGGTATTTCATTTTTAAATCAAACTGGGAATGATTCCCTGAGGGGAAAGGCACGTGTAGTGTGTCGTATAGAACGTTTCAAAATCCGGGACCGCAGCACGATCCCTGGATGTATCCTTTTTCAAAGTTACGCTGCAAGGAAATCACCGCGGACTTGAAAAAGAAAACCACACAATATCCTTCCTAGGATATCTTTAATAGTACTGCCTTATTAGAAAATCCACCTCAATACTAAAAAAAAATGAACGCGAATATCATCCAAGAGTATCTCAAACGTTCCAGGACCACATATTTATATCGATCATACTTTCCGCTGGCATATTCGTTTAACTATGTATATCCCGTTGGTGAAAAATTATAGGATCTTAATGAACCTATAACAATATCAACCTCGTTCACTCAATTTTAAGACGATTAAGCAAGATCGATAACACGCATGTGTAAACAGTTTCTACTCAAATGTTCCCTAATGTTACGCGACAACTTAACTTCGTTTCTGTCGTGTTTCGAAACTGTATGTTGGGCAACTTACGTCTCTTGCCGTTTAAACATTTACAAACACAGCCCAGAGTCAACCGGAATCATCGGATTATTTTGCAATTAGTCATCACATCACCATGAGCACTCCAGGAAAGACTAAAACAAAAGCGTGAATGTATGTGCCTAGAGGGATGTTTGAGAAAATGTAGCAAAACCGTTTGCTGTAAAAGAAGCTGAGATTGATAAGATACATACGAAAATAACGTGTGTCAAAATTAGTCATTTTTCCGTGATATTTTTCCTCCAGTTTCAAAATCTCCTTGCGACATCCTAGTCAAATTCCTAAAACCCAAATTTTATGTCAATCAAAAGCTCATTGCCGTAAACTAGGAACTTCCAATAGTGCTGCCCACATACACTACATCCTCCTCTTCCTACATATGAACCAAACGTCGTTCATTTTCTTTTCTTTGACTGTAAAGTAAAATCAATAAATGCACAGCACAAATTTCTGGTATGGATTCGACACCGTTCTCACACAGCATTAATTAAATTCTTAAGATTGCCGCTCTTCGCATCAATGAACTCACACATCATTTATAACATTCTTCTAAAATTAACTCTGCTACTTGTTAAAGAGAATGAAAAGGGTATTTTTTAAATGACGTACAGGAACTCGAGCCGATTAACTAGGCTGAAATGGATGGACGTTCTAAACAGATGTTATTATAACATACTAGACATGTTTGTTAATGAGCTAGCTTTACAATTTGTAATAGTGTTGTTGTTAATTAAGTTGTGATTTATTTATAATGCTTTTGTTGCTAAAGTCTAGGCAATTAGACTTCTGTTTTTCCATGTAAAACAGTACCGCAACATTAATTACGTTATATGAGACGTATGTACAGATAATTTTTGACAAAATTTTAATGTTATCACTTTTATCTCAACTAAAAAAACCTTAATTAATTATAATATATTAATTGGTCAAGCGGACCACGAAATTAGTGAATTTATTTTTATTGTTGTTTTCGTTTTTATTCTCGCAGAAATATCTAGGTTTTTTTATATCCTCATACAAAACCGTTTATCAATGTCTTAAGAATCAAGGTGGAATATTTATAGCCTTTTCTCTTTATAAAAATCCATCCAGTTATATGATTTAAAAAGTGAATTTACACACATAAAAAAGTAAAAATGATTTCACCACACTGGCTCGTATGAAGAACCTGAATGGTTGTAAAAAAGTTCTTTCACTCGATAATTAACAACGAGATAGTGAAATTAGGTGATCCTGTGAGAACACCAACAAGGGACAAAAGTGAAACCGAAATTTCGTCCTTGGATAGGAGTTATAACACTTTTCAAACAGAAATTGTTAACTGCATTACTTTGATTGGGGTGTATTTTTTTCTAATCAAAGAAGGAATTTTTCTGATCAAACAAAATTAGCTTCCGATTATAACAAGTCTTTCACATGTTCTATGCGCTCGTTATGGAATTGAACCGGGAGATAATTGTGGAATTAATAAATGGTTCATATGAAAAAAGTGCCACTGCAAGTAGACAACTCGCATCGATCGTCTGTTAATCATTAAATTTTTCCCAGTTATTCTTTACTGTTTACAAGAAACATCTTTTGAGTTTTCTCTTAATAATTCCGTCGATACGTTTCAGTGATAACTAAAGAAAAAATTACAGCTGGACAAATAGAACAGTGTGATTTCTTCATGGGGACTCCAGGGCGATGAACTGGTGTTTCCGTTCATCGTGGTCTGCCTATCCTCGCTCTTTTAGTCTGACAGACACGTTTCGTAGTTTACACATTTTAAATGGTGAGTTTTCATCCGTACCACCTCTGCTTATATCCCTCACCGATCGATGAAAATGGTGAAATGACCCTCACTCCGCAGACGGCAAGTCGGAATCTGACAAATTTAAAATTTCTTTTATTTGCATTCGGTTTTAAGGGATGGACGGTTAAGCGTTCTCATTTTCGAAATTGTTTAGAAGAATGAGCAACGGCCATGAAAATATTCCATACTCTAACCTCACAATAAGACTTCTGTAAAGGAGATAAACGATTTCGTTCTCACTTCTGTCCAACATATATTGAATAAATCTTTATTTTTATATTAGTGTCATTATTTTTGATTGTGGTTTTAAATTGGTCGGCATATCAGGAGATGTGTGTTAGCATTTTTTATCTTTTAAACGTTCAAAAGTGCATCACTGACCTTGACAACTTGAACAACTCTCGACTGGTTTCTTCCCTTCATATATCACCATAGGAGTTTATTTTCCTCGCCTTTAAAACAGGAAAAATAATATATTCTACATATTTTTAATTGCCGTAACTGCATGGGAGCCGTGGGAAAAAATTCTGGGCCAAACCGTTATGACATTTCTGGGTTGTCGGTCGGGACCGAGACACAACGTGCAATTCAAATCCCACAACGGGCCGATCACGCACTAGTGCCAGCACAGCATTTGAATAGAAAATAACACCTGATAGGAAAACAAATTTTTTTCTGAATATATTTCTTTAAAAAAAAGGTTAATTTTTATGTTGACCTTTTTTTTTGTTTGTTTCATCATAGTGAAAAAATATCCGAATCCTATTATATCCGGCAATTTATTCATTCTGGTCAGTCTTCTGTAGTTGGTCCAATGAAATATTTTAGAAAAACAAATAAATATTATTATTATCACAAACTTGCCTGGATTCGTTTGAAGTAAGTTTCATCGGGAAGTCATATTTATGATTTTATACACATATTTGTGATATAGATAACAGTTAATTCTTTCAACTGTACAACAAATAGTCAGCATAAAGACATCTCAAATAAATTAAATTTAAAATAAGAGATAAGTAAATGTAAAATCCAGAAATTTAAGTGATATATGACAACGTTTTGAACCATTTTGAAAATATGTACTTTAGAGCAGTCATCAGAACATACAATCAATCTCCCAAATAAATTAGTCACTTAAATGTTTTATCGAATTTTATCAATAAAAGTTTGTTTTGTCAAATCCTCGAGAAACGAAAAACAAAAGTTGAACATTACATCATCTTTTAATTTAAAAATACAACATTGCCAAAAACACCGAGCTTTAATAATAATTTTTAAAAAAAAGATAAAACGGAATCAGACCAATATATGAATATAAACAGTGAGATTTAAAGAGAAGACCCTTGTTATTACGTGCTCGAGAAGATTTCGATCATCTTGATTGGAAAAGAGCCGGCACCGGCGATCAGTAGATTCATGCTTGAACTCTCAACCTAGATTTTGCCCTCCCGACCCACTTCCGCAAACCCTAACCGGGCTTTGCAAACCACATGGTTGCAGAACTCCTGCCGTTTATCCAATATTCCGCCAGTCTAATACATAAATCTGAAAATAAGACTATTTTTTACTAAAACTTTTTCTTTACTAAAGTGAGGAATTAACCTGTTATCAATTGTATTTGTTATATTCTAAATCGTAATGAGTTTCCTTTGATCACGTATCGATGGAAAATGTAAACCAAAAATTAAATACTTTTTTTAAAGTATAGTGAAAATCTACCATTATATCCATACCTTATGCAGATAACAGGGAAAATTATACTTATAAAAATATACAGATACAGGGGTCAGAACCACTTTACAATGATTTTTTCAAAATTATTCTCTTATTAAATTTCAAGGACTATTGTGGGATTCGAACACAGAACACTTAGCGTGGCAAATATAAGTATGATGCCATATGTTCAGAAGTATCCACTATGTAAATCATAACAAGCAAATTTATAACTACATATGTATGGGTGTCGGTGGCCGAAGTCGGCGTTGTTGACCCGGCGCTCATCACTATAATGTAAAACTCCCGGGTTCGAAACTTCGTCTCCAGCGGCCCTGCATTTGAACTAGACAATTTTTTTAAATTTATCTATTTATTTATTTTTTTAACACCGGAATATGAGGGTTGTTGCAAACCCCCATAAAAATGGGAAAAAAGAAAAACATATGTATGTAAATTTATTTTTTGAAACTACTCTCTGTTTTTTTAGTTTATTTTGAGTACGTTTCGACACCTCGTCAAGTGTCATCTTCAGTACAAACGCGTTAGATAAACGGATAAACGTGTATGTCAATAATTAAGAGTAAAAATGTATGTACTACATATTTAAACGGTTCCTTAGCCCAGCATGTTCTAGATCGTATATACAATGTTATTAAGCAGAGGTCATAAGGGAGCAGGTGTTGTGGAAAAAAAATCCCAATTGTACTGCAAATTATGTTGTTAAGCCGAGGATGTACCCTGCACTATGATGATACGTATTTATTATGATGATAATATACTATGATTATCTAAACAGAAATACAGAAAATACCAAGGAATAGAAAAATCATATTTGTACTTAATGTGATATTTTGAATACGACAAACACATTTATACAAAACGTGAAAACTTTTTAAACTTTAATATATCTTTAGCTAAGGAAATGTATTGTAGTTTGATTTCTCCTAATCATTTCTCCTAAGACCTATACTTCCTGGTTTGGTGTGAATGACGCGGATTTTCGCCATTTCTTATATACCTGCCCAAAGCCATACTGAAGTTGAAGTGCCGATACGCAAGATCCCGAGTATAGGCTGGCCAAATTGATAGGAAAAGACAAAATAAAGACCACCCTTTTGTCAACCCATATACTCCACTCCCACGGAGAAAATTCACAATAATGTGTCAATAATTATAATAAGTAATTATATATTTTTATTTTTAATATTTCATCTATATGATTATTTTGACTGTGTAAAACTGTATTAGTAGATTTCACAAAAAATCGTATTTAGTCTAATCCATGTTTGTATGCAGAGAAATTTTAAATTTTTACTGTAAAACGAATATAACAGAAACTTGAGGATATGTTGCGTAAAACAGGAAACTTCTTAACCTTAATTACACACCTGTAATTAAGTTTGTTGTTTTATTGTAGTTTTCACCAACTGTCTCATACTGGAAAGCATTTGAATCATGCGATATCGAACTTCCGGTTAATGCTTAAGAAGAGATGAAGAGAATCCCCAGGTACAGGTTTTTAGAGAGCAAGGAGAGAGTAAATTAGCCAAAAATTAAGTATTCAGATAAAGAAGGAGAAAGAAGATCAGAAAAATCGTGCCTTACGGATCGAGGCCAGCTCATGTGACATATCACGATTTCTAGTTGATCGTGTGGAATGTGATATGCCCCCTTTCAGTTCCTCGTTATCAGAAGAACGCAAAAGCCGTATTGGATTACAATAAACATTTATCTTTAATAATATTGGCAAGTAATAAGAAATATTTATAAAAAGGCTACATAAAAAATAAATTTGGAAGATTTTTTTTACAAGACCCTTTATATACGTACATAAATTTATTCAATAATGTGTGGTGATTAGTGACCGTTAATCGATATTTATTTAGAAATCGTGAGATGCGGTCTGGTGTGATGTAGGTTTCAGAAAAACATTTTCTTTATCGTNCAATATGAACTTTTTTGTTCATTTTAGGGTGAAGAATCTACTGGAGAAGTTTGTAGCACGAGTAGCAATTCACCCTGTATATATTGCATTGTATAAATTCACTTTTCCACATCCAAAATGTAATTGTTATATGTAAACAATGTTTGTAAATCCCAGGCCCTGAAGATGATCTCAATAAAGATCGAAACGTTGGCACGATAAAGAAAATGTTTTTCTGAAACCTACATCACACCAGACCGCATCTCACGATTTCTAAATAAATATGTATTCAATAATGAAGAAATTTGCTTACTATATAAGTTGTTAGAACTAGAAAGACATCACAAATGTATTCGTAAAATGCTCAATGTAAAACTTTTACGAGAATACTTGTTTTGAAGTTAAGTAAGCAATCAAGATTATGAAGAAATCAATTGAAAAAAAAAACCTAAACAAAAGTTATAATTGAATACCTTATATTTTATTCAAATTACATAAATAAATAATGAATATGATAAATATCTTGTTTTTAAATTTTGAAGATAGTCCGATTTAACAAACAATACGAAATGCTGATACAAAATCTTCAGTGTTGGGGTAATATGTTGAACCACCCTGCTTATATCCTTGACCCAGCACTGAATTATGGCGAAAAGCATGCCAAAGCAGCGAGGGTAGACAGAGCAAACTATTTTACTATTTATACTCTTTTTTCTTCATACCATGGGCTCAGAAATTTGCTAGGCTAATATGTTTGCAACAAATCCATTGACTTTAATGAATATAAAATTTCTTTGGTCACAGGCGTTTCTTAAATATGATTTAATTAACCTTTGATAGCACAGGTTAAAAAAAATAGTAAAATGTGAAATCATTACATCAAGAAGCATTATAATAAACTATTATAAAATTTCTTATGCTAGAGTTAACTTCTTATCGTTTAAACATTGTGATAATTTAATGACTTGTAATGGACAGGAGTATTAATAAAAATTATTCTTTTCCCCAGGAACCCCCTGGTGGTGTTGAAAAAAGAAGATACGTCCCGGTTACAAAGGTGATTATTATAGAGGGATGGAAGATACTCTCACTTCTCGATTTAATGATTAATGGTTTGGGAAAGGGTCTTAATAACAGCCCTTGCCCTACACTAGGCCGGATACAATCGTCCTTGATCGACCTTCACCCGATCTGACCCATCATCGCCGCCACAGGACGTCGTTTAACCAAATCATAGGACTTTCCAATTCGTGGACGCGTTTATATTTTATTTATAAAAATTGAACGTCACGTCTTAAGAATCCTCTGATTCACAATCTTTAATGGAGAACGTCGCTAATAGGACAAGGACGGGCAAGGACGTCTGACTCGACTCCCCTTCGTACGTCTGACGCCGAGGAGCCGGATGATATAAACCGACCAGGCAATAGTTGTATGAATTAAAAACCTTTAAAATTCAATTTTATAATTTTCATAGCCCAAAGATTCCTATGGTTTTTATTTTACAGACAAGGCTGCAAAAGAGACCTTTATACACTGAACCATCCCTTAAATGATTGTTGATCTAGTCGAACAACAATGGTTAAGCTTAATTAGTTTTGGGTTGAGCAAATATTCGTCCAAACAGATAACAAACGAAAATAAGTTTTTATTATAAAAACACTTAATTATTTTTGAATTGAACAAATATTCGTCCAAACAGATAACAATCGAAAATAAGTTTTTGTTATAAAAACAACCTTAATAGAACGCCTAAGCTAATAAAAGTTAAGTCCATAGATCCAATATTTTTAAACCGTTTGTTGGATTGTTTTGTAAATTTGTATTCGATAAGTGAAATTTTCTGAAAATAAAATCAAAACAAAACGACACTCTTTTACGAATCCCTGGCTTTAGAACGGATGTGGATACACCTTACCTAAAATCTAAATTTAATAATTAAGTTTAAGAAACAATTATTCATCCATCTCAAAAAAAAGTGATGAAAATTTTCATCAGCCATGGACATATAACAAAGGTTTACTGCACACGTGCAAGAAGTTGAACTTTCACTGAAACGCCCCTGGTTTGTAGGTCTGTTGTCCCAAATTGAAGGAAGACGGCATAAAAAAAGATCTAAAAGCACAACAGAAAACCCCTTTTTTTCGCGAAAACGAAATCCAACGGGCTTTGTTTTGTATAGATTTCGTACATGAAACAGAAAGAACATTTGCTTTTCGAAATACAAGGTGAGTGTTGAAACTAAAAGCGCTCCCGGCGCAACATCCACTTGTCTCATGTATCTTAATATCAATTTGGCGCCTGTAACAGAATAAAATCCATTCTATTTGCGATGGCCCGAATTCCAACCGCGAGGAGATAAAGCACACGGGTTAAAATCTTCATTTCCTATATCGGACACTTCTAGAATCCGGAAAGACATCACATTATTGAACGTGATATTAGTGCTATTTCGTAAAGAGCTGATGAAATTTGTCAATCCCGGCAATACAAAATATTCGATAACAATTATGCTTCAATATTAAATAAAATATTCGACAGGAAAGTTTTTCCGGCATGGATGATGGATGGAACTAATCCAAGATTGATTACCAGTTCGGTACTGAGATATTTTGAGGAATATCTAGGAAGGGGGCGTAGAGGAAAGTAAGGAACAGGATCCTTGGGAGTCCAGAGTAGCACGAGAGAAAGGAAAGAAGCATATGTCGGGGCAAAAGTATCATGAATACTGCTGGCATTGTTTATTCAGTTGCCGATTTGGAACTCGAGTAACAAACAAAACAAAATTGTTTAACATATTTGTCTAAGGTAAAATCGCATACTAAATTATGAAAAAAGTGTAATCTTGAAAGAAAAATGCAAATAGCATGCTATTATTAAATTATTCAGAGCTATGGACTACTGTAGAGCATAGAAAGGAACCCAATTATTAACACTGGTACAGCAGAGGCCAATCTAATTATAATTTTTCACAATTTAAAGTTTATTTAGGGTTGAAACCGCAGAAATTGTTTGGGCCGAACCTCTGCTAGGCTTAGATTTACGAACTTTATAATATAAAGTTAATATACTAGTTACATTCGAGTAAGCTATGTCCAATCAATGTTTATAATACACATGAAAGAGATATTCTTGACTATTCTGCAATAGAATATGGAAAATTTCCCGTAGTGATTTGACGTCAGACACAATGAACTTGGGTTATACATCATGACAGATTTAAACAAAATATTTTACTAAGATTATTAAGACAAAAATGTTAAATAAATGTGCTGAGTTTAATAAAATTTAGTTAATTATCGAGATAGTAAAAAGAAGGTATGCATGTTGAATGAACTTCCTGATACCAAAATGTCATAAATATCTGTCTCAAACTTATATTTGATTTTTTTAAATCTGTTATTATTAAAAGTTATTGAATCGTACTTTTCCACACAAAAAAAAAGATTAAGTGATATTAGTGATATTTTAAATCACGAGATGGCTACTGATAAGAATCTTGACGAAATACTTTCCTTGGTTTTGTTTGAGGAAAATTTGAAACCTTTCGAGATTTATACTTAACTTTCTACCAGTTACTAAATACAGCAGAAAACCAACGTAATAAAATCTGGTTAATTAGCGAAATATTTTCAGAAATTGGACTGTTGATGCTCTTAATTAACAAATTTCCAAATACCAATCAAAACAAACTCCTCCGGCTAAACTTGGTCTTGAGCGTTAAAACTCAGTTAAGTCCTTGAATAATGAATTACAAATTAAAATGAAAGAAGAAAGCTGTTAAGCCACAAAAGAGAAGTTAAACGAATACAAGGTAAACTTGTTGACCGACAGCACGTTGACAAGATAGGTGTGATATTTTGAAATATACGATTGCATATGTATTTTGTTTGGTTAACTTGAGTTTTTTGGTCTAATCTTTATTCTTGCAGAGCTGGCTCAATTTGTCTCAAGAAACAGAAGTTTTCAAATAATCAAATCAACCCAAATTAATTAACTTTTTCTATTATAACCAATTATTAATTATCTAACGGTCTGAATGGTATTCTAAATTCCAAGATAGTTGTCACAAACTTTACATTATGAGATTTGTTCTTGAGTTCAGGAGACTGACGAACCCCTGAAGCTGCCCATCATTTTGGTCCAAACATCCTTGCCGTTTTACCAGTATGAGATGACCGCAGATTGCCACGCTAGCGGTCTTCGAATAACGGCATAGCCCATGGACTTTTAATTATGAATAATATCGAGAAAGTATTGAAAAGTGGATTGACAACGAATAATTAACACATTAAGCCGCCCTGTGTGGTAGGAATTATTTTACTTTATTATTAAAATATTTCCGTTTAGCGTACAAAGAATAAATGAAATAATCTTGTTCTTCTGGATGATGAAACTGCAAGTGGCACGTATAGAGCATTTTCTTATGAAGTTTGAAGTTTTAATAAAGCAAAGACTCTTTTCAAATAAGGGATGATTATTCAGCAATACCGTAAGGAAAGTTTCAAGTTTCAAAATTGTATAATACATCAATCATCGTAAAAATGATTCATAGTCAGGTAACAATGTTAAATGTAACATAAGGTTGCTGTGCACGTATCTTTATAAATTTCAGGAAAGCTTTCATGATATACTAGGAAAACGTAGAAATGTTAAATTATTGGGCCGAGTTTCATACATTAATTTAATCGATATATTAAAGAAATCGGACGGTTTGCTTCTCTTATTGAACTAATTAACACATACTTCTCCATCAAACCGGGGCTTAATTGCTAAAACCTTAAATTGTGATTTAAAAATAAAAATATAAGAAGAGAGCTATTAGTACAACGAAGAGAACAGACGAATACAAAACAACATTAGGTTTTAACAGGCTACATAGGAGAAAAATAATTCAGGAGATCAAATACAATTATGTATTTGGTAAACAGATAGCTCCAACCGGGTCAGGAATATTATGTGCGCGTCCGAAACATGAGCAATCAAACTCTTTAGGGTAACACATCAGACTTTCATGCTAAAATAAATGCTACCAATGCTCATAAACCATGTTTTCAACCTGACGAGGTGCCAGTGCGTGGCTCGAAAAAAGCCACGTCAAAAATAGTCAATAATCAATCAATGCATCCAAAATTTCCAAAACCTGGAAACACATAACATCGTGACATTATCTTAGGTGATAGGGCATAAAGTAATGCGTAATGAACAAACAGATGATTTGGCCAGGGGAGGATCTGAAAGACAATTAGGTCCAGAACCTATAATTGGGATAACAAGATTAAACATAAGTAACGGTCACTAAACACCACACATTAAACATAAGCCTCCTCCATCTAGAACGGGTCCAGAAAAAACAACAGGAGAAATGGACGAAGTCCAGAGGAAGCAAGCACAGTTAACTCATCATTAAAGAACCTTCACTTAAACTAGCTTTGCTGGCATCTGAGAAAACACACATGGGCTTATGAATGAACCCCATGAAGTTTTACCGTAAAGAGGTGGATACTGCAACCCACAGCCAGTACCAAGAAGCTCCCGAAAAACAATTGCAGCAACGTGTTCTTTTTATTCTTAAAAAAGGATCGAGTCAATTGAAATGAACTAAGGCACTGGTGAAAGCACACTAAGCGAAAGGCTGTCAAAAAATGTCACACCCCAGCTTTTGAAAAACAAGTACTCTTACCAGACACTTTTAATACACCATGCTACATAAGGGTTCGTAAAATCTGGGCAATGAGCGAGATATGGAAGAAATTGGAAGGTTTGCTATTCTTATTTAAGAATTTCTTGATATTCGATCAACATAAACATCAAATAAACATAAGAATCGAACCATTTTTCTATTGTTAAAGCTTAGTGGTTGAATCCTGGGTGTAGATGCATCTCAACCGACTTCAACAAAGCGTTCAAGAGATATCTTGGAAAAAATGTTAGATGCGCTAGATTCGACATTTCGACTGACACTGTCTTATGAAACAGTACCCTTGGATAAGTTTTTGAAAAACAAGTACTAAATTCTTGTCATATTCTTTTAACACACCATGCTAGATAATGGTTCGTAAAATCTGGTTAATCGAAGGGGTATTGAAAAAAATTGGAAAGTTTGATACTACTGTTTTTTGGCTTTGAATTTAGGGGCATTTGTCATGTACCTAGCAAATGTACCTAACCAATTTTTTAATACCCAATCAACACAAACTTCTCCGCCGAACCCGTGGTCGATTGATAAAGCTTATTTGAAGTAGTTGACGGTTGAATCCAGGGTGTGGATGCATCATTACAGATTTCAACAGTCTTCATTCTTGATACGCACAATTCTCAAGTTGTTTTGACCTGTGTTAGATTCGAATATTTCGTCAGCTACAGCAGACTTTGTCCCACGAAACACTTTCCTCGGATGAACTTTTTGAAAAACAAATACTCTTACCACATTCATTTAATACACCATGCTGGATAATGGTTCGTAAAATTTAGGTAATAAGAGAGATATTGAAAAAAAGTAAGATTTGCTATTCTTATTTAAGAATTTCGTGATATCCAATCAACATAAACATCTGCATCGAGCCATTTCTACATTAAAGTTTAGTGGAAGTAGTTGAAGGTTGAATACTGGGCGTGGATGCATCTCAACGAGTAGAGATACTTTTAATACGCCATGTTGGACAATGGCTCGTAAAATCTGGTTAATCGAAGGGATATTGAAAAAATTGGAAAACTACTCTTACCTAACTTTTTGTTCTGACTTTACATTTATGGGCATTTGCCACATACTTAACAAATTGACTTAACCAATTTCTTGAAACCCAATCAATTTAATCTTCTCCATCGAACTCGGGCTCGATTGTTAAAGTTTAATGGAAGTAGTTGAAGGTTGAATGCTGGGTGTGGATGTATCTCAATAGGGTTCAAAGTTCTTGCCAGATACTTTTAATGCTGGAAAATGGTTCGTAAACTCTGGTTAATCGAAGGGATATTGAAAAAATTGAAAAAATACTCTTATCTAGCAATTGTTTTTTTCTTTCTGGCTTTACTTGTATGGAATTTGCCATGCACTTAATAAATGTACGTAACCAAGTTCTTGATACCCAATCAACTTACACTTCTCCATCGAACTGGGGCTCGATTGCTAAAGTTTGGTGGAAGTAGTTGAAGACTGAATTCTGGGTGTGGATGCATCTCAACAGATTTCAAAAAAGTGTTTATAATATATCTTTGCAAAAATTATAGTAACTGTGCCTGGCTTTTACAATTTAGTTGAGTAAAGAGAAGCGAAAGTAAAACAGCAAACTAGAGATAACACAAATTTCTTGATAAACACAGTGCTCAAGATGTCCTGAATTGAACATGCGCCAGATTAGAACATTTCGTCAGCTACAGCTGACATGGTCTTCGAAACACTTTCCTGGGTTGAACTTTTTGAAAAACAAGTACTCTTACCAGATACACATGCTGGACAATGGTTCGTAAAATCTGGGTAATCACTGAGAAGTGAAGAAACCGAAAGGTTTATTACTGGTATTTAACGAATTTCTTGATACTCGATGAACATAAACTTCAGCATCGAACCCGTGCTCGAATGTTGCAGCAAGTGGAAGTAGGTGAAGGTTGAATCCTGGGTGTGCATGCATCTCAATAGTTTTCAACTGTGTTCATGATAAATCTTTGCAAAAATGTTAATGACTGTGTCTGATTTCATACAATTTAGTTCAATAAATAGAAGAGTGGGGGAAAAAAACAATGTGCCCAAGAAAGTCCTTCATGCTTTCCGAACACATTTCCTTAGCTATAGCTGATATTTTCTTCTTTGATTGAGGTTTTTAGAAAATACATGGTCACTTTTTAAATGTATTATTACATTCTTACTAAAAATTTTCTCATCGAAACAAGCAAGATATGCAACGAATTCAATGTGTTTGTGCATGTTTCTGTCATAAAATACACAATAAAAATATATTTCAGAGCACTTTGAATTATCACTGACAGAATGGTTTCATCTACGATTATTTATTCGTAAGAAAATACAATATAGGCAGGTATGGCAGTAAAAGTCCATTATTTTCCCTCCAAAAGGCATCTTTTGGACACATCTCGTCCACATTTGTTTTATTTTAACAAGCTCATAATTGGCTTTTCAATTTTAATTACTGTCAATCACTCTTCGAAATCGTTAAATTATCTCATGTCCCGCTACACATTAAAACACCACAATCGCACACATTCCCCTTATCCAATTATGGCGAAGCGTTTGTCCAATAGTGTCAGGACGGTCTGTTACACAATAACAGAGCTTCGAATATTATCACTACTAGAACGAACAAAGGGCCTATTGCGAAAGTCCAATAACAAAGAAGATTTATCAGAAAGTCGGATGCGTATAGTCTCGCTTTATGACTTCCAGATTGCTGAATCCGGGTTCAACGAGGAAAAGTGTAATGCACACAATTTTATTTTGGAAGTCTAAATCAAAACATAACCGTATCTAGTGTTGAAGATGAGATATCTGAAAGATATTTCTTTCAAAACTCTAAAAAGGATGAACAAGTCCCTGGTATGTACATGTAAACCTAGTGAGAGTGGTGGACAGTATTGTAAGGCTAAATATTTAAAGCTCAAGGTGAACCACAACTTAAGTACAATATGTTCAGATTGATAACACGAATTATAAATCTTTACATTAAAATATAAACAACACTAGAAACAAATTTTGGAGAACTGAAGAGCAAACAGAAAGTGTGACTGTAGCTAGTAGAAACAGCATCAATAAATTGCAAAAATATGTGATTTCGCACATCCCCATTTCAACAACAAGTTTCTCTAATCGATTTATTTACAAAATATAACATAACAAAGTTGACACAGTACCTTGCAAAAGGTTCATCTTCCACTTCGTAGAACTTCTCGATTGGGTCAGTGATGACAATGCGTTGAAGAAGGTCTCCAGAGAGCTCGAGGTAGCCACCCCGTGTGGGCCTAAGGCACTCCGGCACCCCTCGCATATTCGATCCCCGGGACAGAGCGAGGCTGCCCGCACAACAACCCTTTTCGATTCAACAACAACAACAACAGCGGTTCGATTCGATTTCTGGCTGACGCACTCCGGTCCCGACGGAAACACAACGACGAGGACAGACGGCTGACGATTACTGCTTACCGTTTCCGGACCTTCTCTCTCGAACGATCTGGAGGGGCAGCCAGGTGTAACAACCGTCATTGGATATTTCCCAGTTTCCCTTTTCCATTTGTGGATGACCTTTCATTATTGACCTATAAAATACCAATTAAATATTTTAAAAACGACGACATGTGTTTCTTCGGTCTGAGTCGTATTACGAGCGGTTTCATCGTAATATCTTATTATACTGTTTGTCCAAGCAAATTTCCCCCTTCCATAATTTCTGTATTATTCCCCACCACAAAACAACTATTTTTAGTAGTTTGTGTTTGTCACCAACATTTTTGTATTATTACATTCCAAATCTTATTTTTCCAACTAAAAACTACCTACTTAAGTCCTTATGGTATATGTATAAATTAATAATTGGCAAAAAAAAATTCTTATTATTATGCATTATATATTAATTATTGTTTAGGTTTTTCAAAGCCGAAATAAAAGTTAAAGCTTTTATTGTTGCAAATTATATTTTACTAACAATAACACGTCTGCACCTTTCATATATACTTATATGCTGCGAAATAATAAATGTCGGTGTTCCTGGTTTCCCGTTCAAATTTTGCAAGATGGAACAAATCGGGGCATGCTTATAAGCACAGTTCAGTCAACTGTGACATCGGATTAGTTTGCTATTAGTGGAATCTAAGAAAAACCAAAAAACTAATTGAAACTAATACCTGGGTTTCTTATTTCCCGTTCGAATGGTCAAATTTGGCAAGATTAAACAAGTCTGAGCATGCATCAACTCTAGTTGATCTACAAATGTACGATCTACGTTTTTTATATATATAATAATAATAAAAGCACTTATTTGTTATAATCCAATAATGTACAGTTAAATTACAGCTACTAAATAAGTACCATTACGGCATGGAAAATTCCTTCTGCGGAAGGTGAATGGAAACATATACATGGTAAAAAAAAATTGCAGAATAATACAAAATGTGAATTGAAAAAAAAAACTTCCAAAGAACTTAAATTAAATAAAAAGAAAAACACCATAAACTAAAAATGTTAATAAATAAAATAAGAACAATAATAAAGAAAACAAACTGGAATTAATTTATACAAACACTAAATATTCATGATTATTTAGAAATCGTGAAATCCGGTTTGGAGTGATGTAGTTTTAGAAAAACATTTTATTTATCGCTACGTTTCGATCTTTACTGAGATCATCTTCAGGGCTGGGATTTATAAACATTGTTTAAATTATACAAATAAACGTAAAATGTGAAAATGAATTTATACAATGATGGAATTAACTTAATAAGCTTAAATCTGTACATAATATGTGTGCTGAGTTGAACTTATATAAATCAATCAATTACCCAGAAATAAAAGCTATACATTAGATAAGTTTTGTATTAAATTGAAAGGGTTCCTTTTAGCTTTAGGGTGATGAATATGTGATTGATAGTTCATTTTGTCCTTACTATCCTCGCTGATGTCAAATTGAATTTCTGTCGTTTTCTTGTTATTCAGTGGTTAGTGTTATTCAATAATCGAAAAAGATCAATTTGTGTATTTTGTTCAGTTTTTACTTGTTACAAATCTGTAACGAATTGATGTAATAAGTCATTTGTCGCGTGCCCCTTTTGGGGTTCTGTCAATAAGTACGCAGGTTCAGAAACGGTTAAGGGTTCGAGCCACATGCATGCCGAATGAAGCAGCGAGACGAATCGGTGCCTGGTTTCTTTAGTGCCGTCAAAAATGACAACGGTCAATCCCTCGAGCTTTGTGCCCACCGGTGCAATCTCTATTGTACTATGGCCCAAAAACTGGACGAGCTCCTTCGTCAAAAAGGCCAAGGAGGCAAACAAACTTTCAAAACTGTCATGCGCTCATTACTGAAAAAGGTTGGCCGTATATGGTGCATTGCATTTTTCCTAGAACCATCACCGCTTTTAAGTGTAGAAAGATATTTTAATTTGGTCATTTGTAAACAGGGGTTTTATCAGTTTTGTTCATCTTCAGTGCTCGGTATGTGCTTCACCGTTTTACATCTCTGGCCCAACAATGAGGAACAAAAGAAGGATAAAAAGTTCAAACAAATAACACGTAGGATATTTGACCAAAATGATTTGAAACGTCCAATTTTTCACCCACGGACCGGAAAGACAAGAACTCTCTCAAGTCACCTGATTTCAATTAAACTAAATACACAATTCTTGTTAAAATGTGTATTTATTTAATAAATGACAATGAAAAAGATGGTTGATCTCAACCTAACGATGAAAGCTTCGGAGCTTCAATGATTTCCATAAAACTTTTTGCTGTGATACTAGTTCGAAAAATATTAGACATTAATGCATTTATTATATTTCAATCGATTGTATTTTACTAGAATAAGACAATACTATGATATTAGACTTTGCTATAAAATCATTATGTACATATTGCATTTCAATAGATAGCTAATTTGAACTGATTTTGAATGGAGTGATACTTTTCAGGTTTTTTACAAAGCAGGTTAAAGTTGATACTCTTTAAGTACAGTATAAGAAAATAATTTTTTGCAAATGCCTCTAATTTTGTTAGAAATTCACAAAAATTGTGATAACTTTGAAACTTGTTTGATCATGGTAAACTTTAGAAGAAGTGAAAGCCCAATAAAATAAACGTAATGGCAGAAATGTGTCTTTCCTTAATAAATCAGAAACGGACATATGAAATAAAACGTTCGGTATTTTTGTTTATCCAATACTTATTTTTCTGAAAATACAATGACTAAAAATCCAAACATATAGCTTGAAAGAAGAAAATTTAAAATTTTTATTCGAATTCGGGGCCGCTGGATTCGAACTCGAGACCAGAAAAACCTTACAGTGATGAACCTTAACCATTCGGCCAATGAGCACCAAAAAATTTATACTAAATGGCTTTTAAAAATTTTGCGTCAGCAGAATAGTAATAAGATAAAAAAAAATAAATACCTTAAAAAATTTTCTAAAATATTTCTAAACAAAATATTTTTTGAAATACTTTACTGGAAGTGACTTTTGATTTTCGTAACTTTATATATATAATCTCATTTAATATACTTTCTTATCGTTCGTACAAAAACGAATGGAGTGATATATAATACGTCTGAAAAACATGTATAACAAAATCAGAAATCTATATTTAAAAAAAAATTTATCTGAATTACTTAAAATATTTTTTCTCAGCTCGTAGACATTGGTAAGACGTGTCTAACATTTTTCCATCTATCCCCGAAGAAAAGTTGTGTCGAAATCGGAAATCCCACGCCAGTAGCCTCCCCTGGTATGTTAAGGTAATAAGTATGTAACAACTAATAACTAAATACTTATGCTCTTTAAGAGAATAGTATGCTGAAAACTAGCCCTCAATATATCTATAGGGCAAAATGGTTGAAAAGAAAAAAAATCATATTGCATACAAAAAATACAATTTGTATATTTTCCAAGTTCTTTTTATTTTATTTTTTTTTATTACAACCTGTAATTTGCGGATACATGAACTTACGTACAACTATTTACATTGAGTGGAGCAAATAATCATAGTTATCCTCCCTCTTCACTTTGTTTATGTTATTTTACTGTTTATTCAGAAAGGAGGTCGCGGGGCCATTTCCTCTTGAGATGCCTTTTGGGGTTGTAGGGATGGGTTTTTTGGACAGGGCTTGGGCAAGACTGTTTGGATGGTGGGAGAGTTTTTTGTGGAACTTGGTAAATTTTTAGGGAATACATTTTTGGATATAAGGAATTTGAAGGTCGTTGTGGAGTGTATCATTTGAGGCATAATTAGGAGCATTTACAATGGATCTGAGGACTTTAGATTGACAGGTTTGGAGACGTTGGATATGGGAAGGTTTAGCGGTTCCCCACAGTTCTATTCCGTATGTCCAAATCGGTTGTAGTAGTGTTTTTTAAATTGGAAGATTGTTTTTTGTCGATAGTTTAGACTGTCGTCCTATAAGTCTGTGCAGTAGTCCATACCGTCTGTTTAGGTTTTGTCGTGTCAGTCGTGCAGTTGATTCCACGTTAGTCGGGAGTCTAGGTGGAACTCAGGTTAGCGAAAGCAATCGGATTTGGGGATTGGAACGTTGTTGTAATATAAGGTTTGCTTCGGAGTGTAAATGTGACATGGACGCTCTTGCTTTCGTTTATCTTCATTCTCCATTGTCTACACCAATCTGCTACACATGAGATATGTTCCTGCAACCGCACGATCGGAATTTGAGGATAGTACCGCTGTGTCATCGGCGAAGGATGCAAGTACGGTGGTAGGTTTAGTGGAAATATCTGCAGTATAAAGGATGTAGAGGATTGGTCCGAGCACACTACCCTGCGGTACTCCCGCAGCCAGAGAACAGAATTCGGAGTAATCTGATCCTTGTCGGACCCGAAAGAACCGCTCTGTTAGATAAGAGCGGAGGATTAGGTAAAGAATATTTGGAAGGACACGCTTTAGTTTGTACAGGAGTCCCCTGTGCCACACGCGGTCAAAGGCTTGTACCGCGTCAAGGAAAGCTCCCGTACAATATTCTTTGTGATCGAGGGAGCAGGATGTACGGTCAACAACACGAAACACCTGCTGCACTGTGGAATGGTGGGGCGGTAGCCAAACTGATGATCGGGAATGAGGTTGGACTTTAATTATGGCAATAGTCTTTTAAGGAGAATTTTTTCAAATACTTTGGACATGATGGGAAGTAAACTAATTGGTCGATAAGATGAGGGTTTTTGAACTGGTTAGCCAGTTTTCAGGAAGGGGAAGATGATAGAATATTTCCAAAGTAAGGAAAAATGGGTAGTGCGGAGTATACAATTGTAGAGGTATGTGAGGAATATAATGGCATTTTTAGGGGTTGTTGGAGAATTTGGGATGTTATCAAGTTAAAACCAGGAGCTTTGTGTTTCGGTACAAGATATACTTGACTTCGGCGGGAGTGACATAGATATAAGGTATTCGCCAATATCTGCTTCCATTGAAGCATTGCCGGGCTCAGAATGAGGAATGAAGGTTTCTTGGAGAAGTTGAGCAAATGTATCGGCTTTTTCTTGGTCAGATTTGGCCCATGATCCATCGTCTCGAGGGGAAAAGATGGAATGTGATGTTTCAGGGTTCTTCTCGTGGCTGTCCAGAGTGATTTATTGGAGGTCGTAAGGTTGGATAAGTAGGAATCAAAGGATTTGTTGCGGTAGATTTTTAATTCTTTTTTAGCTAAACGGGATAATTCATTAAAGGATCGATGGTCGGAAGGATGCCTTGATCTCTGCCAAGCGGGTCGGGCTTGGCGTTTTAGGTACAGGAGGTTCGCAATGAGTGATGGGAGGGGTTTGGATAGTATTGGGTTCTGGGAGGACTGGAGAGGTGTGACATCCTGACCGCCTGCTGAATGGCAGTGGTGAAGAGATTCACAGTCTAGTCCAGCTCTTCTGGGGTTTTTAAGGAAATGCTTAGATCAATGGAATTTTCTATTTGGGTGCGAAAGGCGTGCCAATCTATGGAGCCACTGATTAAAGATTCGGGATTTGGTTTGGGAATTGGGGTGAGGGATATGTTTAGGAGAATGGGACTATGGTCTGAGGAGAGATCGTGGAGGGTTGTTATTGAAGTATACAGAGGTCCGAGGTTTTTCAAGATGAAAAAGATCGGGGAGACGGTTTACATCAGTTGGCCAATATGTAGGAGTATCAGGAGAGATAGTGGAAAGGTGGAGAGAATTAAGTGCTGAGTGGAGTGAGCGACCACGGGAGTTGGTCACTCTGGAGCCCCATTGCAAGTGTTTCGCATTGTAGTCTCCGCCGGAGGTCTTGGTCCAAGAGATCTAAAGTACTCTTGAAATTGGGTGGGTGTTTTCCAAGTTAAAGGTGAACATCGCAAATGCATTACTCGGACCTAAACGAAGTAAGGAATATCTTACAACAGTAAAATCCCCTGATCCATCAAATTTGATCACTCACTAAAGGAAGCATAAGCAGGTGAAACTTCAAATAGAGTGATCATGAGTTTTGAACGATTCGAATGAAAGTGAAAAAATAATTTTTCCATATTGCATTTAATGAATTATGTATTCTTAAAAAAAAGAATTACCGTATGCAAACTTTATTGTCCTTTATTATAAATCAATAGATTAACGTGTGTGTTTAGCAACCCATTTTTCCATGATCATCACTACTTCAACCATTTAATGAGTAACATTGAAATTAATTCATCTGTCACTTACTCAATGCAGAAAACTGCCAACGTGTGAAACAGTAGCTATACAAATGCATAGTACCAATCTTGTCATTAAAATACTAATAAATACCACACATAAAGTAAAATAATATTGTGTAATATTACGTAAAATATGGCAAACCTAAATAATTTATAAATTATTACGCTGTAGATAAGCAAACCACTTTGAAACAAAAAAAATCAATGAACAATGTCCAATATTCCCTACTAACTCATTTCTGCAGAAGAATAAAACCTCCGAATTGATTTTTTCATTGCCTTGTATGAAAGACGTTATGAGTTTTATGGATATACACGCATGTATTATAAATGTTTTCCCCCCGCGATGTTATTTTATAAGGGTACATTCAAGATTTATTCTATTGCAGTACTTCATTAGGTTAATGTTCGTAGATTATCTTAAACCGGTCTATTGGAAGAAAAAAAGAGAAAGGATTTATTTTGGTATTAACGAATTGTTGCCTTTCCAGGTCGACGGTCCCTTATCGCGGCCAATCCCCTCTTATTATCTTGAATGATGGAATTTTCACGCATCTTCCGTCCTTACTAAGTGCATCAGCCGAGAAAAACTGATAGGAAATAATAGCAGGTTTTTTAGCGATTTTCTCAAATTATGATGAAGATCTCGAAGCTGGGGGTAACGAGCGTGTCCAGATTTGAACCGTACTTGGTTCAACGGCCTGGGACACTCGGTAATAAATTGCATACACGGTTTTGCTCTTTGAATACTCGTTTTATTTTTACACGTGTACTGTGTGGATTTTCAAAGAAATGAAAATCAGATTTGATGAAGGAGTAAGATAAATTAAACTGTGCATATTGATCTGGTCTAGGTTCATGTGTTAACTTCAATCCTCCATCATTGTTGATGAAAAGGTTAATGCTTTTACCTTTCAAATTTCTTCCTATCATAATTCACATTTCTGCTCGGTAAATATTTTATTTAATTCGATGAGCTATTTATCTAATTTGACTTTCACAGTTGAGGATTAATAGTTGTTTTTAGAACTGAAAAGACCTGCTGGGCGTAATGTGCTTGAATGTTTCATCCGAGAACTTGGCTAATTTGTACTAAAGCTATTTTTAAAATTTATCATTTAATCGATCCTTAATTTTGGGTTAAATTTATTTAAGTTTAAAAGGTGGCAAGACCAATATTATCTCATAATCAAAAAAGCACTTCCACATTTTTAAACTTTTATCTAAAACCATTTGATCGACTTAAATAAAATTTTATATGCATGTTTGGAATTATGTGATGAACTGTTATATCTCACAAAATATTCCTTAAGACAGTAGTTTTAATTTTACAAAAATTTGAAATTTGGAAATAAATTTTTTTAGACTTTATAGCATGGAACTTTTTCTCTTAAACTGTACCTTATTTGTATAATTCGTTAGCCATAACTATTTAAAACATCCATTTAATGAATCTAAAAGTAATCACAACATAGGTTGATAACATTCAGAGAAAAGTGCACTTATATGAGTGAAAACGTGATTTTTCAGGAGAGGCAAAAACTAAGGCTTAATTCGCACTGTAAAGACGTCAGTATGTTTCCATGTTATCTTGGGCATTTCCATGGTTAGACAAACTATCGATTATCTAGGGTAGAATTAAGACCACGCACTTAACCATACAAGAAGCTGAAGAGCTCATTTTCTGATGTGTTTGCTTGTAACTGCTCCGTCAACAACGGTTCCTAGATTTCCTCGAAATCAAACTGTTTAAATTCGGTTTTAAAGCTTTAAAAAATGAACTAGAAACGCAGAAATCCTTACCAGGCAAAAAAGAAGAAAATCGATCACCTAGCATAAAAGGAAGGCTGGGCCTTCATGAAGGGTTCTAAAAACAATGCGAATAAATAAATTGTTTTTATTTAATATCTTTACGAAATTCAAAAAGGGTTCAAGGAAAAAATATTTCGAAGAGAAAAGGTCTAAAAAAACATGAAATTGACCAAACTGAGGATTTCAACATGTAAAAAAATACTTCCAGTGCACGGATTCTTATTATGAAAAGTATTATACAAAAGAATAAAGGGGTTTGGTCTTCTTCAATGGTGAGAAAGGGTATAAGCAGGCCGAGGCACCCACCCAACCCAGCTCTGAAATGGCGTGAACACGAAACCTGTCTGACAGACCAAAGTACTATTCATGGCACAGGATATTATAAGAGAAAATATAAAATTCTCTACGAATAATGAAGTAGTGATTTTCTTCTTCTAGTTATCTTTGTGTGCAAGCATCTTCCATGTAATTTTTTATTTTTATTTAGTTCGTCTTGTGATACGGCCAAATGTAATGGCCTTTCTCTTCTTCTCATATTTCACGGATTTATTGAAGAAACTGTTGGAAAATTTGGTTTATAATATTGTATAGTTTCCCTTTTTATTGCTGAGTCCTTATTAATGTTAATGTTTAGTCAATTTTTGACCAGCTGAAGTTTGGGCGACGTTATTAAAATTGACAGAGAAGAATGTTTTCACCAAACACCAATACGCCATTTTACAAGAGACGCTCCTGAAAAGTAGCTCCAATGGTAATAATTAGTTCTACATGCCTCCTATATGCAAAAGACAATAAAGACTAGTACGGTAAAGAGGGCATAATGTGGAATCTGCTGATTTTCCCTCGCCGACGGGGTCTCTCCAACTCGGTCAGATCGTGACTGATGTAGGCTTCTTCCTTGATCGGACCTTATTGCACAATGCAGGTCATCCAGAACTCTTTGCAAGCATTGTGCACCACTTTCTAATCCCGTCTAATCTTAATTGAGATTTTAAGCTTGCTAAGATGATGAAATCTCATTTTACTCTGTCTTCTAGTTTCTCAATTTTAGCACTCTCCATAAACTAATTGAACGAAAAATATATAATTTTGTCAAATTTTGTAATGGTTTTCTATAACTACACCAATTGCTGTTGAAATTAATGGAACTTGCTAATGTACGAATAAAACTAAGAAATTTAGTAACATTCATGACCAGATATCAATAATAATACATATTTTTAGCATTAACGCCATTGTACCATTTAACTACCTTAGCTTACTTATTGAAATTTGAACTTACAACAAAAAATTCTATAATGAGTAAGAAACTCAATAAAACAGCAATAACATAAACAATGTTTCAAAATTGGAAATAAAAAAATTCAAATATAACTGAAAATTATCCCTTACCACACATCGGGCAGTCAGATAATCTGTACGTGGTTAGTTCACCCTGGTATTCTTCGGGAAGTTTGTCGTTGCACGCATACAGAGAAATTTTGGAAATACCCTCGATAATATCTCGTTATCCTTTAGTAATCGGGATAACCCCAAAAAGATCTACCGTATATAAGCTTCAATTTTGATTAATAGTGAAATATTTAAAAATTAATCCTGATATTCGTAGTTTGTGACAGGGTTCGCTCACTCCAGCTTGTCATGTATATGTTTTTTATAATAAGGTTCTGTACAAATGTGTTTGGGTTTAATTTTCCTGTTTAAGTCGACAGTGCTCCCTCAATAGAACTGTTACGATTCTGAGCCTATTCCTGCCTAAGAAATTCTCTGATTGGATGAATTCCTAACCTCAGAAGGGTTTGGCAACTAAATGTCCTGCAAGGAAATCTTAGTTTTCTTCATTTATGCACAACTGGGGACCCAACAAAAAGTGGCTGTTTTGCATGCCCGATCTAGCCTTGAATCGACTCAATTGCATAGACTAAGGCTCCAAAAATATTTGTCTACATAACCCCATGGACACGAAGTACTTGATTTGGGGTCAAATAGTACTGCACCCGTACCTTCTTCCGTCTTGGGTCCTTCAATATACCTACAGTATGTACCTTCGTCGAGACTTCCCATTGTTTCCTCTGTATTACCTTATCTATACTAAGTAGTTCATGAGAGCTCTTTGTCTTACGAGAGCATCCACTTCTTCGTTTTCCTGGGACCCAGTAGAGGGTGACTATTTTTCATATCAAACGTTTTTATCTAGTCTTGCAATTCAGAACCATAATCAAGCAGACAAAATTCTAGTTCAGTGCTCAGATAGCTATTTGACTATCTGCGCTATCTTTACATAGTTGTCAGTCATACAAAACTTAGTTATAATTTATGTTCAATAAATAATCATCAAATTTAAAATGGATATTAACATGTTAAACATTCACACCTACCAAAGCTATTCATAAAATTCAAAAAGAATCTTTTTCTACTATAATATTGTCTACTCATGGTTATTAAAATTATATCAGTTCGAAACGATAACCCTCAACTATATGGTAAAACTAGTTCTTCGGTCAGTTTTTTAAACACCACCCTTTATAAATCTATACGATACAAGGTCGGCCACAGTTTCTAATTTAGCACCGTCCCAAATTCCGAGTTGAATTTAAATAAGTAGGGCGAAACCGGTTTTCTCCAGGCGGTAAACGTCCCCAAATCGCGACATGTGGCAGATCGGTATGTCGGTTCGATTTGTTATTTATTGGTCAAAAGATTTTCGAAAATTAAAAAATCCGCAGAATTTAAAACACTTCCTACATCGTGGTAGAAATTAGTTTTCACGCGGCAAAACCGTGGGAACCGCCTACAAAGAATTGGCCGCAGTCGGGTTTAGACCTTGTCTATCCCGCCCCGAGGCTATCGAAAGCTAGGTCATTTCAGCCCCCAACGCACTCATTTTACAAACTAAACATATATTCAAACATACTCATATTCCCGTTCATTCTTAATGCATTTATTCACAATCTCCAGCATTCATGACGCAATAAAACAAAAAATCAAACAACGTAAGTCAACGTCAATCCTTGTCAGGTACAATCTATTTATCAATGGATTCAGCGTACAAGAAGGTTGTATTGGCTCCAAAATCAAGCAAAAATAAAAGTCTCTATTCCGTCACTACACATACAGGAGTTGAGGAAAACACAGAAGTGCACAGCCTACAAGACAAAGAACAGCCATACCACTGACATGACCCAAACCCTTCTGTTGAATAGGGATTCAAACTATCAAAGAATTTTAGAATAAAGGTTAGGTTGAAATTTGAGAAAACAATATTATAAAGAAGATAACACCTGTTGGTATTCAATGGGACCAGGATGCATGAAGGTACAGACGTACGACTTGTAGGCATATACTCAAAAACCTTTTAATTCTGCCATTGAATGTGAATAAAGAATACTAAAATGTCTTCGGTATAATGTACGATGAGCAAATATCCAACATCGGCTTGAAGATGGTTCATAATTTTTTAGGGTAGAGGATAATTGGGTCCCAGGATATGTAGGAGTAAGGACAACGAAGAAGTGGATGCTCTCACATGATAAGGAGCTGTCATATCACTGGAATTATTCTGCAGTATAGGAATTCACAATATCAGATTATTACTTACTATAGAAGATAAGGTGATAGTGAGTGGACAGACGCAGGCCGGATGTAGGTACAGGTTCAGTAGTAATTGACCTCAAATAAAGTACTCACAGCCATATGTTATGAAACCACCAATATGTTTGAAGCCTAAGTCTATGCAATTGAGTCGATTCAACATAAATTTGAGCATACAAAACAGTCAATTTTTTGTTGAGTCCTAAAATTTGCAGAAATTGAGTAAAACGAAGAAAAGATTCTCTTGCAAGGCAAGTAACTACCTGCCGAACTACTGTGCAGGTTAGCAATTCATTTTATTAGAGAATGCTTTCTATAAGTCATTTTCTAAGGTAAATAAAAAGAAGAAGAAAACATTTCAATGTTATTGGTTTTGGGCCATTGATGATGTTTTATTATTACTTATTACGAATGTGTAAATATTTAAAAAAATTTATTAAATATGGTGATGGGAAATTGTGATGTAAAATAATAAATAAAGCATTTTTGTAATAGTTAAAAATGAAAATATGTAGAAGAAAGCTTAAATAATGAAATGTATCATCCAAGAAACAATCGAGCAACATATTAACTGCAGTTAATAGAAAAAATTAATTAAGGTTTTTAGTTGAGATAAATATATTAATTGGTCAAGCGGACCACAAAATTAGTGAATTTAATGCGAAAATTAATATTACCTTTTGTTGAATCGACACTGGGTTACTTATAAATAAATATAAATGTGACAATAGGACTAATATAATTGCTTTCGATAGAAGGTTGTAGCTCCTGTTTGCCAACTTGGGTGGAGAAGCGCAGCAAGAACACAGGAAAATTATACACCCTCGATACACACTGATGGAAATATATAAAGTGTAGGATAGCCAGTGGTAGTGTTTGGAAAAAAGAAATAAATTCCTAATTCCTAGCATACAGCACAAAATGGTAGATTGATAAAATAGTTAAGTGAAAATATCAGTTATACTTGAAGCTCTGAAATTAATCGAGTGGCGGAACAGAAGAGGGGAAACAAAAAACTACTGCTGGTTAACTTCAAATCAAGAAAGTCACGTCTGAAACTTAGAGGCATTTTTCCAGCATCTGCATGGAGGCTGTATGAGGGACTGCTCCGGAAAGCACCTGTGATCAGCCTAAGTTCCGTATTCTGTATTGTGTCGAGCAGGCCGATTGTATTTTTAGTAAAATTATATGCATTACATCCATAGTCCAGTAATTACAGTTAATTTAAGTTCTTATTAAATTTTTGTATAATATCATGAGTTCACGGCAATGAGCACCCCAAGAGCATGATCTAATTGACCTTAGTACGTTCATTGAAGGGAAGCATTTTGTTTTTAATCGTTTTATATGTGCATTCCAATTCAGTGTCTTGTCAAAGATGACCCCCAGGTATCGGACTGTATCAGAATACGAGAGAAGACAGATATGTACAAGGAAGGGTAGCTGAGTGGATGCCGTTTTGCAAAAAGTATAGCAGCTGTTTTTTGTGGGGAAACAGTGAAACTGTTCATAGAGTCATATGTTTACATTATTCAGGGTGTTTTGCATTTGTGTTTGTAGAGAATTTATATTTCTCTCACTATAGTACATAAAAAGGTTGTCCTTCACAGGAAGGCTCTATGCATTTCAAAACATTGTTGATTGCAACACAAAATAATATAGGGCTTAGTACACTGCCCTATGGCACCCCTTTCTCCTGAGCATAGCTACTCGACAGTGACGATCCACATCTCACTCTGAAAACTCGGTCATTAAGAAAATTGCAAATAAATTGTAGCAAATTAATCTCTATCCTGAAACTTAGGGGGGTATCTATGATCAGTCGCCTCCAAGTGCGATCAAAGGAATTTTGAATATCAAGAAATACCGCCAGTAACTTATTTTTCTTTAGAAACGATTTACATAAAGAGTGTTCAAGTTGTACAAGATTGTCTCTTGTTCCTCTATTTTTCCTGAATCCACTTTGCCATGATGGTAATAGCTCATTATTCTCCAGATACCAATACAGCCTTTTTTTTCCATTGCACATGGAGTAAGTTAAGGATATAGGGCGATAGCTTTTAGCTATGCGTACTGGCTTATCTGCTTTTAGTAGTGGTATGGTGATAGCCATTGTCCAAATATTCGGAAATCTCCAGTTAAATAAATCCTGTTAATTATTTTAAGAATGACCGTTTTATCAGTTTCTTTCAAGTTCTTGATGAAGCTAATACAAATATTGTTGAGCCCTGGGGACGTATCGCTGCGAGAATTAAGAGCCACAGCCAGTTCCACATGTGTGAAAGAGTAATTTAGTGGGTCGGAGGAGTTGGTGTGACAATTATGGGTGGCATTTCTCGATTGTTTTTTATGGCCATGAACGAATCGTCAAAATTTGCTGAAGAAGAGATATTTTGATAATGTTTGGCAAAAGTCTCAGCTATGGCTTTGGAATCCGCAATGCACCGTCCATCACTTAATTCGATGTACGTTATTGTTGTAGTGTTACCACAACCCCTATTTTACATATAGTATCCCAAAAAACTGATACTGGTGTGCTAGAGGTGGTAATTTCTAGAAATTTCTTCCAAGATACCCTTTTACTATTTTTAATTGTGTATCTAGCATGCTTTTTAGCTATAATTTATTTATTTAAATTAAAGCTAGATGGTCGGCGAAGAAATACACTTTGACATTTTTTCTTTGTTTCACTGCTCGTTTGCACTCCTCATTCCACCAAGGGACATTTTTTCGTAGATGCTTTTCAGAGAGTGCTGATCTCGGGACGGCTACTTGTGCAGCTTCTGTTAGTTTCTTATTTAGGTTTTCGATCAATCTATCTGTATCAGTGCTTTCTGTATCTAAATTGCCAAGATGAACTGACTGTTGATATAGGGACCTGTTTGCTTTTTTGATTTTCCATGTACATGGACGGTTGATAGTTTGTTGCCTCTGGGGCAATACGCAAATCACAATTGGAAAATGGTCACTGCCATGGGCATCCTTCAGTGTATACCACTGTTACTGTTAATAAGGTTGACACTAATGTTGTAAAGAATTTCACTCCATAGGTGTTGCAACACGCCCAGGTGTTACAGGTCAACTGGTTGCAGTCGGTGATCAAAAAGCCTTCTCTGCAATGCATTCCTTGATGCAATGGGATTGAGATCTGGAGACAATGGAGGAAGGGGCAGATGGGAAATTCCCAGGTTTCCTAAACATTGATGAACAACTCTGCCTCTATGAGGCCGGCATTGTCATCCAGAAATTGAAAATCCCTGCAAATGAGATTGCTGGGTCGAGGGATGTGTTCCTCGATAATTTCTTGGATGTGATGGAGTGTAGTGAGGTTGTATTCAATAATTATTACAGTTCGTCCTCCAGTGTAAATCCCAGCCCAGACCATTACACCGCCTCCTCCAAACTGTACTGAAGGGACAACGATTGGGTATGCATTCCCGGTTCTCGGTAGACTCTTCGGAGCCTGCTATCACTGTACAGACACGCGACATCAGTAAACACAACAGCATTCCGGTTGTTGTTCTCTTCTAGGCGCTCACCATATTCTTCTAAGTTGCTGGCGGTGGGCTTTTGCTGTAAGTTGTCTCAAAGAGGCATACAATGTGAGGCCAACTTCCTACAAATGATTCATAATCATTGATAAAGGCCTTGCCAAAACATCTTGCAGTTTATCTAGTATCTAGCGGGCACTATGGCAAGGGTTCCGTCTTCCAGCGATGACAATATTTCTGTCCTCCCTTAGTTTTGTAATGCACTGAGATACACTACCAGGCCTCCTATTGGCACTTCCAGAATCTTGGAATGGGAGACCACATTCTGAGAAACAACTGCATCTGCAATATTCACTTGCTGGTGACCTCGACGACTCATTCTCACAATAATATTGCGAACTTCTGTTTCAAGATGAGTTCTTTCAATTGTTAAAGTGGAGAAAAGATGAGAAAAAATGTTGTTTACAAAATGTGTAATCTTCATGTTTACTATTCTTACGTAAATCTATTATTAAAAATGAGGATTAACATTTGTTCATTTTTGGTTTTGTATTTTCTTTTTTGTTTTGTCCAACTAACAAGAACATATTGGTTCATTTAATTAAAATTAATAGAATAAGAATAAATTACAAATATCCATATTCATTTTTGAACAGTTTAATAAGCCCACCTTCATCATTTCTGTGGCTAAGACTCTCCCCAAGCCCATTCTAATGACTTTCAAAAGTTTATCAATGAACATAATTTTAACGTACTGTTACATAGATTAATATCCTAATCGCATTTTTTACACCACAATTATTTATATTGTATTACTATTATTTTTAATTTAACATTATAATACATAAACCATTGTAATGTGTTAGGTCATTAAATACATACATATAAAAAAAGACAGCTGGTTTATGCTACTAAGGAACATGAAAGAAGACTTAATACATCTAGTTAAATATCACTCATTGACAATAACATGATTACTACACACATTAAAATTACATCACAATAGTTGTATACAAAAAATTACATCTCTTTCAGGTGACAAACTTTCCAGTTTTTATGGGAAACATTATATCAGTTATCTGGAAACTTAATATTCAAATATGCCATTCTTTTAATGCCACAGTACATAGTGGTGTCAAGAATTCTGAACTTCTCTTGAGATCTGAGCCGCCATTTTTGATTATTTTGGTCTGCCTAATCTTACTGTTTGGTCTGTCATAGTTGTTCGGGTTTTTTCCATCTTTAGTGGTACGCTTGTGTTATTTTGCAATGCTTATTACCCACATTAATGGTATAAATAAAGCCTGTTTCAGGCCATTAACGAAGTTTGTGAACAATATTAGAACAACCTGTAAACATTGTTCCCAACCAGACCTCAGTGTTTCTCCAGTTTCCCTGTGGTAGCAAATAGCAAGAGAACGTACCAGTTATGATAATAAAATTTTGAGATGGAGCAGCAGTTCGAAACATTAATAGGATGTTGCCATTGATTTTAAAGCCCTGGGCTTATGATTGGACGAACATACATTAGATAATGATTTTGATTGTAGGGTGTGCACTTTTTCATAAATCTCAGCAACTGTTATTTTTTTCAAAGTTTGTTATACTTTTGTGTTCGAACTCCATTATCAAATGTTGAATGTCAATAAAGCCGTTAGTTCCAACTTTTTATTAGTTTATTTAGAAAGTTTTTCACTTGAATTGAATGAAATAATTACATTTAATGAAAATAAAATAAACCAGTTAACATGAGGAGGTAGTGTGTTTGTTACATTAGTTGGTTATTCGTCATTTCAATGGCACCCCTAAAATAGTAAATAACCAAAACCCAAAAAACATGTAAATAACGGATCGAATAATTATTTATTGTGATAGAGGCATGTTTTTAAATTTTCATTTGTTTTTTTTTCTTTTTTTTTTACGAGGGTTCGCAACAGCAGAGGTCATATCAACCCTCAGGGTGCCGGTGTTTTTGAAAAAAAGCCCATTTGTAAGTATGTCGGGTTCAAATGCAGGGCCGCTGGATTTGAACCCGGGACCTTTACCTTACAGTGATGAGCGCCGTGTCAAAGACTAAACCTTGAGGCCACCGACGTCCCCCTTTGTTAACTTTTATTTACACATTTCATGAGAATTATAAGGATAGTAATAAGGATAATCTGCATTTGTCACTCATTGGCACATTTAATTATTCTATTTGAGCTTTTATTATATTAAGGAGTAATTTTATATTGAAGAAAATGTAATGTAATAAGTATAAGCAAATGTTCTAGCATGTCTGAAAATGATATTAAGTCAGAAAGTCAAGTTCATTGTCTAATTATGGTATTTTTTATTGGTAATGATATGGTAAGATTTAAAAGCAAATTTGCTCAAAATATTCTTTGTAAATATATATTATTTTCATTTTTTATTTGCTTAGAGTATTATACTGCCATGTGAATAATATTTGTACATTAATTCGTATTACACAATATTAATATCACAATAGACACTATTAATAATATATATATGCTCTGGAAAGATTTCCCGTTCTTCATTTACTTCATTCAATTCCTAATTATGTGGTTTAAATCTTTGTGGGTTACATAAACTGTCACATAGTGGTAATGGTTTTTCCCTATGTCTAGGTTGCAAACCTTTTTAATCTTTTTAAAAAGGTAGTTCCTAGTTACAGTTAGAAAGGGGTTATAGGCTGTTAGCTTCTCAGTCAAACTAAGGTTGAGCATAGGCATATGTTGGCACATTCATCATGAAACCATGGTGTACGGCGTACAAGTGAAACATGGTTTTGTTGCCTTTGTTATTTTTGAGGTATTCATTTTGCCTAATATTGCATGTCTAATAGTGGTATAGGTACAGCCAGAATAGTGCTAGAAATTGTGACTTTTAAGCCAAGTGGTTTTACTTCATTATATTTAAAACCGGTATGACCTTTTATTTTTGCTATTGTAATGCCATTCCCTCTCTAATAAATTTCTTTGGTTGCAATTAAAATTTGTTATTTTTGTGAATAAATTTATTTTCATTTCAAAGCTTATAAACCCCACTCAGACAGTCTATAACAAAAATAACAGTAATAAAAATAAAAGAAAATATAATAAATAAATAAGAGCCACTCTTAACTCAACAAAGAACCAAACTATCCACTATGATATTTTAATATTTTATTATACTTATATTTTAGATTTTATATAAAATCTAACTGGTCTAAACCTAATGATCTGTGATCTGTCTACTCCATGTTTTTGTGTTAAAAGTTAACACCAAGCAATTCTCAAAAGTGGATCTTGATATTTTTCAGAAGTTAAATTTAATTTACCACCAAGAAGAATAAAATATTTTTCTAAAAAAGTTGGCATTTTGGAACATGGAAACCACATTTCCTGCTACCAACACGTATACAACTAGAACAGCGGTTCCAAAATACTGTTATGGACGCTCATGATGTAACCTCATACATAAGGACAAGATATTTTTTATTTGATTTTCGACAAGTAAATAACAAGAATTTTATAAATTCTATAAGTATCGCTAACTTACGACACCAAATGAGTACATAATTCGGAACTATTTATTTTTAATCTCTGTTTTTAAACTTATATCGTTTTTCGACGTTTTAAAATTAAGACAAGGACCCTTGGAGGTGTCCAGTTCGGAAAGGTCGAACTATACAGTAAACCGGCAAAGAAAGAGCTCCGTGGGTGGTACAAGATTTTATTTCAGTAGGAATCTCAGTAGAAACGAGCAACGCCATAAAAAACGATGCTTCTGATAATATTCGTTTTCCCTCGGTTCTATAAAAATGGTCAGGAGTAAGGATTCCGAGAAATCAACGGAAGATAACAGGCGCCGAATATCGAGTACCACTGCCGCCGGGCATGCGTCTTGGTTCACCATCCGGTCAATTGGGCCAAACAAGTAAAAAATCACTATACGACGTACGGAAAATTACTCATATTGGTCATAAACGAAAGATACATTGCAAATAAACATTTGGTAAATGGAGGATAAACAGGAGGAAAACGCAATGACCAAGGAGTAACGTTATATTTTTCTTTTTTCTTTGTATTTAAATACTACTGCAAATAGTCTCAGACCGAGAAGGACTTCTTCAAGGCAAAAATTACGATAAACACATAAGAATAAAAGATTACCAGCAAAACATCGAAGCCAAGCGGATCGGGACATCCTTCTTTTCTTTTTTAACTCCTCAATATAATAAATCCCCCCAATTTAACAAAAATACTTTGTTATTTTCATAAACCAAACTATCATTACATTATAAGTTAGAAGTATTGAATTAATTTATCTTAGATAAAATTAAATTAATACAACAATTTCAACACCGTGACATATTTGATTTAGATAAATCTTCGGTCTAAAATGCGTTTATTTAAAAATTTTCTTGTCATAATATTTTATATAAATAATATAATCCGCTAATATCAATTCCCTAAATTGGTTTCAAGAGGCCTTCGATTTTAAAGTAACTCTCTAAAATTAAGTAATTCCATTAAATGTTTATTATCTGCCAACAATAGCCAAACAATTTTTCAAGCATTCGAGCAGAAAAATACCTGTCAATTCAGTTAATCTTCACTGCTTGAGTCCTTCAAAGTTATTTTTCCTTCAGAAAATATTCTACTGATACATATTGAATACTGCATTCATAAACGTCCTTATCGTTGATGCGGTTTGTCTCCTTGAACAAGATCAATCATCGGGGTTGTGCGAAAAGAACACCTGTAATGATAGGACCCCTATCCCATTAGATGTCAATGTATCAATCATTTCTCCACATACCAACTGCTAGCAGTCATATCAAACATTTACAATAGTTACGTTGTTAATTGCCGTATTGGTTTTTACTAGTAAACATTTATTATTCACACAGAAAGAAAGATATCTTCATGGGCTATTTGGAAAATACATCGCGCATGATGTAACTTGTAGCACGATGCCTTGCAACGTATGCATAGCGCGCAGGGATTGCTGCTTTATAACATCCTGTTTATATAATTGAGTATTTGCAAAATTCAATAATATTAGATCTAGGATGAACAGTTATTACAAGCAACATTCTTGTCTTTATTTTATATTTTAAAATTAAAATAGTAAAAAATTAATCCATTAATTATACTTAACACTATTGAGTTTCCTCAATAGGGAGGAAATCGGGAGGCCATTAGCGAGAGGACTGCCTGGAAGGGTTCGTTTTTTTTTGTTTTTTTTTAAAGGGTTCGCAACAGCAGAGGTTGTGTCGACCTTCGGGGTGACGGTGTTTTTGAAAAAAAGCCCATTTGTACGTCGGGTTCGAATGCAGGGCTGCTGGACGGTTATGAAAATCGTATGTGTATAAAAGTGTATTATTAATATAATGTATACAGAGTGTTAAACTGAACATGACCCAGGGGAATTTTTCGATTACTAAGCGGAATTATGAAATGGGTATTTATAATTTTTAATATAATCTAATTAAATATCATTAACCCTTTTGCGGAATTTCAGGAAATCGGTGTTAAGAACACTCAACTTAATTTTTTTTAATAAACCCCCTACGTTATATCACTGAAAAGTGTTTTTCACTTTAGAATAAACCTTTTTCTTAGAACTGGAAAAATTATAGTGATTTTTAATGGCGTTACATTAAGTAAATTATCGCTGTTATTGAGAGTTTCTCCTCTTTCATATTATAGGTCAATGTTTCAGCTCCGATAAAATAATGTCAAGCCGTTCAGGTAGCAATGTTTCTTTAAAAAATACAAATGTAGCATGATTAATTACATTTTATGAACATGTCAAAAAACATATCATCAAAGTCTGAGGCGACAACGAAACACAAAAAAATTCTCGGAAGATAATTGATTGATTTTTCTTAAAGTTGACATCATGAAACAAAAGTTTCAAAAAATAAAACGATTACTATGATAATATTATCAGCATTTCAAAATGCTGAGCCGGCATAGAGTTACTTATTAGCGGGTGTGTCGAAGATCCTCACTGAAGATGGCAATGTCGAAAAGAGTTTGAGTAATTCAACAAACCCGCGAGTGAGAACGGACCCAATAAGTGACCTCTGCCGATTCAGCATGAGTTCACCGACTAGTAGACCAGCACCCTTCATTAACTCTAACATTTCAAAACTTGGAAAAAACAGCAATAATTTCGATCTTTCGATAATACCAATAAACGTTCTGCAAAATTTTCTTACTTAAGGCCAACAAAAAAATATATCCAAAAATTAGGCAGTGTATAAAGATTGACAATATATGCATCACAGGGGCAATGACTACAACCCCATCCTTTTTTTTTTTTTTTTTCTCTTCTCATAGGATCATATTTCGCCTTGATCGGGCAGGCGAACAGGCGCCCAGCCAACGGCATTCCACCCACCGGGTAATACCACCTGCATTGAACATTTAAGTTTTGCTTAGCCGATCTTTCAGAGGGATGTGCACGACACTGCTATCATCCACATGCCTCCCAGATCAGGGGTCCTAGTGCTGATCCGGGGTTCCCTAGGAGTGGATACCACCAACAGATAAGGGAAAGTGGCCCTTATTCTTGAAAATTCCTGCCTATATCAATAAGGGGGAGTATTTTCTTTTGGGAATTTGGCGAGATCCAGCAGGACTCTAGGCTTCGGTATTGTCCATGGAGGTTTTGAGGCAGCTCCCTGTTTGTAGAGCTGAGGTACTGCGGCATTGAGTGAATTTAAGCAGATCGTTGCTCTGGACATAAAGTGCTTTCTTTTGCAGTTTAAGGCATAGTCTAGTGGGGGTAACCGAGTGTGTATTCTAAAAATAGCGGGTGAGTCTAAAAATAGAGGGGGATGACCGGATTTTGGCTATCAGTTTGCTTCTAGTAAGCTTCCACGCTGGTCGAGGGGAAGCTCTCCTGCACCTATGTGCAGGCTGCTCACTGGGCTAGAGCGGAAAGCTCCCAAAGCCGTTCGCAAACCTGCATTCTGAACACTTCTTATTAGATTGAGGTTACTTTCACTTGCGGATCCATAAGCACAGCAACCATAATCGAGCTTAGAGCGAATCAAACTCTATAAAGCTTAAGCATACTTACTCTATCAGCTCCCCATGAAGCGCCAGCTATCACTTTTAGGAGGTTGAATCAATTCGTACACTGCGTTTTTACATGTTTGAAGTGTTCTCTCCAAGTCAAGCACCTGTCAAAAACAATCCCTAAGTATTTGACGGAGTCGGTGAATCTCACACATTGCCCATTGATCATCAGTGTTGCCATTTCTCTGGGTCTTTTCTTTGCAAACAACCCCATCCTTAAAAACACTATTCAACCTACCTCCGTTAGGAACGTAGGAAAAACTCATACAGAGTCCAAAACAATAAATAAATTGCATGGGAACTAATTTCGGTTATACAACAATAACAAATAAAATTTATTATTAATTATTTATCTCGATTATAATCCCGAAAATAACTTTTGCAACATATGTAAAGTTTTAACAGACTACAAAGAAGAAGACGAAACCATGAGAAAATCAAATTATATGATACACAGATGACTCCAAAACCAACTAAGGTACCGGGACTGGTATATACAAGCCTATCAACTATCAAACAAATTAGCGAGGTACACCTTGATTTTCAAGCTGAAATACATCTATCAAAGCTTGTGCCATAGAAAATCGTAAAATAGTTTACAATGACAAAAAAATACTCACAAGATTAAAATAACCAAGCAGCTCAAAAAGCATTAGCATGTAAAACGGTCAAATCCAAAATCTCGAACCTGGGAAAACATAACAACCTGACAATATCTTGTGTGCCAGGGCATCCGCAAAACCATTCGACCAGAAACTACACAATATTGGGATAACACGATGAAACATAGACTACTCCATCTAAGAATGGTCCTAAAAAAAAGCGAAAGGAGAAAAAGGTGAGCTCCAAAGACGCTAGATATAGTAAACCTACGAAGTTATGGTTAAAGAACCCTCGATAAAACTGGCAAACACATTGCTACAGTTAGACAAGGTAAAACTCAAGGGAATGATAGGGCTCTATACTGGTCATTGGCATCTGATAAAGCACCTTCATAACATGGGTATATTCCAATAATGACAGTATTTGTTGGAGGTACCCCAAGGGTTCCAAGAAGACCCTGGAAAAGACTTGCAGCAATGAGCTATTACTTGTTAAAAGAAGGATCAAGTGAACTGAACAAAGGAACTAAGAAAAGTACAATCACCCAAATGGCTTTAGTGTTTAGGGAATACCCCCCTCTTCCTAACAACCTTCTCAACATCATCATTATCAATACTAATAAAAACAACTGTAACTTTTCCCCTAGGTCCGATTTCAATTTTGTGGAAAAAACTTTTTCAATTGCAATTCATAGCGTTACATTTAACATTTTTAAGTTGTCCTAAACCTCGACTTTCCTGAAGTACACAAGGGTAGATGATTTTAATTGTATATGAAAAATATTTTTATAAAAACGTATTTTTTGCAATTTCAAAGTCTGTTTTAATTGTCGAAAAAATGTCGGGGGAAGGGTTTATGTTAACTAATTGTCAAAATACATGTTACATTATTTCACCGTCATGAAACATACCTGTTGCTTTATTGTAATTTGTACTTGCAATGTCATTTCTTTTAATATCATTTGATTAAAAGTATTATATTTAGCATATAATCGCCTTGTGCCTTATTGCAGGCAAGTTAAGAGTATTTATTATCATACCATGATCAAATAATCCATTCTAGGCAATGAAACATTATTTTTCCTACATAACATAGTAGGCGCAAACAAGTTCGAGACGGGAGGATATTTTCCCTCATATTAAATGCTTCGTGTTAATGGAGATGTCAAGACATTTTATTGCATCTCCGGCGGAATAAGAGTGCCCAGAACGAGTTCTAATATATCTTCCATATAATATTCATTTTTTTAGGTTAATATATGTTTATTTTATTCTTATCACGTTTAAAGTAGTATGATATAAGCTATTTTTAAATTAATAAACGGAAAAAATGAAAACAAATTATATTTCATCGTAGAACAGAAGATTCATATTTATAGAAATGGGGTGAATCAGTTTTAACCCTTAATGCGACAATATTTGCAACAACGCGTATTTTCTTTCTTATGAGTTCACAACTGTTTAAAATTAGGCTGTTCCGTCTTCATCATGAGAGTATTCCAAATCGCATTACATTTTAGGTTTTCAGTACAGCCTAGAACATTCGTACTATAATGTATTCTGTTGTTAACTTCTCAATTACGCTTTGGCAAAAATAGGTTTTACTTATTTATTTTTCGGTTTCCTCAATTATTTAAAAAAATTCGTGTTAAAATTAGCTTATTTCCTTATTTAACATATTTTTAACGTTAAAAATTAATCTATGTAGGTTTTAGAAAGTCATAATTTTTCTCTGCGTTCCATCTTTACTTGGAAAGTATTTTAAATATTTCTGAAAAACATTTTATATTATTTTATAATTTGTTGAAGCCGTGAGGAACTGCATGCACCATGAACCAACACCTGAACTGCACCACCGCCCAGCATACTCCTATTCTAACATAAACTAAATCTAAATTTTAACCTATGAAATAAATACCCCACTATATACAAACCATTATCCCAATATCTCTTAAAAACCTAAAAAGTTTTTCCTTAAATTCGCTGCCATGCTCCAGCATTCTCCTATAATCCGGCGTTATTACATTTCGGTCCCTATACGGGGCTAAGCTGCGACACCCTTCCAACACGTGTGGCCCCGTGAGTCTGTCAACTTGGTATGCTGGGCACCTAGGTCGACTCGCGTCAACCAACAGGTACCTATGAGTCGCACGTGTGTGACCGATCCGCAGGCGGGTCAGAACAACGCTTTTCTTTCGAGATATCCCCTCCGGGCTCCACCGGTTAACCGTCGGACGGACACCAGCGCCTCAGTCAAGTCGGCCCAAGACGCTTCCACTTGTCTAATATCATATTTTCACTATTCTCCTAGCGTCGTCAGGCCGAATCGGGGTGGTCTCAACACCATCACTGTGAGGAACGAGAGTACCCGCTTTCGCGGCCAGGTCCGCTCTCTCGTTCTCCTCCAGTCCGACGTATCCTGGAATCCAGGCTAAAACCACCCTTTTCCCGGCGCGCACAATGTGCCGACCAGTGGATCCCGTGTATAGGGGTCTCTCAGTCGCTTATTTGTTATTGTTTTTGATTTATTTCCTTATCATCTATCACGGGTTCTTAAGTATGGGGACTTTGACTCTCTTCCCGAAAAAATATCAAAATTATTGCAAAGTCGAGAGTGATAGAGGAAGCCAAACTGCGGTTGAGATAATTACTAATGCGATTATTAATTTAGTTAACTAGATTATTGATTTATTTCTTTATAATTATAAATTACATAATTAATCATCATATATAATTAATCAGCCCATAGTAATGAAAATAAAGACCAAGAACATTTCGAAGTCCTAGAGTTGGAAGAACCTGAAACTCTTGACTCTGAAGAACATGATGATTCGCGTGTAATTGACGTACAGGAACCGTGATCTCTTAACTATTTAAAATGCCGAGGAAATGTCAAAACTTTACCAAGGCACCAAAAGTCCTTAGATTTTATGTAAAGACATTAATGACCCTGCTTGGTCGACCATATATATTCACAATTGGTAACTCGTTTTAGTACAGTAGATGGACAACAAACCAGCTACTTTCACTAGCTCTTTTCAACAATACAGTAAAACCTAGAAAAATATCTCAAAAGAAAAAAGAAAAGAAAAACGAAAAATTGAGTTAAGTTATTATTATAAAAGTTATTATCCATCACAATCAGCATATAATTGGTGTAGACCTGTTTCGTCTTTGTTGCATCATTTTTTATATATGTAAAACTTATTTATTTATATGCCAGGGTAGCTCTCTTGTAGTATTGGTGATACATTTTTGATTAGCCCATTTTGAAGACTAAAAATTTGTTGAAAAGCAATGTGTCCTTTTTTTTCTGAACAACTTCCTGATTTTTCCGGTTCGTTGGAATTGAGAGATTTTCAATCCTTAAGTAGTGTTTTTTTTTCTTTTAGTTTTGACTAACTTCCAATATCACAATTGCATTGTTTTTTTTTCCAAATTGGAATAGTTAATCTTACGCATTCTAAGATCTCAGTACCTAATCTAGCTCAGGTTACTCTTGAAAGGCTCAATTCACAATGAAAATTCTACATCGTGTTTTAGTAAGCAACATGATTTTTACCCGAGAAATTCACCATCAGATTCAATTAACTCAAATTAAAAAAAAAAAGTTCACCGAACATACCACATAAAAAGGGCCATTATTTAATTGATAATAAAGGGAAATTAAAACAACCAACGGCTTTTGTTCCAGGGCTTTCAAACGATTAAATCAAAATGATGGAATTAGCTTGGATCTTTGGTCAATAGCGAAATAAAAAAAAACATTACGGCATTTTACACCTCTGAACCCCAAGACACGATTAGAATTTACTGATGGCCCCATACCCAGCACTAAAACGTTTACGTTGATTTGATTACCGATTTTATGTTATTTTGGAATCAAGAATTTCAGTAGTAATTTTTGGACCCATTTAAATAAAATATAAATGTCTCTTATTCATCCGCCTCAAACGGGCTATAAATAAAGTTTTTATGCATAAAAAATAATAATAATCAAACAAAAGGAGGCAAAAATGCAATTTTGTGCTGTAAAGCGTACGGAACATGTGGATCGTTAAGTAGTAAAGTATTTTATTTAAAGGAGTTTATTAAAAGCAAGTGTTTTTCTTTTTAAAAAAATAGCACTAAAAATGGATCTGCCAACCATTGTGCATGTGTTTTACACATTTTTATGATTAAGCTTACCGTAACTTTGAAATCCTACTTTTTCCCCAATATCTGTGACTGAAATCGTTCCTCGTCTCGTTAGGGCGCAGAATGAGAAGTTGCAAGAAGAAGAGTGAAATTGTTCTTCTGAAATTGATGACTGGCCGAAGAGAAAAAATAAACAGGGGCAAAGCAAAGGAAAAAACTATATCGAAAAATTTATTGGACTTTGACCTCTCGCCAACGAAAATATCGACATTGGTTTGCACAATAATATAACGCCTAATTTTTATGTTATTTTTTATTATGGAAACTATTAACCAGTAAATCAATAAGAAATATACATATGTGTACAATTAATTTTAAAAATAAAAAAAGTATTCCAATATACGGCATGGTAGCAAAAAAAGAAACATATAAAATGAGCTAGAAAAAGAAAAGGAACGGATCAAATAGATAACTGAGACTAGATACCGTTGACATCGAAGAGACAAGGCAGCCGGGCATAACAAATGAGGTGGCGACATTTCATTGTAGAATTGGGGAATTCTAATAGACGAGAAGCAGAAAGCCGTTGCGTACCAAAAAAGAAAAGGTACCAGTCACAATACCTAGAACACACTCCCAAGAAATGAAACAAGTCCTCTACATCCTCAGAACCGCATAAGACGCTTTGTTCATCCATATGTTCTCTCTAAGGTGTGTGATTGAAATAAACAAGCTCTCTTCGTAATTTAAAAATCCATCTTAACTGGGACAAAGACAATACGTTTGACAGTCAGCTAGAAGGCTACACATATTAAAGCCAGGGTTTAGATGTGGTATGTTATGGTGGAAAGGATGCTAGGAAGCGGTGTTTGTATTCCCCAGGCACTGCAGCCTTCTGGTTTATTGTACCTTCCTAGTTCCTTAGTTCAGTCAATAGACTCAATCCTTCTTCTTAGAAGTATCAGGTCATTGACTGTTACTGCTGCAATTTCATTCCCTAACTATTTTCCGTACGTTAGGTTAAACCTCCATTGAGCTGTTCCTTCGCATTCGAAGATGATATGAGTATCTGCAAATGGGGTCACCGCTGTATATACCCATGTTGTGTAGATGTTTTCTCACATACCAGTGACCGGTTAGTAGTACTACCACTCCTCTGAGTTTGACCCTCCCCAATTGTAACAGTGTTTTTGCCAGTCTCGGTGAGGGTTGTTTCATCATACGTTTACTATGTCTAGCACCGATAAAGTTGATCCATTTCACCTTTTGTTTTGCTTGGATCCATTCTGCGATGGAGGATTCTATATTTGTTTTTGTTATCCCAAGGATAGGTTCGGGGCCTATGTATGGTCTTGCAGATCCTCCTCTGACCAGTCTGTCTGCTTTCTCGTTACCAAAAATTCCTCTGTGCCCTGGCGCCCAAGATATCATCAGGTTGTTGTGTTTCCTCAGGTTTTGGAGATTTTGGATGCATTCATTGACTAGTTTTGATGTGATTCTTTTACATGCTAATGCTTTAATAGCTTCTTGGCTGTCTGATCTTATGAGGATTTTTTTGTCAGTGTAACCTCTTTTAAGATTTTCCAGGGCACAAGTATTGATGGCATGTATTTCCGCTTGAAAGACCGAAGTGTACTTCCCTAATGAGTTTGATTGCTCATGTTTTGGGCTTGTACAGAAAACGCCGGCTCCTTAGTTTGTTTTGGAGCCATCTGTGTACCATATCATTGTATCTGATGCTCTCCAGTGTTCTTTCTCTCCTTTGTAGTCCGTTGAGACTTTATAGGAAGTTGTGAAGATTGTTTCCGGGATCATGTAATCAGTCCCAATTTCTAATAATGGGTATCTGAATTTGTTGATTATGGTTGTATTCCCGAATTGTTTAGTTCCTTTCCAATTTAATTGTTTCTGGAGCCTAAATGAGCTTTTCCTAACCTCTCCTTGTATAATATTTCCAGTGGAGGTAGGTTTAGCAAAGTTTCTAATGCGTTTGTAGGGGTTGTTCTCATCGCCCTTGTGATATATAGGTTTGCTAGTCTTTGTATGCTGCCTAATGTTTTGGTAGTTACTTTTTATTGAGCTTTGTTCCACCAGTTTAGATGTGAGTAGAGAAAAAAAATGTGCAGAAGCGGCACGAGACGTGAAATGTTAACGGCTAGCTAATAAAGCTAATAATTGTTCATTCCAGAAAGATATATTTAGAGGTGAATTATCAAACGGAGAATTATATTTCCGAGTGAGATCTATCCAACTTGCAAACCGAAACGTGTTTTTGTTTATAATTTCTATAGCAAATAACCTGGGATTATGAGAGGGGGTTAGTTAAACACTCCAAGACAATACTTGAAGTGTAGCTTCAGAGTGTGAAGAAAAAAGAATGAGGAGATGAAACATGTAATGAGGTTGGCATTCGCGTAGAGCTAACAATTTCTTTATATTATTCTTTATATTCTCTCAAGTACCTCGTAAGCCTCGAAAATTCCAATTTGAGCACAATAGGAAGTATTGTAACGCCTATTATTAATTGTACCGTCGCAGCCCAAAAATGATTTGTTTGTGTGCATGATTAGGTGTCCAAAGGAACGTTTGATAATAGGTTATTCAAAAAGCTTAAATGAGTAGATAAGAAGAAGAAGAAAAATAACTTTATTCTGGGACTGGTATCTCCCGAAGAATAATACATGAAATAAGTAAAGGATATTCCTTCTATGAAATTAAAAATAAAATGAAATAAAAATCTTGGCACAATGTATACAAGTAAGGCAAGCCATAAGAAAAAAATAACAAGAATATTAAACAAAAATATCAAATATTAACGTAAGGTCCCTGTTTGGAAGGTGAGGAGCTAAGAAAGCTAGATAAAAAAGGCCGGTCCGCCTCCTCACACCCACCCCACCATATCATCTCCTTACTCCACTTCACCATCAACACCACAGCCTTCACCACATCCAAGCAGAATAAATTCAATTTCAACAAACGATTTTCATCAAGTCTCTTTTAAACATCTAGCAACTCTGCCATTTTATTTATCTTTGAGGTTAGAAAAAAAAACCCATCAACCTCAAACCGCATACATCAAGACATCTGACTGAGATAGTGAATTGGGAAGTCAGATAGATAGAAGGATAGACAGATTAATAGATATATAGATGTATAAACCGGTTGTATATAGATAAACAGATAGATGGATTGAGATATGAATATAGAAAGTGGTATATACATGGATAAATAGATAAATGAAGAGAACGGGAGGGAGGGAGAGTGAGAGATAGGGAGAGAACGAAAACAGACACAGAAAGGTAAGAACAAAATAAAAATACAGACGCAATGAAAGGGAATTGAAGATAAAAGATAGGGAGAGGAGAGAGAGAGAGAGTGAGAGGGTGAGGGAGAGGGAGAGTTCCAAATTTTATTTATAGACGCAGAATTTGGCCAACATTGACTGACCACTCTTACATCCAACAACTTTAAATTCAGGCAACAGGTGGACTCAAACATCAGGACATAATATTATTCAGATAACGAGATAGATAAACAGATAGATAGAAAATATTTATATATAGAGAGAAAGAAAGAGAGACTTAAAACACTTCCACATTTATAATTTACAATAAAGTATAGTGAAATATGTACAATAGTAATAATTCAATTCACTAGTTTCGTGGTCCGCTTGACCAATTAATATATTACAATTAATTAAGGTTTTCAGTCGAGATAAAAAAAGTCAATGGCACGAGCGGGATTCGAACCCACGATCTTCGGCTTGATAGGCCGCTGCTCGACCACTTGAGCTATCGTGACCTCGATCGACTCGGACATCAACTTTCCATCTCAAACACACCTTTTGAATTTACCCTCCTTTTTGCCATTTTTCAAATGTCGTGTAATCAATTTGATTCTCGGCGACAAATGAAATGGCCACGGAGAGCTTTAGTGAAGATATACTTGATTTTAAACGTATTCAATTCACTAGTTTCGTGGTCCGCTTGACCAATTTATCTCGCATCGAGGTCATGATAGCTCAAATGGTAGAGCAGCGGCGTACAAAGCCGAAGATCGTGGGTTCGAATCCCGCTCGTGCCATTGACTTTTTTATCTCGACTGAATACCTTAATTAATTAAAATAGAAATAATTATTATAAATAATATTTTAACGCCTTTCGTTGTGAAATTGAATTAAACGGAAAACAGAACGTATTACATTAATTGCAAGTTTTTCTGCAACGATCCAAGTATGAAGTGATTTTAACCAATAAAGCCACCACATCGAAAAGAGGTCGCTACGAAATAGTGTTTTAGGTATTTATTACAACTATTTTAATAAATTCTGAATCATATCTAAAATAAGCACGTTATGTTGGAAAATTATCATGGCTCTCCCAGTCTCAGGATTAATTACCAAAAAATCCGAAATATTAGAGATATCAGAAGACCTTAACCTTTATTTTTGTGAAAAATTTTAAGAGGAATTAATAATTATTATTAATAATCTAATCTGAAAGGCTGACAGCGTGCATATGTTGCAAGCGTTTTGCCCCGAAGTTTACCGTTTAGATAATAAATGTTTTAAGATAAGCCCCCGTTATCTTGACTGTATGTTATGCTGGTAAAATACCCCAGGTGCTTTGACGCATTATCGAACAAATCAGAATTCGCCTATTTATTAATATTATTTTAAACCTCAGTTCGCATTGACGGCGATCATCGGTCAAAAGATTCCATCGGTTTATGGTTGTGTCGGTTTATGTCTTTCGAACTGAAAAGCCGTTCTACATCGAATCAGATACAAATAAAAACCTTATCGAGCTCAATGCAAAGTTTAATTCCGAAAAGTAAATTGTAGAGACGAATATAGTGGCCTTTTGTAAATAATTCTTTTAATTTACCTTCCCAGCTTTATTGTCACAAAACACAATTGAATTAAAATAAATAAGACATGTTTATTTAAGTGAGAATTATTTGAACTTAAACCTTAATAAACCGTAACTCAAAATACATGTTATACGTTGGAATTAAACGGAAATAAATCACTACGGATCTAGTATATTTTAAGTCTCCTCGAATACGGTAACATAGTTTTTACCGAATTTACAAGTTTATTAACGCAATACACAATAGGTAAATTAAAAACTAAAAATAAGGATTGTAAGGATGAACTGATTAGAATTATTATACAAATTTTAAATAATCTATTTCTTTTTTCTTAATTTGGGATTGTTCTAAGGGGCAGAAAAAAGATGGTTATGAGATTGTCACGCAACTTATACTCATTGACTTTTAAAATTTGATTTGGTTATATAATTGTGATTATTTCTGTTGAAGACGATCGACAAAAGGTTGTTATCGTGACTGGATGGTTGTAAATTTAATGGCCATTGTTGATTGTAAATTGGGCAAGTTATCACTGCTTTTTGAATACATTTTCATTACACGGTGCATAGGGGAGCCGGTTGATGACTTTCTATCGTGGATTTTGTTAACTCCATGTTAGGACACATTTGTTTCCAATTTTTCCAATTCGTCCAGTTAAAAACTCTGATTTAGTTAGTACTGATTTTTTTGTACCGCATTGACACTTATTCCATTCTCAGGTAGAATGTCCAAAGATGTTCATTGTAGAAGATTTATACAATTTATGGTTGCATTACAAAAATACACTATTAAACAGAATATTTTAAAAATGATGAGAGAAGAAAAGGAAAACTAATTAAAAATTAAATTTCTTAATTAAAATTTTTCCGTATAACAACGCATATTTTATAAATAGGGGAAAGAGAATATTAATAAATCATTTTTAATATTTCAAATAAAATTTAAATTATTGTTACTTATTTATTATACCAATTCTATTTATTATTATTATACCAATTCAGTTCCCGCCGCGTTGAGTAACGAGTAATCTGGGGTGAGTGTGTACGTCTGGAGAGTAAAAGTAAATTATTAGCGAGAATGGATTGAGTTCAAACCCGCCCCGAGTAAAATCTAGTACTCTGGGGGAGTGAATGTGACCATCATACGTTTTCGTTCGCATAGAATAGTGATGTTGTGCGTGCGTGCGTGTTGTGTGTGTGCGTATGTGCGTGCGTGCGTGTGGTGTGTGTGCGTATGTGCGTGTGTGTGCACTGCGAGTCGGTAACAGATCGAGACGCTCAAATGACTGCAGGTTAAAAAATACGCATGAAAGACCAGGAAAAGATAAACAAACTCGCAGATGATCCGCGATGACCTTTTGTCGCCTCTATACTGGGTTCAAATAATGGGTCAAAAATTCAAAATCTTATAGGAAATTGACGCTGAGTAAGCCTGGGCCCGGGACGCCTTCAGTACAGAGCTAGGGTTAAAAAAATCAAGAAAAAACATGTTTTCTGACCTTGTTTGTGAATAGTAAGTAAACCTCTACTACTGCCATAAAACGTCTCGAAACAACAACATTCATAGTGCATTTACTTCAGGGTCGAATAAGACTAAAGCCAGCTTGATTGCTTAAGAATTAAAATTTTCCCGTATGCGATTTGGCACGCTCTCGAGGCTCAGCCTTCCTCGTATGTACCGACGCTCTGAGAGCTGTCTGGGCTATATGCGACAGGTTCTTTGTGGACCCTCTCGTCGTGCTCTTGTTAGAGAAATACTCGGAGCTGGAGCCTCTCGGAAAAACGGTGGTTGTTGTCTGGATTCCTGGTGACGTAGGCCTGGAGGGTAACGAACAATCGGACGAGGCGGCGAAAGCCGGTACCCTCCGGATCGGACCATCGCGATCAGGCCCCCTGACGCTAAACACGCAGTAAACAATATGATAAAAGAAAGATGGCAACGTCAGTGGGCGGGGTCGTCGGAGAGGCTCTTGCGAGTCAAGAGCACAACCGGTAGATGGTCCTCAGAGCATCTGAGCAAGAGACGAGGGATCGTCCTCACCCGACTGAGGATTGGCCATACGCGGTTGACACATGGGCACCTGCTTTTGTGCCAAAGACCGCGCATGTGCCCCTATGCAGAGAAAAGTTGCTCGATGTGTCCCACATACTGGAAACATGTCATGCCTTGGCTCCCTACAGGGCATCCAATCTGAAAATGGTACTCGAGCACGGCAGCGGGTTTCTGGGTCCCCTGTTCCCTTTTTAGGGGAATTTTTTTTTTTTATAGTATATAATATGTCTTATGTGTAGTGTGTCCGTATGTTTTGTCTGAGTGCATGTATATATTAGCGAGGAGTGAGGGTGAAATGTAACGTCATCGAGAACTTTGAGAGGGTAAGAGTGTGTGTTCGGGGTCGATGGCGGAATATTTATAAAATCTACTAATCTAGATTAGTTTGTATATAGGTCAAGTACTCCACCGACCAAACGGAATGAGTGTATTGTATGAATGTAGTGTTTGAAAGGGTATATAGAATATAGACTTAGTTGGGGGCGCTGAAATGACCTAGATGTCGGAAGCCCCAGCCAAAAAAAAAAAAAAATTAAAATTTTCGTGATTTTTCAAAGTTAGGATTGGGGTTGGTGTAATTTGACGGAAAATTCCATCACCGACAAGGTTTGTTTTTTAGTAGGGGGTGCATGTTTTGAATCTTTTCGATAAAAATAAAAAAGTCAGAAACGGTGAATTTTTTGTGCCCCTCCTCCTAATTTTGAAAAACCACGAAAATTATAATTCCCAGCCAATCAGGCTAGTTTTAGCCTTCATTCGATCCTGAAATAAATGCACTATGAATGTTGTATCGAGTTGTTTTATGGTAGTAGTAGCCGTGTACTTACTACTTCATAAATAAGGTCAGAAAACGTGTTTTTTTAAACCCTAGCTCTGTACTGAAGGATTTCCGGACCACGGTTTATAGGACCTTTTTTACCCAGTGTTCAATTTCCTATAAGATCTTGAATTTTTTACCCATGATTTGGGTTCCACCCAGTATGTACTATATATAATATAAATAATTGACCAAGTGGACATGAAGTGATAAAATAGTTGGAAAAAGCTTTCAAAATTTTCCAAATCGCACGAAGAACACGCATAACGAGCTTTTATCATTACTTGTCCCCTTAAAGAGAACCCTTAAAGTAAGACGAAAAATTAATTAAAACTTCAAATTTTATAAGTTTTCCAACTTTTTATATTTATTTAACTACATGCAGGTTTTGGTCTTCTGTGCCAACTATAGTTTAGTATTCGAAATAGATAATTAATCAATAATAAATAACCAATGAAGCGAACAACCCCTCAACCTTGTGACATGATTAAAAAACATCAATCGTCCTTTATAACTGATTTAAACACATGTTAAAATAAAAGAAACTATTTTAAACTTTACTAAAAATAATTAATTAAATTAGTTTTCAGTACAACAAAATTTATGTCAATACATACCGTCTGTCACATCCAATGTATCTAGACAACCCGAAAGTTAATAACTCTTTATTATTGCATAACACAAATATAATTACTTATTACAAATGATAACATTTTTTGAAAAAATGGAAGAATTAACAGTAAGCTAATTAAAAGTTAAATATTTCAATTAGCATATTTCTGTACAGTAACGCAAAGGACAGGATTAAACAAAATAATCCATTAATTAGAACAAAAAATCTTTACTACAAGAGACTTAAAAAATATTATTATACTTATTATTTATCTACCATTTACTTACTCTATTAACGATTGGGTATTAAGCCACGAAATGGATGGAGACAGCTTTTTAACATCAACGGACACGTTTAGTTTTGCCCGATAAGCCAAGTTTATTCATTTCTACTTTACACTCTGTTACAGTTTACATGTTCATTTAGTCACATGCAGCTATTAGTTATTCTTATCATCTTTTGTTTTAGGATTCATTCTCGATAATAAATTTATGACGGAAACAGCTTTCAAACTTGTCCAAATTGCATAAAGAACACTTGTAATTTACTCCGATAAGCCATGTGTATTTGTTTCTACTTTACATTCTGCTACGGTATACATTTTCAGCCATATGCAATTTTTTAGTCACTCTTATCATCTTTTGTTTTAACTTTTCATGTTTGATTCATACTCGATAATACCAACATGACGAAACCAGATTTCAAACTTGCCCAAAATGTATAAAGTACGAGTCTTTCGTTATGTCATGTTTGTTATTCAAGGTTTAAAAATAAATTACAATTAATTAAGGCTTTAGTTGAGATAAAAAAGTCAATGGCACGAGCGGGATTCGAACCCACGATCTTCGGCTAGACACGCCGCTGCTCTACCACTTGAACTATTGTGACCTCGATCCACTCGGACACTAATTTCTCATCTCAACCCCACCTTTTGAATTTTCCCTCCTTTTTCCCATTTTTCAAGGACAACATATCGCTCATCGGTTAAGCTAGTCAAAAAAGTAAAAATAAATTGCCATAACCAAATAAATGACAACCAAATCTGAAATTAAAGGTTAATTATAATATTTGATTAATATTAATATTAGTATTTTAGTTGATACAATTAAAGTTTAAAAAAATATCTGCAAATGATTGTCTATGGATTTTTTATTGTATTACAAGTGATACATATTAGAATATTTTAAAAAAAGCAGTAAAAGTGAACGTATTAAATTTCTCAATTAATATTTTTGCACTGTAGAGCGTATTTTATAAATAGGGCAAGTTTAACCAAAAAAATTCTGTTAATTATGTAAAAAATCCTCTTTCTGTGAAAGACTTCTAACTAAAATTACACAGCTTACAAAATGTATGTAAACCGCTTTTAAATTTGTACAAATTGCATATAAAACACGTATGATATACAACGCTAAGCCGCGGCCTGTCAGTTTTACGCCAACTCAAAGAGAAACACAAATTGAAAACATAAATAAAGCCCTAAAACCTTCTGTTTCACCAATAAGTTTTTATTGTAAAACCAATAAAAATTATGAAGTATGATAAAAATAAGACTAATTAAATTTTTTAAAAATAATCAAAAGAAAATAATACAATCATTTACATTAAGTATCAAAATATTCTTGTACTGTGAGAGGCTTTTGGCTAAAATATTGCACATTATATTAATTAAGTATATGGCAGACCGTAACAACATGAATGGAAGCTGCGTTAAATCTCATCCAGTTTTCATAAAGTGCGTGCATAAATTTACTTCGTCTTACTAAGTTGTGGCTTGAATTTTCTATATCCGCTTTATGCCCAGGTTTTCGTTTCCTCAAAGATAAACCCAAATCGATTTCTCTAACACTTTTTGCATTTAGCCATCTGTTAATTTGTCTCCCTTACCATCTTTTATTTTAAGAGTCGGACACTGGATAATAGGATTTATTAAAAGAATAAATTAAGCGAAAATCCGTTAACATTTTACTTTTGTTTAACGTATAAACTGCTTATTCAATGCCTGGAGAGAAAGAAAAAGTATTTTAAAAAAGTAAATATAAAATCGTCCTTTATAAATGATAGGAAAAGCGGGGGGGATGACATTTCATTTGGCGATTCTAGTAGGGGGATGTGTCGGAGGGTGGTGGGAGAGCCAGCAAGGGTATAAAAGGCTCGCTAACTCACCCGCGGCCACCACTTCATCCAGTTTGATCTGAAGGTAGTCAGCAAGTCGACATAACCAAAATGATCAGCAACCTAGCAGTACTTGCGGTGGCAGTAGTCGCAGTAACGGCTCTACCCAGGGTAAGTGGAAAGGTGTAACGGCTTAACTCATACCGAAAATACTCCAGATTTTTAGTTTCTTAAGTTTGTTTTCTGTCTGTCGCCATGTATTTTCGATCAACGAAGCCTTAATTGGTCAATAAATTTAAATAGCAAACGTAATATCGTTTCGAAGTAATATCTTTAGTTGAAAAGCACAGTCAAAATCTTCAGAATTTTGTCGTAATTATCTTTCGTTATTTTGATGCTATACATAACGAAATTCCTTCACGTGACAGACACGCTAACGATATTTCACGCATGTCTGTTTATAATTAAAATTTCAAACTCTTATTGCCCAAAAACGTATTTGCCGAGTTTCTAAGAAGAAATTGTTTTGAGAAACGTTCCATATTTTGCAGTTTTAATTGTATATCGAAAGAATATCACCCTGAACAGGCCTCTGAAACGGATAAACGAGGAAGTAAAATCATTAGATAAATTTCTTCAATATGGTGGCTTAATTTAAAATTTAGTTCTGTACCATCACGGAATAATTCATTTTCAGTTTTACTAGCATAAAGAAAAGAAAATTCTTATCGGTTTTGTGTGATAGGGATAAATTTATTTAGATGTTTGTAGGCGAAAAGAAATCTGTGGCATAAGTATTTCCTTATGTTGTCCGTTTTGGACTCGTGGCCCATCAGCGGCGTAGTGGGTCAGTCCTCAATCCGAGTGTCAGTATAAAGGACGGTTTGACACGCACTACAACTAAAAAACCGTGGAACATACAAAAATATTAAATAAATTACCAAAAATTAAATTTACTGCTACACCAACGCGCATCGAACTACATTAAAACCCCTGAACATTCTTCCCTATCGAAGCTCTTAACTGCCTTAAAATAAATTTATAACTAACAAAAGATTTGCCCTATATTTGTGTTCAATAAATTAAATGAAACGACTAAAAGAATTCTATGAAGATTTACTTTTAATATTTGTGGAACCGGCACTTGGTCCGTCCACACTCGGGAGTGTTTAATGTTAAGAGAACCGCGTTCCGAAATTGCGCCATCACCAGTGAGGAAATCTGAAATCGCAGAACACCCACCATCAATTAATTACATGTCCAAAAAACCAAATCAATTTTATAATTGGTTACTTTTCATATTTTGGAAGTTTACTAACACCACGAAAAAAGCCTGCTAAGCTTTTTATTATACAAATACGTTTATGTACAAAAAGCCAAATTGTATTAAATATTTTATTCTATATTACCTACTTCATACCTTCTACATTAACGTCCTGAATTCCAATAATAACAAAGGATTTGCAGTGTATGAAGTTTGGTTCGATCACTATCAACGCTCTAAATGGCGTTAAAGCCCCTGAACGAATATTGCACGATTATTATGAACTTTTCTTGCTTTTAACTTCCTTTAAACTATTAGAATAATTGCAGACCAACCCAGCGAAAAGGCAGGCCAAAATGATTGGTAACGACCAATTTCATGTCGACATCCTCTCGACGGGAAGAACTCACAAAAGGTATAACACAAAATTAGTTCAACCTAAATTAACCAAAGGGATTTTATGTTCAGCTCTCTGAACTGCCTTTAATTAGGAACGAATTAATGATAATTAGCTAAAAATTACTCCACTACAGACATAAATTGGTTTAACAAACCAAATCATCTTTTATGTTATTATTATACCTCAGAATAATAATAGAACGAATCAGTTAATGACAGAAGATTATCCACATCATAATTTTAGATTTAGCAAACCAAATTAATTTGTTTCATGTGCATCATATTGAGTTCTGCTATATCAAAGATCATTATGACTCTATATTCTTAAATTTTTTAAATTACATCGATCGATATTGCATAATTTTTGAAGAAAAAACCATCAAATTGTCTTCTGATATTGGTCGCAATCTCTGTGATCTTCGTTGTTCTGCCTTACAAAAAGTTCAATTTGGAGATAGACGTCACTAAGTATTTCTTATTTACCTAAGATTAACTTATTTTCCTTCTTCTCTTGACTTGCAATACCATTTTCTTATTTTCCAGTCTCGAACAAGAACTTTTTTTCAGCTTGACCACGTGAAAAATACAAATTTTAAAGTGGACTCGACATAAAAATGTAAAACATTTATGCACCCTGTTTATGCTTTGAAATAACTCTAGGTTTGCAAAAAAAGTATTGAAACAGATTTGTAGGGATTTGGAGGAAAAATGGGTTAATTTTTATTCTATTCAATTTTATGCCCCTTCTCCTCTGGAGGAAAACTCCCTGCAAATAACCGTCGTATTTTAAGAGAAAACAACGAATCTTATCCAAACGAAAGGAATTAATTGGTTTCTGAATAATACTAATCTTACTAATGTTTTCTTTTAATTATAACTTATGTTAGCGATTTCTATTAAAATTGAAACAGTGAACCGTCCGATTAGCACTTTTAAAAATTGAAATCACGTAAATTGAGTTAAATGGATGAAGATTTAAAAAAAATAAGAAGCGGTATAACTATAAAATTGTAGCAAATATCGCAAGTAGTCAACTTAGCAAAAAACCCTAGAATAAACTAATTTCTGCACGTTTGTGAACACAAAATTATTCTTTCTCCCTCTGAGAACACGTAAAAAAGAACCGTATGTATTATGCTTTTTCAAAAACAAAAACCTAATAAAATTGGACAACAATAATATACATTTGTGGACTTGGCATTGCTATTTTATTTATTTAGTTTGATTAGGATTAACTTATTTTTCTTCTTCTCTTGCCTTGCAATAACATTTTCTCGTACTTTCCAGTCTCGAACAAGAACTTTTTTTCAGCTTGACCACGTGAAAAATACAAATTTTAAAATGGACTTGACATAAAAATGTAAAACATTTATGCACCCTGCTTGGCGGAAAAGAACTAGAGAAACATTCTAAAAAAATCCCCTCCTGCTTTAATGTACATGGAAACTCTCGAGTATTTATTTTAAATGAACAGAATATCAACTTGGTCTTTACATCATTTAATTTTTTATTTTGCCCTTTTTTTGAATCCCGTGTTGGTGTAGAAATCACGTTAAAAGGACAGTTTAATTTATATTTATAAGTCACCAAGAAATGGGAAATTTCGAATTGGTAATAATACGATGCTACAATAATTGTATTAATGTAACATTATAACTTTATTTTATGAAACATTTCACAATGGTAAATGTGTATACCGTATATGCATTTATACTTAAGTTTGGAATTACATTTTTTAAATTATTTATTAAGTCTATCTCAGCTGACATTGGCTGTGTAGGTTTGCTTAGGGCGTGGCACAGCTCCAGAGAAAGCCCTGATTACTTTAAAAAAATTTATTTCTGTTTTACAGAAAACCAACCCTATTCTCATAGTACATATATATTTTTCATATGATAGTTTTTCAAATATTATGGAATTGCTTTGTTTCTCGAGGAAAGAAGCTTGAAACGTATCTTTCGCTTTTCAAGATCAATAAATTTCAATAGAATACTAATTTTCAGTAATACAATATTGGCGATTTTAAAACATAAAAGTAATCCCTTTGATTCGTGCCGGTAAAATAAGGCATTTTAAACAATTAATTTGTATTATAGAGCGATAATACCAGTTTAGAAGACGGCTCTAACAATGCTTCGCGATAACAAGCTACCGATATTGATACGTCCAATTTATCCAATAATGGTAACAAGTAAAGGCGTTTCGTCCTTGCGTCCGCAATATCATCTAGTTTTCCCTTCGGTCAAGAGGGTCTAGCGATTGATTGTTGATTGAATTTTAGCATTAACCAATGCGATTCGTCAAAATGAACTAGTGGTTATTATTTCACATAACTCAATTAGGGATAGAAGAAACCGCAGCTAAAAAACGCGCGCGGGCTTAAACTTTAAAACTTTTTAAATAATTTTATCAAATCGTTATCAATACTAAACTCTCACAAGGCGCAAGATATTTCATTAATAATGCTATCTGACTATGTAAAATACGAAATATAGAGCACTTGTTTAACCTCACATTTAATTGACGGTTAGATTGACTTTATTAATGGTTTTGGAAAACTGTATGTGTATGGATATGCACAATATGCAATTTTTATGAACAAGAGAATATAGGTCATACATTTTTTAAGCAGTTTTTTAATCTTTATTAGTCTACGAGGTAAATTTATTTTAGCAAGACATGATGAAATGAATAAGCAAATACTATCAAGAAGGCCTAATATGTTCATTATTTTATTATGTTATTTTATTACATTTATTTGTTACTTACATCTACAAATATTACGCATACGTGGCGCATTTCTATTTTCAATGTCCCCTGCATTCCTACACATGTTAACCTTTCAACATAGACATTAGCTGACGATAAGGGATTCTTACATGGAATTCTGTCTCCTTCATTCCATATAGACTCAACCCTTACAACACCTGAATGAATGAACAGTAATTTTGTACATTATTCATACAGTAATCATATACACTACTATGGTAACAGTATATTCTGGGCACCTGCTTTTGGGCCAAAGCCCGCGCAGGTGCCCCGTATGCAGAGAACGGTTGCTCGATGTGTCCCACATAATAGAGGCGTGTCATGCCTTTGCGCCATACAGAGAGCGTGTAGGCATGCCGCCGGACTTAAGAAAAGTTCTCGAGCACTGCAGCGAGTTTCAGGGTCCCCAGTTCCGCTTTTTAGGGGAAATTGTTTTTTTTATTGTATATAGTATGTCTTATGTGTTGTGTGTCTATATGTTTTGTCTGAGTGCATGTATTTATTAGCGTGAATGGCGAGGGGTGAGGGTGAATATAACGTCATCATCGCCCCTCGAACGATGAAAGCGGGTGAGTGTGTGTTCGGGGTCGATGGCGGAATATTTATAAAAGTACCCCATCGACCCCAATCTAGTTTAGTTTAAGTGTAGGTCGGTGGAGGAATATCAAGTACTCCACCGACCAAACGGAATGAGTGTACTGTATGGATGTATTTATGTGTATGAATGTATTTATTTGTATGAATGTAGTGTTTGAAAGTGTAATTAGAATACTGACTTAGTTTGGGGCTGAAATGACCTAGATGCCGGAAGCCCCAGTAAATAAAAAATAAAAAAAAGTAAATTAAAAAAAAATAGTATTATTGAAGATTAGAATTGTGATTTACGCGATCATAATGATACCAACACGAAAACAGCCTAACATCTTTGTTTTGTTGAGAAAATGACGGTCAACCTTCGATAATCCTTTGCAATCAAATTCCTTTGACAACCCCTGGTAAGAAGTCATTTGGAAGTTCAAGATAGTGTTGTTGTTTTCTTGTCAATGATTGTTATGTGGATTATGTTGGAGTACAACAAAAGGCAGTGCAATACTTGATAATCAAGTCTGACTATCTTCAGACAGAGAATTGCCTTATCACGATAAACTTACGGCTCGTGCCATTGACTTGTTTATCTCAAATAAAAACCTTAATTAATTGTAATGTTTTAATTGGTTAAGCGGACCACGAAATTAGTGAATTTGTATGTTCTAGTTTTCAGGTTGTCAATAAACAATAACAAGGGTAAAATAATTTACGATTAAGAGCAAATAATGCTGAGTTTATTCGAATTTTTTTGTGATAAATAAAATATAGATTTAAGATTTAGTGAAAAATCTTAAAAATTTCATAATTTCCAAACCAAACGTACTATTTTTACGAAACCAATCTCGTTTTTCTTGACAATTAATGTTCTTGTATAAATAAAATTTAAAAAAGGTAGACACATCTAAATTTTCAATGTTGCGCTCGGTCACCTGCTTAATCTGAAGAGTAACTTAAGATGACTTACAGGAGGGATTACGAGTTAAATTTTTTCCTTTAAAAATCAATTATTCATGATTTTTAAGTCAAAAGTTATTATTCAATTTATTATATCAAATGAAACAATGGATGTTTTCAACATAATATTCGTCAATTTTCAATGTACAATACAACATAACAACCAAATTTGTATTCGGAAATTTTAAAAATGAAATAGGAAAAATAGACGTTTTATTAGGGCTATAAACATGATACAAAAATAATTCCTTTTTGTGAGAACAATTCTCTTTCTACCAGAATATGTTTGCTTTATGTTTTATTTTCCTTTAAATACTCACATCTCATATCATCAGCAAAGAAAAACACTCAGTTCCATTTGTCAATCTTTCGACAAATATATCCCGTATATCAGGGCTTTGAAAATATTATAAATAATTCACAAGGATGACAAATATGAACGTACAGCACTCAAACTTATGGTTATAAACAGCAAACATCCGGGTTGATTGTGGAACTAGGCTATTTTATATCGAAATCACTATTTTTTTCAATGCATGATTATAATTTTAAAGGGTGATATAAATTATATCAAGAATACTCAATACTAAAAAGGAAACCATCTTTTACACACAAAAATATTTAGGTGTTGGGGGGTAGCCACTTAGAAAAATAGGTTAAAATATTATTTTAGCAAGAAAAAGCTGCTATTCGCTTTTTCACCTCAAAAAACTCACGCGTGCAAATTAAAACAAAAACAAAACATAATTTTCCTACAAAAATTTGTCCTTCTCAAGAAACACTTTGATTTTTTTAGAAAATCGTAAAAAAAGTGATAACTTTAAAACGACTCCACCGATCTAGGGGAAACGATACAGGGGTTTAGGGTTGCAATAAATCACATGTAATGGCACAAAACGTCGCCTCCGTAAATAAATTAGAACCGGGAAAATATAATAAAACTTTTAAGCATGTTTTTTTTCAATTTCATCCTTATTTCTGTCACTTATAATGACATATATCTAAACGTTGATGACACAGTAGTACAAGATATATTCTTCTTTCCAACTGTTGTATAAAAGCTGAATTAGGACAAAATCCAAAAAAGTTATGGATAAAATTTAAGTGGAATAGCAGACATCGGCGAATAAATTGGACCCTCTCACATCCTGCCTATCTTTTATCGTGATAAAAAATTATTTAAGGGTAAAAAATATGCATATAATGATTCGAAAAATTAAGTTTTTTTGGCCTACTTTTTTGGTAACGTCTTTTAGTTTTTAAAACTTTTTATACATTCAATCAAATTCCAATACTAACCTGCTTATTATTTGGTAATCCTATGTAAAAAAACAAGTTTGAATGATAATAACCTTGAAATACATGCACAACAAAAGCAGAATATTATTTTTCGCGAAAGTATTTCAACTGCTAGTTTATGTGAACCATCGGGGTGTTGTTTTTTGTTTTTTTTTAATGTCCATTTATAACTACGTTTAGCTCAAATTAGCTTTAAAAAAATGTCGGCTACTAGGGCCCGTTGGTAATAAAGTTCGGACACGTGTCTAATATTTTTCTACCTAATACCACCAAAAAAAGTCATAGTCATCGCAGTCCACCGACAATTCCAGCTTTGGATATTTGCACTAAATTTCCAGCAGGTCTCGGTCTTATCCGTGCACCCACCGAAGTTGAGCTCCGGGTGCTGCAAACTGCTAGGTCAGTTCAGCACCCTAAGCAAGCAGTTCCTAGATATAAGACCATTGGCATTCATTCATCCTTAATAAGTTATTTCCTATTTACGTGCAATTCACTCAATTTTATTAGGGTTGAGGAGTACTCGATATTTCTCCACCACTCTTTACACTTATTGTATAACTAACCTAAGAGAGGGTCGATCCTGCTACTTCTATCCACAACCTCCAATCCCATCTTCATATGCTTGAACCTTGGCTTTCCGTATACTCGGTCGTCTTAAAAAGGACAATGAGGATCTTTAACGGCCGCACCTAGCCTATTCGGCCTTATCGGACGTTTTGATTCTCAAGCTGAGAGCTGACGCACCTCCGCATACGAAAGGATGGTGTTACTGCCGCAGCATTGATGTAGAGGTAGCTCAGCCCCGAAGGGCCAAGACAACCTCGCTCCCTGCTTGCCCATTCCGAGTAGTCGGGTCTGCATTCAGCCCGTATCATCAGGGTATCATCAGCCCGTATGCCGCGCGCATCGGGCTACATAAGCCGAAATACATCAGCCCGGTTTCCCGCGCACTCCCTAGATAGAGAAGGCGACTCTATCTCCTTGAGTATTGGGGCTTCTTTAGCGTAGAAACTACCGGATCCTCTCCGGCCGCGTTTTCGTTTACAGTGGAATTTCTAACCACCCCCTAGAGGAGTACCGTCTACGGTAAAAGCTTCCAATCGAACCCAGCCTACACCTACGTGCAAAGCATACTCGAGTAGGACCAAACGATTCACTACCCATTCCCATCCGCCACTACTCACGCATTCGACCCTGGCTTTGACAGTGGAGAATCAAGGAATACGGTCAAAAATCTAAATACACAATTTTCACTCTTAATCGTAAACCTCTCCCAACTGTCTATTTATACCCCAATTCCTCCAGCGAATAGTGTACGATATCTTGGACTTCACTTGGACAAAATCCTTACGTGGATTCCACGCACCCGACTAAAACGAATTGACTGTAACCTTAGATTTAAAATGCAGAAGAAACAACTTGACAAAAGATCTACCCTGAAATTACATAACAAAAAAACTATTGTGCACTACCCTAATCGCTCCAATTTGGACCTACGCACTTGAACTATACGAGACAGCCAAGCGTACTATTGGATTAATTTAATTTATTTTTATTAAATTAACTAATTTAATATTGTACCTTTACAAAATTAAATCCCTACAATCCAAAATCTTTCGCGCAATAGTTGATGCCGTTCATGTTTTTGTTAATATTAAATTTCCGACGTTATACTGTTTCGCAATGTTCAGAGTTCTTGCTTGTTTAGTCTACACCACGCCTTAAAATAAACATCCTTCCATTTACGTACTACCCTATCCTCAAATCCTTCCTAACAAACCGATACTTCCAAGTAACCCAAGTACCTATTCCTTTTATATTTTTCTCAATTTAGCCGGCGTCTCCCATGGAAGCACACTTGCGCCCTTATTTTACTCCTTCTTTATAGCTGATCTCCCATTACTGATACCTTGATCTGTTGATGATTACTGATGTGTGTAAAACATACGCTGATGACACCGCAATCCTCTCTGCAAAAAAAGACCCTGTTACTTCTATCCGCAACCTCCAATCCCATCTTCATATACTTGAACCCTGGCTTTCGAAAGTGGAGAATCAAGGTAAACACAAATCTAAATACGTAGTTTTCACACTTAATCGTAAAACTCTCACATCTGTCTATTTATACGGCACCCCAGTTCCTCTAGCGAATTGTATACGATATTTTGGCCTTTATCGGACAAAGGATTTACGTGGATCCACACACACGACTAAAACGAATTTGCTGTAACCTTAGATGTAAAATACTGAAGAGACTACTTGATAAAAGATCTAAACTGACATTATTGAACAAAAAACTATTATGCATTTCCCTAATTGCTCCAATTTGGACCTACAGACTTGAACTCTACGGCCAAGCGTTAAAACCTTAACAAAATCCAATCCCTACAATCCTAAATCCTTAGTTCATTATCCACTCCGATCTTAATATACCCTATGTCCCAAACTTGGCCCAATCCCGGTATAAAAAGTTTTACTCAAACTATCCTCTCATGACGACCCGGTAATACACAACCCTCTTAGAAGACTGAAGCGCAGGTGGCCTCGCGACCATCTGATTTTGTAACTTCGGCAACTCTAGGGACTGCTGCCGACTTGCGCCTTAATGGCCGATTCCGACCACTTTCACTGTATGGTGGCCGTTCAAATCAATCACGCCGAACATGTAAATGTGCATACAATACTGTGTACGTGCATGTGTATGTATACAATTGTAAATACCGTAATTTTTGCTTGTTGCATTTTGTATGCAGTTATAAAATAAATAAATGAGGGAAAAAAAAGATTCTCCGAGGAACCCCCCTATCAATCGTGCTCTTGACGCGTAAGAGCTTCTCGGACGACCCAGACCACTGATTATTATTACCATTATGTACATCTGTTTTATTGCATCTTGCAAAAATGAGTTTTACGTCTAAGAAAAGCGAAAAAAGTGTTTTCGTAACTCCTTCCCTGTATCCATTCAAACTATTTTTTTTTATCTACAATTTGTTTACCTTCTAAAGAAACCGCCCGAACTGGAATCTCTTGCAGAAGTGACACTAAAAAGCTCTGTATACCCATTTCCTCAAAATTAAAACCCCTTTTAAATTCGCAATATAAAAATATTACCTCCCATTGAAAAAAAATTACATATTCAGTGATAAAAGTATTTTTTAAAAAAACTGTAGGAAAAATCATTTGACTCTCGTGTTTCATTTGCTAGAATATTTTTATTACAGAAAAATAGTGGGTGGAGTATGTAATTCTTCCTTAATATGTGAAAAATTCTGGTGAAAATAAATTTTTTATTAGTTTGTCATGGAGATATCGGTTTTTTGTCTGAGATCTATTGTCGGTAGCTTCGTCTTCGTTGAAAAATTTATTTACTATACGAACAGGTGTTGAGTGGAGTATTTCACCGTTTTGAATGTATGAATAATGCAAATGCTAAGTAGTACTACTAACATAACTAGTCATGCAACTGGAACGCAAGTATGAGGAACACTTCATTTGACAGAAACGTGGAACTTTTCTTGTAAGACGTCTTACTAACCATTTGTACTATTGGGAAATTTTTATATTTATGTTAAGATGTTTGGTATGGGAAATGGAACAGTGTTTCACTTAATTTTCCGAGCCAATGCGGCTGTTTGGTCATATGTCAACATAGTCATATGCTTGAATTACGCAGCAAATGCGGCGTTTCATTGTTATTAATTTGTTATAAGAGTGCTACATCGGCGCAAAAACGGTTGATCGGAAAAAAGTTGAGCTAACGGAGAGAAAAGAGGAGTGGCTGGCAGAGTGAGCGGGCCGAACAGAATTGTTCGTAACAATTAACCCTCATGGTGTTGAGTCTGGACGAACATCTACATTTATCATACTGTCAGACTCTTCAGAAAATACGGTTTTTGTATAGGTAACTTTGTTTTATCTCTGATCGGGATTTTTTTAACATTCATATATTTAAATTCGTTGGAACTCTGTTTATGCTTTGAAATAACTCTAGGTTTGCAAAAAAAGTATTGTAACAGATTTGTAGGGATTTGGAGGAAAAATGGGTTAATTTTTATTCCATTCAATTTTATGCCCCTTCTTCTCTGGAGGAAAACTCCCTGCAAATAACCGTCGTATTTTAAGAAAAAACAATGAATCTTATCCAAACGAAAGGAATTAATTAGTTTCTGAATAATACTAATCTTACTAATGTTTTCTTTTAATTATAACTTATGTTAGCGATTTCTATTAAAATTGAAACAGTGATCCGTCCGATTAGCACTTTTAACGATTGAAATCACGTAAATTGAGTTAAATGGATGAAGATTTAAAGAAAATAAGAAGCGGTATAACTATAAAATTGTAGCAAATATCGCAAGTGGTCAACATAGCAAAAAACCCTAGAATAAACTAATTTCTGCACGTTTGTGAACACAAAATTATTCTTTCTCCCTCTGAGAACACGTAAAAAAGAACTGTATGTATTATATTCACTAATTTCGTGGTCCGCTTGACCAATTAATACATTACAATTAATTAAGGTTTTTAGTTGAGATGTATCACGCGTTAGTGTGAATCTCCCTTCACACGAAGCAAACTCGTTTCCTCGCGAGTGTAAAATAAAAGTAAGAAAAAATATTTGTGCCACAAACTCAATTAAATTAAACGGAAAAGACAAAAATTGGGACCTGATCCAAATAAATTATAACAAAACCTTAAAAAAAAAAAAAACAAATGTATACAGATTTGAAAAAAATATGTGATCTTTGACATACGCAACTAACTCCTTGCCATTTACATAAAAAAAGAGCAGGTGCCTTCAAGCAAAATTGAGAGAGGGTCCTTCCTCGTCCTTTCGTAGCTCAGCTCGCACTGCCCGATCCTGCTGTTGGGGATTAGCTTATCCTTTGAGATAAGCTTCTCATTTTTGAAAATATTGTTATAGATGAAAAAAAATGGCAAAAAGGAGGGAAAACTCTTAAGGTGGGATGAAGACTCTTGAGTTAGGAAGTTGATGTCCGAGTGGATCGAGGTCACGATAGCTCAAGTGGTAGAGCAGCGGCGTATCTAGCCGAAGATCGTGGGTTCGAATCCCGCTCGTGCCATTAACTTTTTTTCATCTCAACTAAAAACCTTAATTAATTGTATTATGCTTTTTCAAAAACAAAAACCTAATAAGAATGGAAGACAATATAGACTTTTGTGGACTTGGCACTGCTATTTTATTAATTTCGTTTAATTAGGATTAACTGCTAATTGTTTATTATAATATAAAAATAAACCTTGGTTAATGGGGGGGGGGTTGAGATAATTAACAAGAATACGTTCATTCACGTCCATTTTAAGAGTTTTATTATATCCATCGCCTGATTTGTTCTTTTATCTATTACAAATAATATTAAAAATCGAACATTAATTATATTGTAATTTGATCGTTACGGATCATCCTGGTCCTATCCTAACATAGTCTGTCTACGTTTCGGCATTTGTTTTTAGACCCAACACTGAAGATGGCAAAATGCCGGTACGCGCCTAGGAGTTTAACAGTGCAAGGATAGGCAGACCAAGAACATACAAATTGCAGTTCAACAGACCTCATAGAGAAATCTCATGATTAAATTACATTGACAAAAACGTTGTTTGGTTTACATTTTGGAACATATATTTCAAGAATGACGTTCGGCCGATTTGTAATGCAATTGTTCTGTATTTATTTAGAGACAATTTCTGGTGTGAATATTTTTGAAACCAAATATTTTACAACTTTAATTTAAATAAATATTAAATTTATTAGTTATTCAGATATCGTGAGATGCGGTCGGGTGTGATGTAGGTTTCAGAAAACATTTTCTTTATCGTGCCAACGTTTCGATCTTTTACTGAGATCATCTTCAGGGCCTGGGATTTACAAACAATGTTAACATTTAACAATTATTTTCTGACGCGCAATATATGCCCGATTTACCAATCACAACCCTCGTCCCTACCCTTTTCCAAAATTTCATCCCTTCCTGTCCTGTTCCTTTGTTTTTACTTGTCTGCTAACCGTGAATCGAGAAACATCCTTACGCTTCACCCTGCCTCAAATATTGTCTAAAAAGGGGTATTGCACCTAATCGCCTTCAAGTTCGACCTAGTGTTACTCTATCATCCCCGGATCTTTATACGGACTTTCAACTCTTCCGCCACCGCCTTGAACGTCGCGTTCCACTTCATTCCTGGACCGCATGGTCCCAGTTCCTTTATCGCCCTTCTGTTTCTCCCTGAGATCTCCTGGTCTTCCCGGACATTCATCATCTTCCCATTCCTTGATACCCTATTACTCCGTGGACCGTCATCGTCTCACTGTCAAACACCGGTATCGCCTCATCTTATCATCACCGCCGCCGGATTGCATCATCCAATATCATCATCTTCATTCCCAACGTAGCAAGAAAGGGCTAGTGAACTGGTCTCATCATCACTACTCAACGCTTCACTTCACACCGAGTAGTCCACCACGTGTCTCACCCAACATTCTTCAGACGCAGTGAGTCAATCCCATCCTTTTATCTTTAGATATATTTTTCTTTTCAATCATCCTTGTTCAATCGGGAATCTTCCATTCCCGTTGGTGCCGAAATCATTCATTCCTCAATTCCTCCCCTTCCCCCCCCCTATAACCTCGATCTTTTTCTCTCGGTGGTGTTCGTCGGCGCCATTTTGAATTTTGTTGTTGGCGAACAATTACTATATTTCCCTTCGTCTTTAATCGTGAGTTTACTGCCTGGCACCTCTGGAGTTTGTTCACCTTTAATAATAATTTTTTTTTTTTTGACATGAGGATTTGGAGGTGTCTATATTTGAGTTTGCTATTCCATATATAGGTTATGGGCCTACATGTATTATTTTGAGTACTCCTCTGGCCAGTTTATGTTGTCATTACGCATTTTTTGCCCTGGCACCCTGGATATTGTCAGGTTGCTGCTTTCCCAGATTTTTGTGATTTTAGATGTGACTTTTTACATATTGCTTTCAGGGATGCTATCTTTTTTTTTTACCCATCCACCTCCCCGCCGTACCTAAGGGAGACCCTAACCGGTGGACCACGGCCACTAAACTAATTCAAATGGGATGCAAGTTTAGATTTTATTGTGCTTAACGGCTTCCTTCGACCTTGCCCTGAAAGGGAAGACCCAAGGAAGGAGGGAAATATTTTTCTTATTATTAATTTACCTAATCTAATAGGTCTCCCCCTTGCTGGTTAATCCTTTTGAATACACTTTCTAATAAAGATATATATATATATATACAATATTTTAATAAATAACTAACAATTATGGGTACAAGAAGTAACCAGCCCGGAATTAAAAGTTCAGGGAAACGATAAAATCTAACAAGTAACTTAGTTATCACAGGAAGAAAAAAAAAAGAAAAAGGAAAGAAAGAAAAAACTAGTACTTTATCGACTATAGCTCGGCTAGCAGGCTTGAGGACCTCAAACGACTTCTTTTCTTTAACCAGTTCGTTGAGGGTCGGTGGCCAAGTGTGGCGGAAGAGGAGCTTTAGGTTCCCTCGCACTCTCAAGGAGGGGGCAGTTGAATAGTCTGTGTTGGACACTGTCATCAACTCCGCAGTCGGGACACAGTGGACTGTTGGCTCTACGGAATCGGTGCAGGTAAGCGTTGAAATTTCCGTGTCCTGTCATTATTTGCGTGATCCAGAAATCTGGTTGAAACCACCTTGCTCTTGCTCGGTCCTCAATACTAGTAGAAACTCATGGGTTAACCTTGGTGCTTATGTCCCATCTTTCCTGGCTCGAGTTGTCTATCCAAACTGTAAGCATATCCCGGATCTGCTTTCTAGGTGCAGTTCGTAGCCATTCCCTATCTAATATTTGTATGCTGTCTGAACATATGAAGATTGTTTTGTTTGTGTAACCTCTTTTTAGATTTACTATGGAAAAAGCTTTGATAGAGTGTATTCTGATTGTAAGGCCGAGTTGTACTTCCCTCATGAGTTTGATTGTTGCGCTGATTTGATTGTTGGGTTGCGCTCAATATCGCTAGGATATTAGTAAGAAGCAAATGTTTAAAAACTTGCATTTAAACGCGATTTTAATTTTAATTTGCAATGTTAAAACTTATTTACATCAAAGTACATCTCCAAAAAACTTGACATAAGCAAATTATTTGTCCGGTAATGTGGAATAAAGGGGCAGTATTTGGTTAAAGAGATGAAAAATTTTTAATTTCAATTTAAATTAATTAACAATGCCTACCCTTATTTAAGGTAGGTTTACATAAAAGTGCGTGTAAACTATGAACAAATATTTTTAGATAAAATTGGTTCTATTTTCGTTACATCAAATACCATATAATTAACGTGTAAAAAAGGTTGAAAAATTGGAAATAAGTATGGCTCAAGAGGCAAAACAGACTCCAGGTGAGTGTCGATAATGTCTTCTAAACAAACCATAAAATACAGCAATATCATATAAATGGCCAAATATAAAAAAATATAAGAAAGAAAGATGTAAAACAAATTATTTTAGTTTTTAATTAAAATTTGGCTGTTAACTTTACGTAGATCGTACATAAAACAAAACTTGGTAAAAAAGAAGTCAATCAATCCGGTTAATAGTTGTAACAGAAATTTTAGTGGAAAATATATATCTCTTATTGTTGTATCATTATGCAATTTAGATAAAGGAGGGATGATCCAATACATACTAATAGGACATACATACTTGTTTGTGGGACAAGGGATATTGGCTAGTATACATAAAGTGTAATTTTCGTTATATGGAAGATGCGAACTTGTGAAACTACCTTAGTCGTTAATTATGATGGTAATAACGATTACAATGTATTATAATAGATTGATAAGACCAAATGTACTTATGTTCAAGCATAATTATTTATTCGTAAATTGGTAGCATGTATCAATAACCTGATTTATCCACCTATTACAACTTGAGTCAAAATTCCATTGAAGAGTATAAAATCGAATTTATCCCCTCAAAGCCCGACTAACTTTCCAGTGGTAATAGATTTTATTACCCTACTCCACTTCCCAAACAGGCAAATCTTGCACATGAGAGGGTTAATATTTTGAATAAATTGGAATTTGAGAGGAAGCACGGGCCTGTGGAAAAACACACCAGGGGGGGGAAAATATTAATTGGGAAATAGTATCAGGGGATCCACTTGAAAGATGAAATAATAGCACCCTGTCCGAATTGGTATTTGGATTATGAACCCGGAAAGGATATACAACGATCGGAACTCGATTGCCTTCTTGGATTGAACCAGTCCTTTGGAGGAAACGATTCTACTTCGATATAGGGAATTGGGGGCAATAGGAATTGGCAAAATAAAATGGAATTCTAATTGTTGATTCTGCTTCCAAGAAAGTTTGAAACATTTCTTGTAAAAAGCATTTCATAATATTTATTAGAAACTATGTACAACAATATATAAATTCAACTTACTGCTCTTCTTATAGACTTTATTACATATCAATTCAATTTTTGTATATTTAACAAAATTAACATGCACAACATTCTAAGGCTCTTTACAAAGAGCGAGTAGGCATACCTCTGACATGAAACAGCCCTCGTTAAAAATTTTCCATAAAAAAAGTATATTAGGGTAATCACATACACTTGTTCAATTCCAAATTATTGGGTTTTTTTTGGGGGGGGAGGGTTTACGCTGGCATATTACCCATGAAGTTTTCTATTTTCATTTTACTGTCGAGCGGGATCGGCCGACCAGGACCAGGTCCCCGCCGCGCGCCCGCACCCATTCACTCAGCTCCATCATCTTCTCATCTTCTAAATTTTCATGGTTGAAGATAATCAAAAAGAAACGTTTATCAACTTTAGAAATCCATAGATTACGTTGAATGCTGATGGATTGTTTCTTATTAGAACAGATTCTAAGTTTATTGGTTTGGAAACGTTTGGGACTTTGCTCAGATTTTTTAGCAGTTTATCTCTTTCATGTTCGTATTCTGGACATTCAAAAATTATGTGAGAAGGATTTGAAGGGCAATCGTATGTGGGACAGTTCGGAGACGATGCCAAACCGATTTTCTTCTTGTAGCTACCCCATAGGCCATGATTTGTCTTCAGTCTAAAAATAGTAGAATAGAACTCCTTTGACATTCCTTCTGCACTATCGCATTCCGAAAACCATGTTTTTTTCTTGAGCTCAGGGAACAGTGACCAGTAATAATTGCCGACATTTGATGCTTTGTATTTTTCTTGCCACGGATTTCTACAAAACTTTTCCAAAAAGTTTTTCCCGTCATCTTTAGGAATTTTAATGTCAAGGGTTGGACCTGATGTAGCAGCCTCCTTTGCAAGTGCATCCACCGTTTCATTTTGCCATAAGCCTGCAAGCCCTTTCACCCAACACGATGCCACCCTTTTTCCCCATGATTTTTGTCTCAAGCATTTTCCTACAGATTTGGGCAAAAATATAGTTTCTGCATTTATTATTGTATTTAGCACAACCGTAATATTTATAGAACATAAAGTTATTTTTTAAAAAATAGACTTCATTCTGCCTCTCAAAGCAAAACCGGACAAGTCAAAAACACAACTTTTCGCGGTTACGATTTTAAGGTGCCTTATTTTTGGAAAAATACAATTGTTTGGTAGCCTTATTTCATTGTGCTAATGTTTCATCATATTCAATGTAATGAATAGGTTTACATAGTAAATAAGGCAATTTCTTGAGATATCTAATCACATTACATTTAAAATTAAAATATTTCCTTATTTTATAAATTATACACAGTTTTTTAAGCTTAAAGAGTTATGAAATACGAACTTATCTCATTTTGACAAAATTTGACTTATTCAGTTCTGCGGAATTAAAAACTTATGAGTTACGAAGCCTTATTAAACACGCAAAAAACGCATGAGTATATAATTAATTTATTCAATTAAAACTCCTCTGGAAGAAACATATATTAAACTTTCAGGGTGTCGAAACTTGGATCCTTAGAGAAAGCGAGTAGGCATGGCACACGGCATGAAGCAGTTCTCATCACACTTCCAAACAAATCGAAAGGAACATGGACCCAATTAGAAACTTCTGAGCAGAAACAAAAATTCAACATAAGGAAATGTACTAACTGACATGAACAAACTACGAAAAACTAGACAATATATTAAAGGAAAAAAACCATGGCCAAGAAAAATAAATAGAAATCAGGAATCTCGGAGCCGACCACCTCAAATAGTCTCTTTTCTTTTCTTCTTATTAATTTTCACATTTGTAAAACAATTACAACAATAAAAATGCTGTAAGAACGAGCCAATTGACATGAAAAACATACGAGAAGAACTCACACAATTGTGAGCTTCCTTTAGAAGAAATAAATGACTTCACTTTTTCAATTTTCTTCGTCACTACGTAGGGAATCCGTGGCCATTGGCGTTTCAGTAGAAGGGGAAGATTATCTGGGATGGTAGTAGAATTGAGTTGACGGTCCAAAGCATTGGGATGTCTGGAAAGGGATTTATGGAATTTTTTGTAATAGGTTTTCGCTATTTCTGGAACAAAGGGAACAATATTAAGGTCTCTGTGTAGGGTGAGGTTCGATACATAAAAAGGAGAGTTTACACTTTTTCTTAGGGTTTTTTATTGGAATCTTTGGATGCGTTGGGAGTTGGAATGCCTTGTTGACCTCCAGAGTTGGTTACCATAAGTTTACATAGATTTGAAAACCATGGTGTATATCACGCTTTTGTTGTTGGGTAGAAGTTTAAGTCGTCTGTCGAGTAGTGGTGATAACAGTGCGTAACGTCTGTTTAGTTCATTTCATTTCAGTGTTTGTGCAGATTCCAATTAAGTCGTTTGAAGTCCCAAGTACCTATACGACAGTGGTTAGTGAAATCCCGTTAAAGTAAACAGGTGATAGTAGCAAATAAGTCTGTGTGTGAAGTTAACATTCGTTGCATACATTTTAGTTTTTCACGTTTTGGACCAAACTTATAAATAATCTCAATGTGAGATTTATGATCTTTGTTTATACACGTCTTCTTTCCACTCTTTTTGGTTTAATTTTGCTTATTGTTGTATAAATTGGACGAATTACGGAAAATACTTTTCAATTGTATTAATCCAAAAGTGTGAAGACCTTGATTTAAAAAGTATAAGCATAAAGTAAAAGTCAAAATTTATCATGAACAGGACTATAGTACCCAATTTTAAATTTTTAGTAATAAGCTAGCCTTAATCTCGAAATAAGAAAATATTTATCGTTTTTTATGGAATTAATTATTTTTGCCCGATTTAGAATCGAATCGTTGCTTAGAAATGACCTTTGTTTCTAAAAATAATTGACGACATCGATTAGATTTTATTCCACGAAAGAGAATATGTATTGGCAGTACAAGTATTTAATTTCAAACATTGTGAAATTCGGTTTCTCGTAATGAGAACCTATTTCACTGTTGTAGCATCATCAGCAGCATGGAAATTGTACACTAAGCATACATCATTCATATCTATGATTATTCGGAAATCGTGAGATGCGGTCTGGTGTGATGTAGGTTTCAGAAAAACATTTTCTTTATAGTGCCAACGTGTTTTTCTAAAACCTACATCACACCAGACCGTATCTCACGATTTCCGAATAATAATCATTCTTAATATGTTTTTACTGCATACTACTGCACTTCAGTATGGCGTTAGTATACCCGATATACTTTCATATACCTTCTTTTCTCTATGCACAACATATTTATAGGTAGTAGGAATACATCCCAAACATTGAGGACAGGGCACGAGAGAAGTGTCTCCGGATTTGTGGGACTGGGCCACGAAAACCTTGACCGGTCATGGCAACTTTTTGGCCTGCCTTTTTAAATTCAAAAGGTCCAACTGCCCGTTATGCCCCGAATGCTATACGGATGATGACGGTGCGACACAAAATTCTCTCTCTCGTAGTCTTTTTGAAAGGGAAAGAGAAGAACTAAAAGCCCTCTTCCGCAACAATTGTTCTCAAAATTTAAGCGAAATTGTTCAGAACCAAAACCGTTTCCAGGCGCTCAAGATATTAAGCCTGAAAATTCTTGGCCCTCAAATATAGAGAGTATTAAATTCACTAATTTCGTGGTCCGTTTGACCAATTAATATATTACAATTAATTAAGGTTTTTAGTTGAGATAAAAAAGTCAATGGCACGAGCGGGATTCGAACCCACGATCTTCGGCTAGATACGCCGCAAAAATGGCAAAAAGGAGGGAAAATTCAAAAAGTGGGGTTGAGATGGAAAGTTGGTGTCCGAGTGGATCGAGGTCACGATAGCTCAAGTGGTACAGCAGCGGCATATCTAGCCGATGATCGTGGGTTCGAATCCCGCTCGTGCCATTGACTTTTTTATCTCAACTAAAAACCTTAATTAATTGTAATATAGAGAGTATATTTATTTTTAAATTCCTGCAGATATATTTATTTAACTAACTGTATAATACACTTTAATACGTTTAATAAAGCTGGTTTCTCCTCCCGAATTCTGCAAACATTTTGATCATCCTAGTCAAAATCGTGTTACAAAAAATAATAACGTAAAGAGGGGGCCAGCAAGAGGAGGCCCATTAGCTTGCGATGATTCAAACTCAAAATGGGGAAAATAAATCCCCATACTTCCTCGAGCATCACCTTCATAAGGCGAGGCCCGAGGATGACGATAAGCTCAAATATTTCCCCCTTTACATATTTCACACCCAGTTTTTAGTTTGAAGTGGTCCGCCGATGAAGGGTCTCCCTAAGGTACGGTGGATCATAATAAAAAGGTCGTACAATCGTCCTCAATCATTGCTTATAAATATTGAATCTCACAAGCCTTTAACATGGGAACAATGATTTATCTGCGAAAAAACAGTACAAGGTTATTTTTGATCGTATAATGAACTCGCAACTCGCAGCAACTAGCTCATTATTATTATTATTATTATTTTACGAGGGTTCGCAACAGCAGAGGTTATATCAACCCTCGGGGTGACGGTGTTTTTTGAAAAAAGCCCATTTGTAAGTATGTCGAGTTCGAATGCAGGACCGCTGGATTCGAACCCGGAACCCTTACCTTACAGCGATGAGCGCCGTATCAACACCTAAACCGTTGTGGTCACCGACGCCCCCTAGCTCATTATTATTATTATTATTGTTTCTCTTTATGGACCTAAGATAGGATACTTATCAATTATAAGGACATCAGGCCTCTTTTTGCACCGTCTAAGTAGCTCTTTAACTATCAACCGCATATGTAATGTAGTATGTTAATATTATGTAGCTACGTGAGGAGTCTTGTTCGCGACTCAGTTCTTCAAGGATTACCCATACACACTGCCGTTCCGTACCAGCAATACCATCAGATCTTTTCGAAGATAAGAACTAATCAACAACACTTGAAACAAAAGAATTCAAAAACATGAAATAAAGGAAGAAATAATTTTCTGTCTACGCCGTTTTCGTCCAATTATTACAATATAAATATTTAGGTAATATTATAAAAGAAATTACAGCGTTGAGGAGATTACGAAATTGAACTGAGGGTAGAATAAACTGTATTTGCTCGAGGTGGAGCGTTTCACTTTTAGTGCCCCGACCACCTCATCTCGGTTTTCACTGTTTAACTATGCAGTTTTAACAAGTCTCGGGGAACAAATAGCTAGAAGGCCACAGAATGGCACGGTCCAAGCAATTTATTAAATAAACACCCTCTTGGTGCAAACGGTTGGAAGGGGGACATTTTTACTCGCTCCTTCTGGGGTTTGAGTGGATTTATTTATTCGAGAACTAATGCTGTTATAATCTTCGACCTTTCCTTATTTTTAAGTAGTAATTAATATATGTATGGGTTTTATCTGCATACCATCATAAGTAAACATAGCTCCTTGTGATTCAGTCAGTAGTCATTTTTCAGCCAGTTGCTCGTTCCCATGTAACTCCTTGGATGGCTGACCAAAAACTCTCGAACGATGGAATTTTTTCTGTTGAACCGTGTGGATCATGGACCGAAATGAGTCATAACAGACAGAAGCAAAATATCATTATTTTGGAGTTCAGTTAACTAACGAGCTCTGAAGAGGGACCAGGGACGTGGCCCGAAATGCATTAGCGACTGAACTATATTGCATAAAAAATAACTGCTGTGTTTAGTTCAAATAAATAATCAACATTCTTGATTCAAAATCTCACCATATCTAATCCCAAGGATATTTTAAGTTTCCGTTTTGTATTTCTAACTCAGCCTGCTTATAGCCTTGATCCAGCACTGAAGATGGCGAGAAAGCGAAGTCATAGACCTATGTTTATAAGGATTTAGCCAAGGACCAAATTTTCACCTCATATGTCAATCTTTTGATAAACCTCATGAGCTTTGTAAAATAATTTCCCGTGTTTTCATCCTGTTAGGGTTTAGGTTCATGAGATGCTAATATTTTTCCTTTTTCTTTTTTTACCCATTTCGTGTAGATGTCTATTAACCAACGTCTTAAGTTACTCCACACTCCATAGTAAGCTATTGTAGTTGTAATACTGTCAGCGAATTGTTAGATAACATGCAGGTACAAGATGAAAAACTCGACCCAGAAAATTTTTTCTCTTGAACAAAAAGGAGTGAAATAAATAATAATGTGCAATATCAAATTCCGAAACTCGGACCGGACTATATGGTCAGAAGTTCGATCTTCCAATGATATTTTAACTTTCTGATTTGTTCATCTGGCGCACCCTGCTTTCATCCTGTACCCAGCACTGACAATGGCGACCGAAATTCAATGATACCTAAACAGCGAGAATGGGCAGACCAGAAAGATTGGAAAGACCCAAAGGTCAAATGTTGGTTGCTGGTTGAACCGGTTACTAGTTCATTACCCTCAGACCTCATGAATGGGTCTCACATTTTAAAAATTTAACTTTTGAATATACGAGAAAAGTAGACCGTAATCCACGGCAGTATAGACAATAAACTTACACACACGTAACAATCTTTTGATAAATCCTTGTATCACGTGAGCTTTGTTTCCATCCTTTTGGGGCAGATGCTCATGCTACTGTTCTTTTTGTCGCCACACTTCTAAGCTAGGATTGTACATCTTTAGAACCTCATCAGTATGGGTTGATAGTCCTTTTGACCCCTTCGTCCATCACAAAAACTCCAGTGCTGCATCGTTCTAGAGTGTGATAGTCACTCTAACCTTTCCTTAACTGCTTTAGCGGCATTAAATTTTGTGGTGCAACAATGAATTAATAGAAAAAAGCTTTATACAGCCAGTCAAACATTTAATAACAAATCTTAGATAGCTTTACAATAGAGTATTAATAATTAACTTACTTACCACCCTTGCATTTAATAAACGTTATTATATGTACAAAACCATAAACGCAAATAATGTTCCGATTGTTTAAATTTATCTCGAAATTTAAAACAAATAAAATTTAGAACTCTATTAAGAAAGTTGAACAATGCAGATTATTAATGTTATCGCATATATGGGGTTGTTTACGGTCGAATGATCATGAGATGAAGCATAACAGTGACTAAAACAAGGGCGCCCTTACAAAGGGCTAATTCTGGGGTTGAACACAACTTTTCCTTCGTGAAAACTTCAACGGTTTTTCGCAATCTTTAAAAACAAAGTAAAACATGCTTTAACCCTTAATACGGAAAGTAATAATGATAATAATAATCTTTTCTATCGATTATCCACCGAATAAAAAGAAAATAACATGATAATTTCGAAACCACACACAAATATTAACTGGCTAAATGCAGATAAAAAATAATTATTTGATAATCAAACTGCTTCATCTTTTTTTAACTTTTTTGTTTGTTCTATTTTTCAAAAGCGAAAATATGTGATCTAGTCAATCTGTCTTACTTCATCCTTAAATGTGTTTTTCTAGAAAAATAACTATTTAGGTCACAAGTAAAAACCTGACAAAAAACTTATTTTTATCAGCGATTTCGTTTAATAAAATGGCCCCGTATTAATACTCACTAATAATACCTCATTGACGTTTTTTATGAGTCGTTGAAGGCAATTCCCTCTACGAATATTCCACTATTTGTTCTGGTATTCCTCTGGGTGTACTTACGGTACCCATACTTCACCAGGTGTACACAGCATTCCCTCTTATACTCAAACTGCCACCCTGATTTTCGTATTCTGTGCAGTGAACCACGAAGTAACTCTGGTTAGTCGTTTCTTGATGTGAAAAGAAAGTCGGAAAATTGACAGAAAAATCCACCCACATAACCTTCGGTGCGGACAAGGTGCGGTACCTAGGACTTACATCGACTAAAACGGCAAGATTTGTGACACTGGGCTTTTTCATTATTTTCTGATAAACGCTCTGATATCCTTCAAAAATCAAAAGCTGCTTCATAACACCTTACGGAAGACGATGTGTACATACAGACTAAAAGTGTATGGTTTGACCAACAACCCAATATCCACCGCATTGAAAATGCCCAATTCAAATTTGTCATCGATCGTTTGCTCACATTCATGCTTAACATGCCATTTTTGTTTTTCATGTAACCTATTAGTTTATTGCATTTATTTGTAGATTAATAATGATAATAAAAAATTGAGAGCAATTTTATTTTCCCATATGGAAAACACCTGTAGAGCTTGCCTTGTTTGAAAATGAAAAAGAAAACAAAGGAAAAACTCTTTTACTGCAAAATTCTCGTGTATATCCTTTAATAGGCTCATTTTATTCAAAATTACGGTAATAAGACAAGGAAACCTAATGAGGAAAATGGTTGACATTTCAATATGGAGCCAGTATATTACCGGTTGACTGTATGCTTGCAACAGTTAGATGGGTTTTCCAATGAACTTGTTTTTAACTAAAAATAACTATGCTTCTATAAATACATTATCATTTGGATATCGGAATTGAATTTAAAAAAAATAAACTTGTTGGAGGTGCCTATCAGTTTTAAGTGTCCCAATTAGTATAGTCCTGTAGGTGATGATCAATTAAAATTCAAAATTGATTATTTTATCAATAATATTATAACAATCTTTAGTACTTTCATCAGTAAGGCTGTTTATAAATGGAAAACATCTTATTAAGACAAATATAATAACTGGACACGAAAATATGATATTGTTCATCTAATAACTGCAGTGGCAAACCGGATTGTTTTCTTCCCAGTGCCGTTAACAATAGCTAGACATGAAATAATAACGGATCAGATCAGAAAACAATCGATGTACGGCGTATCTGGTGTCAGGATGACAAAACGGGTAAATAAAGAAATCGGTCGTGTGGAGTTGTTAGCAAAAGGGGCATTTTTATCTCAGTCATGAACACATTGTGACAAATCCATTTCTCATCCCGAAACAAAACAAAAAAAAAACACCGGGATAAATTTTTTCCCGTCTTCAGTAAAATTATCCGATGATGAACGAAAATTATTCAGGATTGTAATATGATATACTTTACCGGTTACGATGAACTATGTTTTTTTAAATACACTGTAATTTAAAAGAATGTTTCGAGTCATACAGATCTTTATGAATGCAATATCTTGTCACCTATAAAAATTTAAACCATTATATCTATATTTATAATCGGATTTTATTACAAGATTGCTAATACATAATTCTTTGTCTAGGTTAAAATTGATAAAGATTGTAAATTGCCGTTTGATGTGTTAAATGGTCAAAAGTTAGATTGTTTCAACCACGATCACCATGATCTACTGGGTATAAATTATTCGAATGGAAGCAAATCAATTACAGACTGTATGCATAGTGCAGATGGTATAAGCAATAGGATCGCAGGAAGAACCTACAAGTGTATATTATATGGGCACATCATACGGGCAAAGTTACACAAACATCTACATGAGCGCAGATGTGCGACTAGGGAAATTTATACCCCTTTCGGAAAATTTATTGCCTATCTGTTCAAATATTACTTGCAGTAATTTTTCATTCGGATCAATATGTTGCAGCCAGAGCCAGCTGAAAACTCGTTGTTTAAGGGCGAAAGGAACCTATATGGACTAGGTAAGTTTGTGCATTTTCTTCCACTAATGCAAACACATTATAATTATTAAAAGGTCACAAAATAATTATTAACATGAGGTAAAATTTATATGTAATAAATTAATTTTAAAAATTTTACGTGTTTCTAATCAGTTTCTTTTTTAAAGCACCATTTATTCGTTATAACAATTTAGTCAGCACGTACATGGGCAAGAAATTGCACGATTGTTGTGGTTTTTGTTGTTAGTAGCTGAGCATGATGCATGAAATAAGAACATTTTACTCAATTTTCAGATGAAATACGATATGGTCGAGGTTCACCGCCAAGTCAAAGTTTTCTGAAGATAGCACTTCATATTTTCTTTTTTAATAACATGACATCTTATTTAACAACATATAATTTAATAAAGGGTTTTTAAGTTTTAAGTCAGTTAACATTGATTACAAAAAAAAACAGACCGCGTTATTCCATTCTATTTAATCATAAAAATTTAGAAAATGAAGTTCGTATTTATCAGCGAAAACGACAATCTACTGGTTTTTTGTTTTTTAACTTGGAATTTTTTATGAGTTATAATAGTTTTATACAATAAATGCAATTAATTCTTATTAATTATGATTTTTTTAAATTATTTATATCTTTCTTATTACTTAATACACGCTTATTTTAGGGATTTTACAATTGGTAAGTGTTCGGAAGCAGTGTTTGATTATCAAATCAAATTCTTTTTATGCTTGATGTTGTTGGGTAGATTTAAGGCCCAGGATTTAGAGTAAGACACGTTTCATTAGTTTAATAGTACCTTCTAATTCTAACCTTGACGAATGAAGGTAGCAAAATTGACATTTTTTTTTTTTTTTTTTTTTTTTTTTTTTTTTTTTTTTTTTTTTTTTTTTTTTTTTTTTTTTTTTTTTTTTTTTTTTTTTTTNTTTACGAGGGTTCGCAACAGCAGAGGTCATATAAACCCTCAGGGTGCCGGTGTTTTTGAAAAAAAGCCCATTTGTAAGTTTGTCGGGTTCGAATGCAGGGCCGCTGGATTCGAACCCGGGACCTTTACCTTACAGTGATGAGCGCCGTGTCAAAGACTAAACCTTGCGGCCACCGACGCCCCCCAATTGACATTATTAAATGGAGGATACGATTTTATGCGGATAACGACTATATAACAGTACCAAACATTGAATACCTATGTCAGTCGTGATAAAAAAAAAAAAAAGTAAAAAATGCGTTTTTGTGAAAATTAAATTAATAAATAATTCATTATAAGCAAGTAATTTAAGAATTTTGACAGTTCTCATGTACAATAATTACAATAATTTTTGGAATAGATGCCATAGATGCTGTTTTAATAATTTCTGCGAATTCCTTTATGTTAGTATCAAGAAGTTTAGGGGTCACTGAGTGTAGTGAGTGTCTTCAATTTCTGCTGTATTATCTTTCTAAATTGTCCCTTATTAGTTTGGTTTTAGTTATAGTTTATTGAATTATTTTGTGTAACAGTAAAGGGTTCATTCAATGTGTGGTGGACTGGATTGTGATTAGATGATCAAAGTCAAAACTGAAGTAAATTTGGATATCAAAAGGAATATTTTTGATCAAATACATGTCAAGAGTACTGCCTAAATCTAAAGCAGGAAGGGAAAGAGGTGGGCACGTTTGAGGTATTAATAACAAAACTTAGTTGATAACTGTAGCATAATTTTTCCATTTCTGTCGTTAAAACAATTCCAATCAAGATTTATGGCATTTCAATCACCAAACATGTCTGTGGACGGCAAAAATAGTTGACTGCTCACTATTTTCTATTTTATGCAATTTTGAACTTGGAGTCTGAGAATCAGATATAGTTAATACTTCATAATTTCAAATTAAATAACTACACCAACAGCAATTAAACTTTAAAGTTAGGAGCAGAGCGAAGTTTAAAAAATGCTTAATGTTTTGTTAATAATTTCCGACCAGTAGGGAAGTAACGATAAATATAAACAGTAAATTCACTAGTTTTCGTGGTCAGCTTGACCAATTGATATCTTTCAATTAATTAAGGTTTTTAGTTGAGATAAAAAAAGTCAGTGTCACGAGTGGGATCCGAACCCACGATCTTCGGCTAGATACGCCGCTGCTCTACCACTTGAGCTATAGTGACTTCGATCCGCTCGGACACTAACTTCCAATCTCAACCTCACCCCCTTATGGAAATTCTTCAAGCTAACGATGGATTTTCCCTCTTTTTGCCATTTTCCAAGAGGATCGAAGTTACGAGCTCAAGTGGTAGAGTAGCGGCGTATTTAACCGAAGGTCGTGGGTTCGAATCCCGCTCGTGACATTAACTTTTTTATCTCAACTAAAAACCTTAATTAATTGAAATATAAACAGAATTATACAAATATGATGCATCTCTAAATAAATCCAACTACCTGGAATGCTTGGTTTCTATTACCTAAATTTTTCAAATGTAGTGAAAAAAATTAAAAAAATTTTTTTTTTCCAAAATGAAATCGGCCTAACAAAGAAAAGGTGGAATGCTGTATTAATCTTTTAGTTTGATTTTCAAATGTTTATGTCAAAATTAAAAAGAAAAAAAGAATTATCATCTTAAAATCAGTAAATAAAAAACGTTTTTTCGTCTTTGAACGATGAGACATCGGTCTTATGCCAATAAAAATTTTAATAACAATTATGCTAATAGCAATATGTATCATGTTTTCATTTGCTCATTGATTGGATTTTCAATTTAAACAAAAAAACGCATATTAAACGGTTTTAAATTACATTTTTTTTATTCTTGTCACTGTAATAGATGATATGTTGGTTTCCCGTTTAGACGTTTCAATTGGTTAAATTCGTTTCATCTTGTTTAAAACATTAAACTTAATACTTTTTGCAAAATTTCAGTTGAAGACATCCAAACAGTTCCAGCCAATTTACAAAAAAAAGAAAGATTTTTTGGTCTAGGGAGGAATACAAGTTATTTACCTAATCCAGACGGTCCACCCTGTTTACAACCGCACGTGAATAGGCTAATAAACCGCTGTTTGGGATAAATTGAGTGAAGTGAATGCAATTCACGAATTACCCCTCAAGACATCCGTATTCAATTGGATCAAATTGATGGTGAAGTTCGCCCGTTTTATGCGAACATGTTTTATTATTATCTTCTTGAAAATTGTATTATATTATGAAGTTTTTGTTGTTGAGATAGCCTTTTCAGTTCATTTCAGGTTTATTCAACACCTCGTTTATTCGGTCGTTACAGATCAGCCTGGGCTGCCTACGATCGCTTTATTGGTCTGTCGGACGCGTTTCGACAAAACAAAAATACAGACCTACACAGCGAGGGTAGTCAGACCAGGAAGACCGTAACGATCAAATTACAGGTTCATCACTCCGCAGACTACAGAAAAGATTTGGATTTATATAAGTTCAAATATACACACGTATGTACATATAAACTCACATGTACATAGTTGAGCCTATCACTTTTCTCAGTACACCGGCAATTCCAGCTTTTGTAATTCGCAATAAATTACCATTGACTCTTGGCTAGTAGATCCCGCGGTCGTGGGTTCGATCCCCACCGTCGCCTCTGAACTTTTTCTGACGCCTAAGGGGACCGGTGGCCGCAATTGAAAGAAATTGACACGGCACTCATCAATGGAAGGGGCGGGATCGGATCTCAGCGACCCTGAATTTGGTCCCAACCTCCTTTAAAAATGAGTTTCTTCGATGGAAGAACACCGGTACAACGTGGGCTCAAGTTCACATTTGTGTAGCGAGCCCTCCCCCAAAATATGGAGCCAGGGATAAAGTACAATAAGCTGTACAGCTTAGCTGCAGTGCTCAGGAGGGAACTCCTCCAGTCCCTGGTATCCATTGTAAAAAAAATAAATAAATAAATAAAATAAATTCCCATTAGGCGTCCAGAATTACCCACTCCAAGTGTTGGAAATCTGGGGTCAGATCTTGGTTTTATCTGTTCACCCACTGAAGTTGAGCTCTTAAGCAACGGTCGGTCAATTCGGCTTTCTCCATCAGCCCTGTTACACGACACATTCATGCCAATAAATATTTTCCCTCTCAACTCACACTAGGACTAGATTTAGATACAATAAAACAACCCTGTTTCCTCCAAAAAATCGGAACCGGAGACGCTGCCATGCTCAAGCATGAATCCTATGTTGGGTGGCATTCCTTGTTCTCTATATAAACCCAATGAGTTGCACCCTTCAGTTAGGCGGGATAAATCGAGCAACCTTTCTCTACATTCCGGACAGGCAAAATTCAATTGCACAGAAAGAAATATCAGATTTCACTCGTTCATTGAAGCACCTTCATTCCTAAGTATATATTTCTTAATCCAACAACGAGGCAGAATACTCAAAATTTAATCAACTCAATTTTAATAAATACGTTTACCAGCCAAATATCTAACTGGCTTGTTAGTTTAATATAGCTAATTTCTCTAAAGAAGGAAACAGTGCTCTGCTGTTTGCAAGAACCACTCAAATACCGACGAGTGTTTGCCCTTTTATGCAGCTAGAAATGGCACCAAATGGTATTTTATGTGTGAAAATAATTATTTTTGATGGAAGACTGACGGCACCTTCTTTGCTGCTTAGACTGCAAATTTTACAATTAAAAAGTACTTACTTTGTGATTTTCATCGTATTTTTAAGGTAATTTTCAGAGATTTGGCCAATATGCTAGACCATAAGGCAAAAAAAAGGGTAATTTTCCAGTCTCTCTGTTGGAGAACTAAGGCTGGTGGGTTTTCCAAATGTAATTCGACAGTCATGAATGGACCAAGTAGGTCCGCTTGTTTGGTACGCCAACTGGCCCTGTTATTGACAACCCCTTTAACCTCAACTATTTTTAAATGTTCGCTGTATGTATAGGTAATCCACGCTTGCAGCCATCATCCATACATTCTCAGTAAAACAAAAAACCGCTTGAACAATGAAAGAACTATATTTTGTTCAAATAATGAACCCGGCAGTCTGTGTTAAAAGACCATCATAACAGGTGTCATGTCAACTCTCCATATGGGGTCAATAGGCAAGACCTGTGCCACACATCGATCCAACTTTTTCTACTCGCAAAAACTTAGGAAAACGTAGCCGGACGTTTTTTCCCCTAAAGTATTCACAAGTCTGCCTCTTATTTCTATTAATTTCTCTTGCTTTCTGTTTTATTGTTTACATTTCTCTAAAACACTGAGAAATTTGAATTATATTGTTAAGGGGGTTTCCTAAATAATATTTCTGGTTAGCTTTTTATCGCTTGACTTTTATTTTTAAGCGTTCGGTTCGTGATTTTTTCTGTATTACATTTACTTTCATACAGATGTGAATTGCACTCGGATGTGCCGAGAATGTTATATAGGCACTTCGAATCCGTGTATCCCATCCTTCCACTGTAATAACACCGCTCATGAACAAATTAACCAAGACGTATGTATTCACAATCGGCAGTGGAGTTCAAAATCCATTTGAATTCTACAAGTTAAATAGTTTTTACCGTTCCTACGTCTGAAATAGTAACTAAGGAGGCTATACACAGTCTATCATTTTTTTAATCCTACAGCAGTAATAGTAATATTTAAACATATTACTTAAAGCTAATTTTTTATTTTTTAAACTCTAAATTAGACTTCCTTCAAATGAAACTATTTGAAATATTACGTACGGAATGGTGATATTAATGTATTGCAATAAATATTGGATATTGCCTTTTGTTGTCCCGCCCGCCCGCTGTTCCGTCGCCTACCGAGATCCCCTATTTAGAGGGAAAAATTGCGAAACAAAATCCACGATACAAAGGTGATGGTTATTGGTTATAAAAGTCTTAATTTTCCTAATAATAACCAGATGCTTTGTTAAGTTTTCAACTGTGACTTTTCATTTTAACCTAACACACATTTGTATAATATATCAGATGGGCTAAGAATGGGCATCCTGACAGAGTTGGGAAAAATCTAACTATCAATCATGATTAAGAATTTTGATTGAAGTTTAATCATGATTGAATTAGTCATGAGTAAATTAATCATTATATGATTTAATCATAATTAATTCAATCATGAGGTAATACTAAATCATATAATGATTAATTTACTCATGACTAATTCAATCATGATTAAACTTCAATAAAAATTCTTAATCATGATTGAATTAGTTTGATTTTGCCCAACAATGACCAACTTACTAAAATCCAAACGACTCCGGATAAAAATTTTGAGATGAGAGTCCGTGCTCAAGGCCAACCTTCAAAAATTGTTATCATAAACGAAAATCAAAGTTACATAATTATTCTACATGTCTATTTTATTACAATCAAGACCCCTAGATGGTGTATTTTCCAAATAATGTAGAAATCATTCCTTTTAACTGGAATACATTTTAATTCAAAGAAATAATTTTTCCATTGATCGGTTATGTAAACATATTTACTTTTCAAAACGTAGCTTGTTCTAGGATTTTTTATTTTATTTTATTATTATTATTGTTATCATTATCATTATTTTTTGGCTTTTCATAACGACGGAGTTTTACTTATATATACTCATATATAATACTTTTACTCATATATTGGAAGAATGATTTTTGTTAAATAAGGTGTTAAAGGATTTTCGTTTTGATGAAATAAATTTCTGTTAGAAAATGTTTTAAAAGTGATGAAGTGTATTTTTCATTTTTTTAGCACCCATTTGAACATGATTTATCGAAATTTAGTCATGACTAACTATATTGTGACTAAATTAGTCATGCCTCGTATTTAATTACTAGTCATGACTAATTTAGCCATCAATCACATATGGCGACTAATGACTAAATTAGTCACTTACTACCAATCATGATTAACGGTATGAGTGATCAATCATTAATCATTAGACATGACTAATTTTTGCCCAACACTGCATCCTGACAACCATCTTCAATTCGTTCTATACAGAAAACGAACATCAGCATAAAAGTTCATAGCCCCTGACACAAACCAGGGACAGTCGGACCATGATGATCGAAAAAACATACGGATTTTACTTTTTTTAACCTTTTGATTAATTATATAAAGAACATTAAAGTGCGTTTATCTTCAATTTTATTAGTTACAGTCGGCCGGTGTTGTCTTAATCATTCGTGTCTTCTTTCACCTGATATACCTAAATTTCAACTTTTTTCAAAACGATTAGCCCGTTAATCACATCCGTACCAACAGTCAATCCCTTCTCGATATTTGTTCACAACACTTTTGCAGGGTTGAGAACGTCTTATAACGATGTGCTTCCCCTTCGTCATATGATAGTCTTGTTACGCAAAAATATTCATACACTGCCGGATTAGTTTACCAACTTCTATTTTGCAAGAATTTTCCCACCTTGGCTTAAATGTTAGATAACTGGAGGATGTTTATTCCTATTGGGATACACATTGGTCACAGGAAATTAATTTGATTAATAGTTTTCAAATAGTGGCACCTGGCGAATGTTTCTTCTGCCGTTACGATTTATTTCAACGTTGCAGACGATTTCAGTAACAAACCCGAAAATTCCTAAAAATCGCTAACTTGGTTTTTATATTCCAAAAATTCATTGATTAATTATCATCAACTTAGATAAATGTCTTGTTCTACCGTGAAATTTTTAGTGATGCCTCTGCTCACATAATTTATATTTAAGGTAAACTAAACAAAATATTTATAAATAACGTTTGATAAAATTAACTATATTGTTTAAGAAGCTTTGGTCAATCTCATGCAAATTGAACTTACTAAGGCATGATTGAGTTAACTTTTTCAATGTGAAATTTTTTCCGGTTCAACCGTTAATGTGCTGTTATTAATTACGCGTTCTGTCTTGAAACGTATTCATTTCTAATTAGTCAATTTGCACCATCATTTCCACGATAAATTAAATAATACAGTAATTCTTCTCTGAGACCTTTCCGATTCTTTTGTATTCGTTAAAATCTTCTTTTGAAACGAACTTGGCTAATTAAATGAAAACCAAAGTTACTAATTAAAATCTCAAATCTGTAACAGAAATAAAGTTCGTTTTGTTAATGAGATAAAGAATCTATCTATAATTGTATCTATCAACATGTTTCTTTTAATTTTATTCATTTTTTAACACAAATACACGTAATAATTTAATTTTATTAATAAATCATTTAAACGAAAGAAAAAAAGAGAAATGCTGTGTTATTTTAAGAATTAAATTCTACATCACTGGGCAGAAACCAAACGATTGAATGTTTCTGAGTAAAGTGCCCGCTTCAGCATCAGTAATAGAACTAATGGAGTTTTATTTATCTTTCCTCTTGATTACTGAACCTCTATACGGAATCCATTTTTCATCCCCGGTTATAACATTGTAAGAAAGGCGTTTGAGAGTAAGTGACACTGAAATAAATAATGATGTGCATTAAAATATTCTGTCTTAGGGCAAATAAAACTTTCTTTTATTAATATCACTAATATCACCCTCTCCTTTTACGCCGAAGTACCTTTTGTAAGCTTTCTCTTATGATTAGGTTTTAATTACCGTTGTGTCATTGCCGTAAAATCTTTTCGATTCAAGATCTGAACCTTGTTCTTGGACTGCTTCTGTTGTTAGGGTAGGATCGGAGTGTGTGGAAAGGATCTAGATGTCGCCAGCAGTTGGTTGTGATTTGTCTGTTCAAATGCGTGGGTATCAGTGTATACTGCTATCTGCTATATACATTCCTTGCAAACCGCCAGCTTTTATTGACATGATGCGTGAAAAATCGGAACTGATTCTCACTTTAGACCCGCGATCTCAGAGAAAGGACTTCAGTAGAAAATATTGGGTGAGAAAGACCACATTTTTATACAATTCACTAATTTCGTGGTCCGCTTTACCAATTAATATATTGCAATTAATTAAGGTTTTTAGTTGAGATAAAAAAGTCAAAGGCACGAGCGGGATTCGAACCCCACGATCTTCGGTTAGATACGCCGCTGCTCTACCACTTGAGCTGTCGTGACCTGGATCCACTCGGACACTAACTTCCCATCTCAACCCCACCTTTTTTCCCCCTCATTTTTGCCATATTTCAAATGTCGTGTAATTGTATTGGATTCTCGGCGCAAATGAAATGGCTACGGAGAGCTTTAGTGAAGTATACATCATTTTAATTCATTAAATTCACTAATTTCGTGGTCCGCTTGACCAACTAATATATTACAATTAATTAAGGCTTTAGTTGAGATAAAAAAGTCAATGGCACGAGCGGGATTCGAACCCACGATCTTCGGCTAGATACGCCGCTGCTGTACCACTTGAGCTATCGTGACCTCGATCCACTCGGACACTAACTTCCCATCTCAACCCCACCTTTTTTTTTTTAATTTTCCTTCCTTTTTGCCATATTTCAAATGTCGTATGATCGGATTGGATTCTCGGCGACAAATGAAATGGCCACGGCGAGCTTTAGTGAAGTATACTTCATTTTAATTCATTACATTCATTTTATACAATAGTGATCTCTTCAAAAACCAGAGACTCGTTTCCTTTGACTATTCTATTTAGTTATTCAGTTTGAAGATATTGTGTAGACATTTTTTTTTAAATTTACTTCCATTCATACCGAGACGGCGCTGATGTAGGGAGGTTTTACTTATATTTTGAACTCCACTTGACGGCAATGTTTGACATGCCCTAGTTCCTCACTTCGATGTTTTCCACCATTGTTATTTCATTCTATTTGATGCCAGACTGAATGAATTCTATTTAATTCAGGCAAGTTAAACAGATATCACACGCTTCATTTGGAAAGTTAAAACTTTTTCATTCTGCAACAAAGGCTTATTTTGATGCTCTAGCTCAATCGAGTTCCTTCTGACCATAATAAGGTTTCTTCTCTTCCTTCTAATGGTGAGTGTTTCGAGGGGATATGTGAGAATCCATCTAGCTATTTTAAGAACAGTATTTCGAAATGCCACGATTTTTGTCAGTAGTATTTCGACTAGTGGTCATTTTTATCGAACTTCCAGTTGCTGGGTAAATCCTTGTATTAATGATCTAGCCTTGGCGCATTTGAGACTGTCATCGATTATAATTTGGGTTTGTTTGTACAGCTTCATCCTACTTCGAATATACAAATTTTCTGAACAAACAACAAACGTCCCAGTGTTGTTTCTTACTCTGGACATCGCAATCCTGTTCTTGGTGAGCTACATATCTTTCTAGGTATTCCCATGTCCTACTTGGATCAAATTTTTTGGTCATCTTATTTGTCAAGGACTTAGATTTACATTTGGCATTATTACGTGTTACACGAGTTTTTTTTCTTTCATAAAAACACTGGTACATCACTCAGCAGACTACACGGAGAAACTACAATTATTTCTTTCTGTTGGCCCAAATTAGTCATCTCTATTCATTTATTGTCTATTTTCTGCTAATAAACCGAATTCAATACCCATTTGTCAATTCAGAAAATCCAAAAACGTTTCTTCATTCGAACAACAAAAACCCAATGAATTTTAGATTTCCCTTTCTTTTTTTTCTTTAAAATCTTCCATACCCAAAAATAGAAGTAGTCATTTCTAGCAATAAATATCTAGACGTTTACAGGTTTCATCTATTCGGCTTGTTCTTCGTTTAAATCGTCACATATCAGCAATTAGATGGAGTTGTGACTTTACGCCGGCGAGTCCTATCGTCAAACTACAATGCAAAATATTTGGCTTTTCTATACATTTTATTGTATACTACCCATGTTGGGTGCCTGGCACACGAGGCATAGAAGCAACGAAAAGGGTGACATGTTGGCCAAAGAGGGAGCCAACATGGATTTCTAGGTCCAGAACCCTACTGTGGCTTAGTGTCCTGCCACATAAGAAGGTATATCTTACAATGGATTCTTAATGAGTCCAAACCACCAGGTGGATCAATACCACAGGCATGAGGGACGCGAAGTATCGTAGAAGAACCATCCACAAAACTTACTGGAAGTCAACCGCGACCGAACCGGGATTCTGGTTGGACTCCTGACAGGGCACTGCAACTTAAGAAAGCACATGCCCTGGATAGGAGTACAGACAGAAGAAACACTGTGCAGATACTGGCAGGAAGAGACCACAGAACACATTTTATGTTTCAGTGAAGGTTTATGTACGAGCAGGTTATTGCACCTAAGACAGAAAAAACCACCAGCATGATCCTACACTAAGGAGCCGCTGGCGAGGTTATGGAGATTGATTAACCACCTGAAACTGGCCAGTAAGATGTAATGATAGGAAAGCGCAATAGATCTGCTCAGGTCGAGGTACAGAAGTCCTTATGGCCGCCTCTTTTATCCCTATACGGCCCACATAGGTTTATTGTCATTTCCAATAGCTCAGTTCATCTATTCAAAAATGTTGGTTATGTATGCGTCATGTTTGGCTTTTTTTACGCAACCTACTAGGTGGTACCTACATCCTGCAAGGTTCGCATAATTTTAAGGGAGTTTATAAATACTTAATATAAATCTTGTTTACCTTATCATTACCTTGTCGGAATGTAAATGTCTCGATTAACATAGCGAATTAAAATTAATAATACTATAAAAGTAAAGTGTTGTTCCTTAAGGTTTCTGTCACCCAATGATGGACGGAGGGAAATCTTAACTGTTGCAGACATAAAACTGTTCAGAACCAGCAAGCGTATTAAATTTTTGATATTACCTGACCTTTTTACATTCGCAACTTTAATCACTGAAGTGTTCATTTGTATAAATGTATACATTAACAATGCTCTAACGAGCACCAAGGACTTCTACTGGACGAGTTAATGAGCCAGTTATTGTGTAATTTTAATTATCTGCCACGTTTATTGTCAGTATAACATATATCGACCTAAGTAATTAATTGTTTCTAAATCTTTTCAAATGTACTATTTATCTTACTGGAGAAGTTATAATTAAGGGAAAAAATAATTTTTGTCTTTATTCAATACAGAGAGTAGCGACGGTGATGTACTTCCTTTCAAGCACAGTGTACACATGGGAAGACCAGTTGCGGACTCCTTCAGAGGCGGTAACTTGCCTACGTACCTCTACGATAAAAATTACTACATGAATTATGGATACTATCCAAGAAATGAAAATGGCTTCCAATTACATCGGTCTTATGAACGCCCTGCCATCGGAGAGAAAAGATGGTTGGATACTTTGGGTGGAGGAAACCTATTATGAAATCCCGGCTGTTAATATCCGGAGATTAAAAAGAAAAATAGCAGAACAGAAATATTTTAGCCATTACCTGTATATGTATTTCTGTTAATAAAAATGTTAAATGTTTGCATGCTAGTGTATTTTTAACTAATAAATAATTTCTCTGACGCTTATACTCTCTTGCGTAGTGCGCATTTTTCGTGATTGCATAATAAAACAGTCTCAGGAGCGAGAGATGGCACAAACCCGATTTAAAAGATCCTAAATTTAAATGCACAAGTTCATTCATAGTTTTCATTATTATTTAACTTCAGTGAAGTATGGAGTGTAGGCCAAATAAATGTCGGTCAGGCCTCCTCTCGACCCTGTGCCCTTTTGCAGCATATCAAATTTCAAAAAAAAGTAGATCCATCAGCAATGAGTTAGAAAGTCCTTAGTTCAATGGGACTATATCCTTACTGTATCCTGTATCTGTAAAAAGTTTAACGCAGAAATTAATACAGAACTACTATAACTGGGACGTTAGGTCTAGAATGTTAGTTTCGAATCGGTGAGTACATGTTAAACTGGCACTGGGTCACTTACCAGGCACTGCTTTGCCCTCACTGGAGAATTTAATCTATCAAAAATTCACGCAAATAACAATAAATATGTAGAGCAACACAAACTCATTCATACAACTAAAAACACTAAATAACTTTTTTTTTTTAAATACAACGGAAATAACCTATATCAGCGGCAACCGCCGGACCGGACCATAAAGAGGACCTACTCGGACCACGAGACAGATAATTTTTCACTGAAGACGGCACAAAGCCAAAACGCTTTTGAGTAACATCAAAAAACCGTGAGTGTAGATGGACCTATTAAGTGACCCTGTGGCGGTTCAATATAATTATTTTCCCTTTGATGCGAAGGCCCATGCAGATTCTTACTCGTGGGGAAGGAAAATTCGCTAAACGTAACGTCGTAAAAACGCCTAATTCATTATTCGAGCTTGAAATAACAATCATAGTTTCATCGTTATATACTTTTATCATTTTATTATCTATTTAAACCTTTCAAAAGTTTTAAACTTATAAAACAATGTATACACTTTTGTCTTGCCTTGAATTCCTCTATGTTTGCATGAACAAAAAAACCTAGTAGCCAAAAATTTCCTAACTAAAATCTCTTACCTAAGAATCACTTTAGTTGTTTTCTAGTTCTTGTTGTTCTGTTTGTTGTTCAGGTCGATAAAATTATTTCGAATTATTGACGTAAACGTCTGGATAATAGAAGTATGCTTTAGTTATTTGTATTAATTTGTGTATTTTATCTAATATTTTTAGTGTTATTTTAAGCTATTTACTTTGATGCAACGATGCATGGTTAATTGTTTGAATGGCATGGAAAGCATCACTACTTCACTGAAAGGTAATGTTACCTAATATTTTTTATACATATACACCGAGCTTAATGGGAAATTCACTTTTTTTTCTGTTGTAACTAACCTTTATTATTAACATCTAATAATCTGAAATTCAATTGTTAATGAGTCATTATCATCACATTTTTTATTTATTCAGGTGGCGGCCATCTTTTAAGGGATTTAGAAAGCGCCCTACGAGAGAACCCCATGGTTTATGAAAGACCTTCTAGGAACCTGGACTCACTAGACGGAGTGACATTTGGCTCATCAAAAAGAAATTCCGTGTAAGAAAAAAAAGGAAAACAAGTAAAATAATAGAAAAAACTTATAAGAAGCTCATATCTATCTATACTTTCTTGTGTATATGTATTAGACTCGTCCCAGATTGAAATTTCAATATTCAAAGGACCAATCGGTATAACTAGGATCGTGGTAAAGTTCAATTCCACTGTATTTTTAACAACAACATTGAACATTCTGAAACATCTTTGTAAAAGTACAAACTGGATACCACGGATTCCAATTCAATGTTTAACTTCTTGCCAGTAAATATATATTATGTTTGTCACTTGATCACCATACTCCGTCACTCTCGCTTCTGTATAATATACTTTCAAAGAGAAAAAACCCGTAAACACTACATTAATCACTTATTGTTTACCTTTATGGAGTGTTACTAATTCTTTTGCACTTTGGATTAAAAATAAAGTAACTCAATCCTTTCCAGAACCAACTTGTCGAGTGAGTTAATTAGTTTTTTAAATTGTTTTCTTTGATGAAACAATAAATTTGAGTATGAAGTTCATTACTAATATTTTCTTAAAAACGTGGTTTTAATTCGAAAAGATGAAAAAAAAAGCCCTGGCCGATGCTTTGGCCAACGACGGATGTAGCGTCCGTTACGTATCCCACGTCCTGGGTGTGCCCACATTGGTCTACAGCGGTTTAAGGCAACCGGAAGTCTCGAGTTAAGAGAAGGTAGTGGTCGATTGCAATGTACGATGGCCAGAATCGATCGTTTTATTGCTCTTACTGCACTACGTACCGTCATTAAACAGCTTCCTCGATAGTCAACTCCAAACAGTCCAAACAGGGTGAGCTCTAAAACCTTCAACATAAATAGTCATCAGAATGCTTCGTGAGAATAGCCTCTTTTCTAGACGTCCCACATCAGGTTCTCTACTAAAAAGGCATCGAATAAAAGGGCGACTATCCTATTATATAAGACACTGTGTGCAGAAGACGTGGAGAACGCTTTGCTTCATGTGCCATGCACGAGTCATAGCCTATTTTTTTATGCATAGTTTTTACGAGGGTTTGCAACATTGTGTTCCCCAGTACTCATCGTCAACAAGTCAAGAGGATCTTTAGCGTCCGCACCTGGCCTTTTGGCCTTATCGGACGTTTTGATTCTCAAAATGAGAGCTGACGCACCTCCGCATACGACAGAATGGTGTTACTGCCTAAGCGTTGGTATAGAGGCCCCCCAGCCCCTAAGGGCCGAGACAACCTCGCTCTCCGCTTGTCCACTCCGACTGTGCATCGGATCGTAAGCCGCACGCGAGGGGCTAACAGGCCGAAATACATCACCCTGTCTTCCCCTCCGCTTACTCCCTAGATAGAGAAGGCCACTCTATCTCCCTGAGTATAGGGGCTTCACAGCGTAGAAACTTCCGGGAACGCCCCGGCAGCGGTTTAGTTTAAAGTGGAATTGCTAACCACACCCTAGATTAGCACCGCCTATGGCAAAGTCAATTATCGAGCTCAGTCAACATCTGTCATGCGCATTCGAAGGACGCCATAGGCTCAGCCTAAGTGGTCAAATCCTTCGCTTCCCCAAGGGTACCACGCCGGTCATACGCACAACAATACAAAGCATACTCTAGTCAGAGACACCGATTCACTACCCGCTTCCATTCGTTTACTCATGCATTCGAGGGACTATAGCATGATCATTGCGTCCTCAACGCTTACACGCTGTCGTCCGGTCACAACGTCTCCCGTGAGGCCGAGGGGTTTTACGTTGGCCATACGCCAGCTTCACTAAGGTCACAGATAGAAGACAGCCTCTGTCTAAGTTCCCGCCTGGGACGTCACCACGCGCCCCCACGAATCCATTCCCAGTGTAACTAGGGCTGAATTTGGAAAGTTTAGTTACCCTGGTACAGATGGCCATACACCCTCCCCCGTCTATGCAGACAGCATCTAGTGCACTGGCCCTCGTGTGACTCTGCTAAGGCACCCGCCGCCCATACCGACCCTAGGCCGACACGAGTACAGCTTGTGCTTGAGAGAGGTTGCCACGCCCTCTGGGCTGCACCTTTATTTTGTGCCCGGATACACCCCTTGTAACCAAGGGTAGGAGGGGTCACAGGATAGAATGGAGGAGCTCGGATTGAGAAAAAGGGCCGTGGATGACAACACGAGGTGAGCCGTTTCGGGGTCTCGAGTCTCAAACCACACTATTCCACCGTTGTCGCCGTAGTTCCACATAAAGTGGGCCACGACTCCCAAGGTGGGTCGAGGGTTCGCAACAGCAGAGGTCATATAAACCCTCAGGTTGCCACTGTTTTTGAAAAAAAAAAGCCCATTTGTTAGTATGTCGTGTTCAAATGCAGGGCCGCTGGATTCGAACCCGGAACCTTTACCCTACACTGATGAGCGCCGTGTCAAACCCTAAACTTTGCGGCCACCGACGCCCCCGCAGTCTATTTCAAAACACTGTATATGATGGAACCAACGCCCGTTCCCGTACCAAACTGATTATCACAGAATAGATCTTTGACTACACTGAGAAAGGTTTTCTGGAAGCCTGGTCTCATTCACTCCACCTATTGGAGACAACTTCGTGTTAAAGCAAGATAATGCTCGACTGCATGTAGTTCGGAGTCGTCACCCATTACTTGGAGTATGTAAGGATTACATATTGAAATTAATTGGTTGTTGGAATGAATCCCATAGAACATTTATGGGATAAATTAAGAGACGGGTCAGCAGACATCGTTCACTGCCTCAAACAAACGTTGAACATCTTTCTATCACTAAATGATTTTACGGTATTTTGTTGAATTTTTTTTAAACCTTCATAATTTAATCATTTTTATTAAAACTCACAAATTTCTGAGCTAGTTTACATTAAAATAAGTATGTTGTCATTAATATAGCAATAGAAATAAAATGTAGTTTGAAATAAACAACAAAATCCGAGGTCCGGTTTTTTGACTTGAGACTGAGATTTTATTTATTTTGTTTTATTTTTATTATGAATTCAGGTTATCGAAATGTAGAAAACGAGCGAGGAATATTGTCCGATTTAGGAAAAGTGTAGTTGGATTTTAGTGCCGACACGTTTGAACGAAGAAAAGAGGTACATACATCTTCATCGCGTTACCTGTCCATACACCAATCGAGTTTGAACCGCATCTGCCAACGGACAAAAATCATCATGATTCATCGCCTTTTGCATAATTTCTACTGTCAAAATACAACCAATATCGCGCACACGTAAAATCCAAAAATATATAATTAAAGAGCATCGTTGTAGAATATGATTCTCGTCTTTATATGTTTTCAACTTTGGGTCCCATAATTTAACGTATTCCCAGTCGTCAATTAAATCCTATTTAAAATTTCTGTTTATAATCATATTAGTCCGATATTCTCTGAAAAACCCAAAACTTAAAAAATACTATTGAAATTACATACTAATATACATATTTCATGTGAAGAAATTGTTACATCAGTAAAAAGATGAGAATATAAACTCAATTATCAGAAGGGGTGCTTGCATAGTGTAGCCGGCCATCTTGGATCGAAATGCATGTGTCTGTAAGACATGACCGGTATAGCAATAACAAGCCAATCCCTATGACAATCTACATCCTAGACTCTTAATAAATGACCGAATTCATCCGTATTTGCAGTTTTCAATCAGAAAAGTATTTCTAAAAATTATACCCTTTTTATTTTGCAATGGAGTCTAGTAATTTTTGTTATAAAGCCTTCTCAATTATTAGAATAATATTAAATTTGTTAACGGCTATTGTTATTCAATCCTTTTTATAGTTGGTCACCTTAGTTTTATATACATGTCATGAGCATGCATTCGGATCTGTACCCAGACTCTAACCAACCAATAATAATTTTATAAGGACTTATTGGTCATTGACACAATTGACTATACGCTTATATTAAAAATAAGCTTTCTTCCCTCTTCACTAATAGCGTACATTTTTTATTTAGCTTAAAAAAAGTCCCTGCAATATTTCAGTTACTACAAAAAACAACTTATTGGTATTAGGAATTAATTGTAATTTCTGTGCGATCGATCAGCTTTTATTCAATAATAGTCGCATGTAGGGTTGTGGTCACAACCCAAATCCAAGGGACTACAATGGAATTAGGAATTAGACATCAATATGGCAGTCATAGACCAATATTTTCTCGGTCCTGCCGATTTGTCTCTACAACTAGGTCCTTTCATCGTTACCGACCATTTTGGTCCGTCTACCCTCGACGGGTTGGTCTGTCAGACGCGCACTTCCCCATCACCAGTGTTGGGTCTAAACTAAACCAGCACTGTCTGGTTTATATGGCGGGTATGGCAGGAGTTCTGCCCCGAGTTAATTTTCTTTTTTATCACTCTGTCTCTCCCTGTTTATATCCCCAATAATGAAGACTGCAAAATGCCAAAATGCACCTGACAGTCCAACCCAGCGAGGACTAGAAGAGTAAAATGATCGGTAACGATCAAGTACAGGTTGATCTCTTCTCATACAACGCGGAAAAACCTCACGATTTAAGTTTATTTGCAGATCGTGAGATGCGGTCTGGTGTGACGTAGGTTTTAGAAAAACATTTTCTTTATCGTGCCAACGTTTCGATCTTTATTGAGATCATCTTCAGGGCNCTATCACAGTAATAGTGAATTACAAAAAATATTCTAGGAATAGAGAAAAATCCTCTAACTTAAAATATACAGAGATCGTGAGTTGCGGTCTGGTGTGACGTAGGTTTTAGAAAAACATTTTCTTTATCGTGCCAACGTTTCGATCTTTATTGAGATCATCTTCAGGGCTCAAAGTATTTGTGCTGTGTGTCGTGTTGGGTGTGCCCACAAAACTCACAATTTATGTTATTTCAGCCAAAAACTAATTTTTTTAAGTCTTGACACACCCATATTCTCACTTATTCTTAAACTCTTTCCTGCATAAATACAATTTAATTAGGGCGAAGCAAGTTTTATATATTTAATAGATAATTGTGAGACTAAATTTCGCCCTGAACCATCTCACACAAATAAATACACTCAATCTTATAATGCACAACAAAAAAAACATATATTATATCAAACATGCAAATACGTCCGTTTGCTCCGAAAAATTGGAAAAGGGGAACAAACATGATCACCATTTCTCGCTTTATATATAGAGCCAAGGAATTAAACCCTTGAATTACGTATTACATATGTTACCAATATTTAACAAATAACATTGCTATTTTTTTCTGCATTTATAATATATTTTCATATTAATTACATTAGTCAATTACACGTTTTGATTATGTATATTTCACTAAACTCGCGCATTATTACAAGTCAATTTTATTGGACACTATAAATCTATATATACATTTGTAAATCTTCGTGTTTTTAAGGATCCCATGTAGATTGGTACGTAAAGGAAGCTTTTCCTCTTCGACCTTCTTGCAGATGTCCTGACGTGCATGATCTAGCCGGGGGCATTCCAGAAAGACATGGTTTGAATCTTCGATCGCTGCTCTCTGACACCGCCCACAATGAGGTGACTCTTTTATGCCTATGCGGTGTAGGAGTGACGCCAGTCGATGATGGTTGAGTCGCAGACGAATCAGTGTGATGTAGAATTTCCTTTTCTCTTTGAATGAATGGTACCATGCTCTTGCAGGGACACGAGGGACTAGGGTTCCATAATACTTTCCTCTCTCCTGTAGGGATGTGCCACAACCTTCGTTCCACGAAGAGAAAACATTTTTTTTATTTGGGCTACTATGTCTAAAGTCGTAATCATTTGATCTCTGCTTTCGCCCGTTGAAGTCGCCTCCTTGGCTAATCGGTCCACCTTTTCGTTTCCGTGTACTCCGCCGTGCCCTTTGGTCCATATAATCGCGGCTGTGTGTTCTTGCAACTCAAACATCAGAGATCTGATCGTGAATATCATTTTTGGGCTTTTGGAGCTAGGTGCGTTAATGCTTAGCACTGCACTTAGGGAATCTGAGATGACTACTATCCTGGGCATCATTTCACGATTGGCATATAGCAATGCATTGCTATTTACAAACGAAATGAGAAAATCATAACTTCAAAGTTCATCTTCGGCAATTTTTTAGCATCAGGTCAGTCTATGGGGCTCGATTCCTCACAATGGAATTGGTTTTAATAATGGACTAATAAACATTACAACCAAATGAATTTTTGACTTTCATCTCAAGGAAAAGAGGGAAACTGGTCTCAATCAAAATACCTACAAATAAATAATTTAAAGTTAAGATCTAAGATATGAATTTGCTCTATGTTATTATTATTGGATTGATGTTTCAGCTGGGAATCATAATACGTTTCACAAGCCCAATTTTAAATTCTCAATGGTCATATGGCTTAACCATCAAGCTGTGGAAGAATTAATCATAAATCATAAACGCTCTCAAGGCGGTGCGGACCGCGGAGGGCTCAGCCTTCCTCATATGTACCGACTCTCTGAGCGCTGTCTGGGCTGTACGCGACAGGTTCTCTGTGGACCCTCTCGTCGTGCTCTTCTTAGAGAAATACGCGGAGCTGGACTCTCTCGGAAAAACGGTGGTAGTTGTCTGGATTCCCGGACACGTCGGCCTGGAGGGTAACGAACGCGCGGACGAGGCGGCGAAAGCCGGTACGTCCCACCCTCCGGATCGGACCATCGCGATCAGGCCCCCTGACGCTAAACACGCACTAAAAATATGATAAAAGAAAGATGGCAGCGTCCGTGGGCGGGATCGTCGGAGAGGCTCTTGCGAGTCAAGAGCACGACTGGTAGATGGCCCTCAGGAGACGAGAGATCGTCCTCACCCGACTGAGGATTGGCCATATGCGGTTGACACATGGGCACCTGATTTTGGGCCAAAGCCCGCGCAGGTGCCCCTGATGCAGAGAAAGGTTTCTCGATGTGTCCCACGTAATAGAGGCGTGTCATGCCTTTGCGCCATACAGAGAGCGTGTAGGCATGCCGCCGGACTTTTTAGGGGAAATTGGGGTTTTTTATTGTATATAGTATGTCTTATGTGTTGTGTGTCTATATGTTTTGTCTGCATGTATTTATTAGCGTGAATGGCGAGGGGTGAGGGTGAAATATAACGTCATCATCGCCCCTCGAACTTAGAGAGCGTTTGAATGTGTGTTCGGGATCGATGGCGGAATATTTATAAAATACTCCATCGACCCCAATCTAGATTAGTTTGAGTGTAGGTCGGTGGAGAATATCAAGTACTCCACCGACCAAACGGAATGAGTGTATTGTATGAATGTATTTATTTGTATGAATGTAGTGTTTGAAAGTGTAAATAGAATATTGACTTAGTTTGGTGCTGAAATGACCTAGATGTCGGAAGCCCCAGTAAATTTAAAAAAATTGATCATAAATCAAAGAAGAAAAACGTCATTTTAATAAAAATAGTTAGCACCTAGTTACAATGCCCGATGCTTAAAGGGATCTCCTTCTTCGCTTGGAAGTTTATTCCTGATCTGCCAATGAACAAAAACCATCACGATCGATAATGTTCAGCCAATTCAAACTTCATCCAGCATCACAACGTTATGTCACAGGGCATAATTATACAACGAATGTATTCTACAGAGAAAAAAGCTTGGAAATGTTTTCGAAACTTTGAACATTTCAAAATATTATAACTGATTAACTGCATACTTATTAATAACAACATATAACTTAAATATTACAACTGCATTTGTTTTATTTTACAGTGATCCCTCTGAGACAAAGAGGAACATGGATGAGATTGACAGAGCTGGATTCGACACATTCGTCAAGAGACAACTCTACAACGTTGGACTAGCCGACCGAGTTGCAAGAAAACGGAACTTTGTACCTTCACATTATGAGATGTACGGCAATTACAACCCGGTCCCATTCTTTTAGATCTGTTCGAGACTATCTATCACGCCCCGAATCCATCCAGATGATACTTCAATCGGAAAAGCAATTCCCCAAATTACACTCTTTTCTCTTTGTTTTAAAATAAAGTCATATTTGGTATCGTAGCTTTAGCCTCTATTGATGTGTCGCACTCGGTTTTGTTAACAAGTCTAAACGAAATTGTAGAATTGTAATTGTATGTTTACAAAAAAATTTATTAAATTGTTTTCCCTTGTAAATGTTCAGTATAAATTGTATTTTATTTCCCTAAGCCTATATACTTAAATAAAAGGAATTTCTTAATGTTTTAGCAATATTTTTCCTGTGATTCATTAACACATTATTATTTTAAGAAGTGCACTAACTGGGGCGCCTTATTAACTTTTTGGCGTCAGTGTTAAAATTTAAAATTTATGCACTAGTTCGTTTTTACTGATTGGTTATTTTTTGTCATGTTGTCTTTAAAAAAATGATCTTAAATAAATTAATACATGTTTAGCGGTCATAATTGACCATATTAATTATTTCAATGAATTATTCTTTTTATCTAAGGTCTTGGTTGAGATGAAAAAGTTAGTGTCACGGGATGTCAACAATTTGTAACGATAGCTCAAGTGGTTAGAGCAGCGGCGTATTGAGCCGAAGGTCGTGGGTTCGAATCCCGCTCGTGACACTAACGTTTTCATCTCAACCAAGACCTCAGATAAAAAGAATAATTACTTAAGTAAATGTTGAAGTAGTGAGGGGTGTCAGGTGAGATGTATTTCACAAAAAACACCTTCATTTTATTGCCGATTGAAGTTTCGACCTTTATTCGGGTCATCTTCAAGGCCTGGGCAAATTACAAACATAATTATGCTGATTAGAAAAAATTTAATTATACAATAAAAATATAACGTAAAGTAAGTAATACACATAAGCAGAGTCGACTTAAAGCTAATTTTCTATACACTATAAGTCACTTATTTCATCAAAGCGACAATTCACGGTAATATAGCAAAGTCCAATATTCGATGAAAAATACTTGATCCACGGACTTAAAACACTTGATTGTAGAAAAATATGATTGTTGGGTAGCCGATTTTTGGAAAAATTTAAGGACGAGAGGTAACCAGAGATTTTGAAGGAAGTACTATTTTGCGATAGAGACTATTTGAACAGGCGTGCATCACTGCTTCAAATAAAAATAATAGTTAATTCCTAGTCAGAGAATTTAAAGCATGTATATTGTCTGGGAAGACTGGAGGCGTAAGGTGGTCACAGGAAAAAATTTCTTGAAGAAAAAAAAATACTCCAGACCTTCCCGAAAAGAAGAAACGCTTCTGATTCGGCTTTGAATCGGCCACTCCCGGCTCACCCAGTATCCTCCTCGAAAGGAACCTTAAACCGATGTTTTCAATCTGTACATCTCTTATCATTATTTCCCACACCATAATTAATGCACTTTTAACAATGCCACACCACGACCAAATCCACTCCAATATTTAAGCAGGGCTTCTAGTGTCGGGCGTCTTGAACTGGATTGATGGGTGCTTCCCCGGACTCGGGGATCAAAGTAAATCCAGTGAGCTTGCTTGTTGACTAGAAACCAACCCCTACTCGATAAAGCCCTCCTGTGCGAATTGTAATATTTAATAGGATTTGACGCCGAAGGGCTGCCTCTGCATCGTGATATGCGGGGGCCTGGCTATACCGCACAGAAAAAAAGGCTCTATTGATAAATGTGAGGAATCCTCAGATGTCTTATCGATTTTTTTATCAAAAAAAGCAACCTTCTCATTAAAAAGTCGTTTGAGTTTGAGACTAGATATATACTTAAACATTTAATTAAAATCCGAATCTGACAACAGAGTTAATATAATACTTATTTTAGAGAATAACTACAAATAAAGGAGAACTTTAAACACGCCATCGTGTCGACATGGAAAGCCTGGTAAAGTGCCGTAAAGTATGCTCTGTTTTTTTGTTGACTACGCCTTTTATTGAAATGCTATGCAGATAATAGTAACCCAATAATGAAGATTAAGCATAATTTCTTATATTTATTTCCCATTGGGTTGTCTATCAAGATTGTCTCTATTAAAAACTGCTCTATTATTTTTTTTTATAATCCTGAGTCGGAAACATTCCTGTTTTGAATCTCACCACTTTTCATTTCTCATTCTCATTGACTTTTTGGCAGATAGACATTATGTCCATGTCTATTAGTGTTTTCAAAAATTAATATTATAATAATTTTATAGATTGTTAAGTAATAAAGCAAATTTATTATTATTATTTTCATTGAAGTTGAAATTTGTACCGTCGAAATCGTCGGAATTCTGTCCCAGGCAAAAAGGTGTATTGACGTGCGAAGAGCCGTCAAGAAAACAATTTCTTTATCATATTGAATTAATCAACTGAATTTGATTAAACCTGCCATAACCATTAATCAGTCGTCGAATGTTGAACTAATTGTCAGAATCAATTCAATTGAAACACTCCTGGAGACAATTAAGTCCATTTAGACTTAATTTATTAGCATTGTTGGCCAAATTTCTATTCATTTTGAAAATTATCTCTTTAATACTTTATTCGACGACTCATATATTCTATTGAGGATCCCCTATGGTTTAGATCATACCATGAAAAGAGGACTTATTCCCACAGCTCTTTTCTCGGGGTCTCTTCGCGATTTTCTCTTGGTGTAACTTTCAAAAAGGATGTGCCGAATTCTCTAGAGTCTCTTGGCAGTCACTGTTTTGGTTATCATCTTTAGGTGTAAGTTAAGTGGCTGGTAGAAAAGTTTTTTTTTTTAACTTGGCTGCTGAGAGATAAGAGTTCCTTCGCCTTCCTTTTTGTGAGATCCACGAATCTGTTTGTGCTTTTCTCCATTGCTTCAATTTTTCTCTCAAGCCAACTTAATACATTTTCCGGTGCGCCTCGAAGTATTTACAGAGAGGGCTGTTTCATTTGGCTAGTTGGTCAGCTTGTTCGTTTCATTCTGTACCTTCACGTTACGGATCAACTCAAGGTAAGCTTGTTGTGTTTTTCCTGAATCTAGAAGTAAATTTTTTTCATTAACACTAGGTAGCATATGCATTAAGTACATTTGCAGTGCCTGACTGTTCAACTCCTATCAACCGCTGTGCACGAAGTTGAACGCATTGACTTCAACTTGAATTAAGGTGGAACCAGTTCAAGGGGTTTTCCTAGGGTGTAATTCGGTCACTACTTCATGGTGATCCATCTGGGCCCTTTCCCGAACTTTTGGGCTCCCCTTGGCAAAAGCCACCTCTTGTTCATGAATATACAAAGGTAGATTGTTGCAGTTCTAGCAATGCTGGGACTGAGTCGGTCTGTACAAAAATTTGAAATCGACCTTAAAATAGGGCGAAGGCTCGGCAGTAACAACTGAATTTGTGATTCATAGAATTTGGCAGTAGAAAAGTGGTCGATTCATATAACACTTCGTACATTAATGTGTAAAGTTGAGAGATCGAGTGCGATTCGGAACCGAACTACGACGGCCGTTCAACAGCTGAACTATTTGACCAAACGGACGACCGGCAATATAGCCGAACGCCGTCGTCCACTAAAGCCGATTTTCGTCAGTTCACGACACAGCCCAAATGGATGTAGAAGATATGTTGCTGCTCGAAAATTCTTAGTTTACATACAAATGGAATGAAAGAAATAAATAAAAATATTGGAAGTTCCATTTCTAAAGCTATCCTTGACCACAGCTTACGCTGGACATCTCTCCGATGATAGAGTGGATCACGCATGTCCCAAGAGCCTGCTCCTCAACCGCACTTATCAATTTTTCGCAATCCATCGAAATGAAAACGAAACGAAAAGGTAAGCAAAAAGCAAAGAACAGAACGAAAAATTTGGCCGAATAGGACTGGAAAATCCAACTTTATTTGGATCGGAAAGTGCTTCGGCCGTACACGGCCCAACACGACCGAACGAATTGGTTCTAATGGACGCGTGCTCATTCGTTTCTTCGCTTTTGGACCATCCGGCCCTATTCGGCCGAAAACGGCTTCAGTGACGGCCTACCAGGCTTTGTCAAGAGTTATACCTAGGTTTCTTTGGAAAAGGTTTAGGCTTCTAGAGTTAGATAAACAATAGCCGATGGAATGAAATATAAATCTGGCAACTTTCCTTTTACGATTAAAACATTCAACATCAAACAACTGTATTTAAAATTCTTATGTATTAGATTATGTAGTAAAAATCAAAGCAAAAAAAGCTATTTAAATACATTTTTGTCTTTACACAAAGCGACTAGAGAATCAAAGTGTATTTTTAATTTAATAACCGACATGGTGACTAAACCGTACAGGTTAAAATTACAACAACGAATACTCCAACTGCTATGGATATGTTAATTTAAAATTTTTAATAAAAGAATGAAAAGTAAATTATCGATCCCTGGATTTCTCCCTATGTTCAGAGGCATTGCCGACTAAACTTATGTCCACTGACAGTAATTAAGCTAATGGACCAAGACAGTATTAATTCTAATTGGGGCCCGACAGTGGCGAAGGTCCAAATATGTTTTTTATAATAAAATGATAAAACGTCTCTTTACTTAACCAGTTAATGGAAAATTAAGCCTAATTTTCATATCGTTATGCTGAATACGAAATTAGGACGATATTTTACCCTTTTTTTAAATAAGTTATCAAATATTTTTCCGTTAATACACGGAGAAGAGAATTTTCAATTTTATTGTACGTAATATACTTTTGTGAGCTTGGATAGGATCGGCTTCACCTTACAATTGTATTCAGATGATGGACTTATGGTAATGACCCTTATTCAAGGAAAGGATTTAGGCATCCTATCTGTGTTCTGATGCAAAATGCATTAACCTCGCAGAGAATTGGAGCTCCTGCATGGAAGAATGATTATTTCCCATGCATGTTTGTATATAATAAGTCATATTTATTGAGTGTATGTAGAGATCTTTACAGTATTTTTGATTAAGTTAACATTAGTCTTAGTTTTTGTGGTTTATTTTTATATACATAAAAAATGCACCTTATACGGTTTTCAAGTCGGCAATCAATTAAATAAGAAAGCATTTCAAGAACATTCAGAATCTGAGAGAAATGTTCATAATGTCGAATATTGTCATCATCATTATATTATCGACTGAGATATGAATGACTTGTTTTGTTTTTTCTCACAAAAATGGATTTACTCGTTTACCCGAGAGCACAGACCTTTTTGAAGGAAATTGAATTTGGTTCTGGCAAAGTGACATTCGCGAGAGTGAACATTAACCGACTTTACCCCAATCCCGGTTTAAACCAATGGAATTAGAAAAATTTGTAATATCAAAATATCCAAATCTCTTTTCGCTTTACATTTTTGGCCGTATATATTGCATTAATTTTACAAACTTAATACGGTTACAATCCTTTTTTTAAGGACCATTAAAAAAAAAAAAAAAAAAAAAACAATTTCAATTCAAATCTAAATACAAGAGTGTTACATAGTTTCAACAAAGGGAAAGAACTAGATTGGTTTGAGAAATTTGAAATTAAAAAATGTAAAATTGAACATGATGATAAATGCATTAATAATATAACAGATTTTGATCTACCTCCCATTTTAAATATGTTCATAAATAATATCAAACATCCAAATAATTAAACTAATTTATTTTAACTGTTATTATTTTTATAGTAATTTAATAATATTAAGTATTTACTATTATAATATTTGTTGGTGTTATAATTTCAGCGTTTCGCACGTTCGAATTGAGCGCCATTAAAAAAAATCAGCTGCTAATTGGAACGTCGCGTTGGCGGAGGTATCAGCGGGTTCATGTCGAGAGACGTGGTTGTAGAAGTCCTTCAACCTGATGATGAGCTAAAAGGCTCGAAATCCGGATCGTTGCAAAACACCTTACTGTGAGTAGGAACTATCTTTTTAAAAAAGGATTGAACACCACACTCACTCCACCATTTATCATTTCTATTAATACGGTTACTTCTACACGGAAATAAATACATATTTAAGTACCTTTTAAAATTAATTTATTCGTTGTTTCACCTGGTCACACTACGACAGATACTGTACAAAGAAGGCACAGGTGAGAAACGAAAGGTCAACGTCGTTAAGGGTGTAAAGGGCTTCAGCAGTATAGGATGGAATGGAACTAACAGAGCCTAAAGGGGTAGCAATGTTTTTTGGTTAAAGAAATCCATTTTTTAAATTAATTACAACCATTTAGCACAGAATGAAATTGGTCCGAGATTTAAAAGTGCTTCAGATGATTTTTTGAAAGTTGTGCATCAAGTGCTCTGGTCTTGCTTTGATGAACTTTCAACTCGCCATCCCTTTCGGTGTTTAAAGACTTGTCTTTTGTATATGTTCTGTTCTAAAAACTACATTCTTGGGCACCGAGGTAGTCGAGTGGTACTTTGCCAACTAAAACATCGTCTATCGACCCCCTAGTGGAAGAAGAATCGGCATAACGTTTTTATGGCGGAAATGTGGCGGCAAGTGTAAAAATTCGAGCACGATCGAAAATAGAAATAGGAAACTTTAAAGTTGTATGCTTTCACCTTTTGGTACACATTTCTCCAAACATCTTCATCATAATTAAATTATTGTTTTTCCATTTTGTAGAGCAGTTATAGATACGTGATCATAGGTGAAAAGTAGAACATTTAAAAAAGGCTCAAGAGCGGAAAAATACATTTTTTAAGTTATCAAATTTTGTTCCAACTTTAGGTTGTTGTACAGACAATCTTTTGCAACCCTTCACAAAAAGTAAAGCTAACAACGGATTTGAGGTTACTTGGATTATATTGTATACAAAATACCTGAATTGCGAATCCTTTTTATTCATAAACGAATTATTTCGTATCAAAATTGATTGATATAAAATCTCAACTCAGTAAATACATATACATCCGAGCTTATTGACTTCTTGCGACAAACCGTGAGAATCACCTACTTCGGGTTTTGGCTCTCTGGTGTCATACCTCTGTCTTATCGTTTCTACCGCCGAAGTCAGGCTCCAGAGGATATCAACAGTTTAGGTCATTTCTGCCATAATGCATGCAGTTTTTAAGCCTAGTCACATTCTCGTTCATTCTTAAACATTCTTTCTAACATAGCACTCAAGTAGGGTGGTGGGGTAATCGATATCCCTACACAAACTATAACACTCACACTACAAATTCACGTTCGTACATACACATCTTTGTACACATGTTGAAACACAACACGAACTATCAATACCGCACTGTTTCCTCCAAAAATCGGAACAGAGTCTCCAAATATTAACACATCCAACAACCTTTGTCTACATGCTGGACAAATTTGGACATTGGCTTGTAAGTAAGAGACCGTTTGACGTCACCTCTTATTAATCGGTTGAGGATAATCCCTCTAATACGATTTGGATTCTCCGAGGGCCTTCAACCGTGCCTTTAATACGAAGAAGCTTCTGTGGCAATGCGATCTATCTTTTATATTATTTATATTTTTATTGCTTTTAGTGCCTCTGTATATTGTTGAGTTCTCTACTAAATTGTATTCTTGGGAAATAAAAATGAAAATAACTAAACCGTTTTCATAGGAAAGAAAATTGAGCACATGAAATTTAGTTAAGTAATAATGTGTGGTGATTAGTTGATCGTGAGATGCGGTGTGGAGTGACGTAGGTTTTAGAAAAACATTTTTTTATAGTGCCAACGTTTCGATCTTTATTGAGATCATCTTCAGGGCTCAAAGTGTTTGTTTTCTGCGTAATTGTATCATTCTTGTGTGTCGTGTTGAAAGTGACTTTTAATTGTGGTATCAGTTCTATGGATGTCGCTGTAGTGGAAACATCATAGAATTGTGTTCTCTATAAAATCGAATTTTCTTTCGAGTACCGCTGCCAGTTTTGCGCTGCTTTGCGTAAAGTGCAAACTAGGAGCTACGTGCTCAATTTTGACGGGCTTTGTGTTTCGTTTAGAACACTTTCTCAACGGCAAATACGAGAAATAATTCTCATAATTTCCGGACGGGAAGGTGCACGAACGAGCCGAGTCGCCTGCGACAACAGCGGTGGGGACATCGGATTATCTGCATGTTAGTAAACACAGGTAATACTAATTCATTTAGCAGGAAGAGTAATGCTTCGTCGTGTTGTTGGCTGAGGCCGATAACATGAATGAAAACGGCGATACCATTCACTCGCAAGAAGATCTTCCGCCCGTAATGGACAAGGCGCAATTCACCGTGCTGGAATCCGACTCATCCTCAGTCAGCATCACGAGAGGGAGGAGGAAAAAGCAGCATAAAAAAAGCACGAGTGCCCCATCCTCCCCAAAAAGTAAACTGCCCAAGGGAGGAAACAATAACGATAACGTTTGCACCGGTTCAACATCAACGCTAGTCAAGCCTATATATAAGACTAGCCAACCTAAACCTGCACCAATAATGGTGAAAAACATTACGAATTTTTCAACATTCTGTAAACATTTGCAAAGCCTATTAGGCAACGAAAACTTTTATTGTCGCTCACGTGTAAATGATCTTTTCTTGAATACCAACGAAAGCAATACGTACCGGAAAGCTGTCAAATACCTGGCGGCAAACGATTATGACTACCACTGCTACCTGCTGAAAGAGGTTAAATGTTTTCGCGTGGTGATAAGAGGTCTTCATCAAATCACGTCAAACGACGAGATAAAAAAAGAATTACAGAATAAACACTATCAAGTCGTAAGAGTGCACCAAGTTCTTCATCCCGTGACGAAAACAGCACTTCCCTTATTTTTTGTTGATCTTGAAAAAAATAAAAATTCCAAAAACATATTCAAGGAACAATATTTGCTGTACACGAAGATAAACGTCGAGGAACCTCGAAGACGCACCAATATTGTACAGTGCACTAGATGTCAAGACTACGATCACACACGGACATACTGCAATCACGCCCAGATGCGTGAGATCAACTTAGACCCAAGCTACCTCTAATATCCAAGAACACCTTGAGCTCATCGAAGGTTGGTGCAAAAAGTGGAGGACAAGATTAAACGGATAAAAGTGCATCCAATGTACGTTCACTTTGAAAAAACAGTCTTGCCCTCCCACTATACATCAACAATGAAGAGATACCGACTTCCACTCAAATCAAATACCTAGGACTATACCTTGACAGCAGACTGACGTGGAATCCCCACACAAGACTTAAAAGACAACAACTCAACAGAAGACTTGGACAATTACGCAGATTACTAGGACCAAAATCCGGGTTGCCTATCAGCGCTAAACTGACCTTATACAAGACTTTATTGCGACCACTCTGGACATACGGTGTGGAAGTGTGGGGTTCCGCCAAACCATCCAATGTCCAGCGTATCTAGTCCTTCCAATCAAAAGTCCTCAGAAAAATCGTCAAAGCTCCTTTTTACGTCTCTAACCTCACTATCCACAAAGACCTCAACGTTCCTTTTGTCCACGAACTGATCCATTTCCGATTCCAAAAATTTCATACCAACCTATCGATCCATCCTAACCCTACCGCTAGAGCCCTCTTCATATATTCCCATCCCGAGAATCCACCACGTCGCCTAAAACGACGATGGCCCCGAGACCTTCTTGCCCCTTAACCTATTAAAATGAGTGCCAGCACTGGCTGGCTTCTCATGGCATGCGTCCTCCGGGTGCAGCGCTGGCATCAGTGTTAGTGCTGTGACCGAGCGGTGAACAATATACATTGTGATCACATTTGTATTATGTACAAGTATGTATTATTACAAATAAATAAATTTTAAAAAAAAATTGTGGTATAGTTGTGCTACCCATGACTGTGCCAAATAGTTGTTTGTAACATTTATTGTTATATGTAAAATATCCGTTAATAACACCAGTGTCGAACCATTGTTATGAACGAGTTTTTTGATAGACTTGTGTATGGTGATATGTTGGGCCATTTATCTTTAACAATGTTCAGTGCTGTGTTTATTGGAATGTTGGCGAAAAATGATGAAACATCTAGGGATATGAGAGAAGAGTGTGAGGGAATGTGAATATTATTAATTTTAATGAAATGAATCTTTTACGTTATATGTGTTATCTGTGATGTTGGTGAGTATGTTTGTTAGGTATTTTGTCATGCTGTATGTACGGGAATTTTCAAATTAAATTACTGGTCTTACAGGGTGTTCAGGTTTATGTGTTTTTGTAGATCCGTATAGTCTCGGGGGCATGGGAAAATTGTTTTGAAGTGATTTGTAGGTGTATATGTCAATTTCTTTTTGTTTAAGTGTTTCATGAAGGATTTTATTTGTCTGTTTGATGAGAGAAGGGGTAGGGTCTGATTTGATTGTGCTGTGTGTTTGTGTCGTTGGCAATTTTGTTAATTTTTCCTTGTACTCTTTTTTGCTGATTTGTTTTGTTTTATCAGCAGAAAGAATGAATATGTCAGGATTATTTTTGAGAAATTTTTTTGTTTTGGTGTATGTTTGTTGAGATATGATGTGTTGATTGGTAATGAGGTGTTGTAAGTGATTTGTTATTGTGTTAATGCATTTTGGTCGTGTTATGTCTTTTTCTTCTTCTGTTTTGTTGACTTTTGGATTAGTCTACATCAGTAATTAATTTAGCTGTTGGGAAATCTCTTTTGTTGTAAGGAATGGAATGTTTGGGACCAAGTGATAAGAAGTTTTGGATTTCTGGAGGAATGTTAGTTTTTGTTAGGTTTAGAAACCAATTGTTGGTGTGATCAGGTGTTTGTTTGTTGATTACGTTGTTAAGTTTTATGGTGTCTTTGTTTTCAATTTGATCAAAGTGGAAATTGTATGATCTTTTGATGTTTGTCGAATTTTTTTAAATTAAAGTGTTTATATGTATTTTGTTGTCGGCACTGAGTTTTAATTGGTGTAATTTTTGTGTTAGTGTCTTAATGGTTTTAATGCTGGTACTGATTTATATGTTTGAAATGTTTCTTTTGAAATGTATTGTGAAATAAAAGTTGTTTTTGATGCGAATAGGAAAAACCTTGTGTTGTCTGCATTCCAACAAAAATGTTCTTGTCTGATAGGCGATGCAAGTTTCTTCTCATTGTCTTTCAGAATATTCTTTACTTGGTGACCCATATGTAGTTGAAATTTGTTCATAGAATCCCATGTTCTTCGTTCTTCTCGTGTAGAAATGTGTGGTGTTTAGTGACCGTTAGTCAATGATTATTCGGAGATCGTGTGATGCGGTCTGGAGTGCCGTAGATTTTTAAAAATATTTTTTATAGTGCCAACGTTTCAATCTTTATTGAGATCATCTTCAGGGCTCAAAGTGTTTGTTTTCTGCGTAATTGTATCATTCTTGTGTGTCGTGTTGAGAGTGCCCTTTTAGTTGTGGTATAACTGTGTTTAGTAGATGTGACATAATTGTGCCTGCAAGTAAGAAAATGTTTTTTTTAAACCTACGTCACACCACACCGCATCTCACGATCTCCGAATGGTAGGTAATGATATTTAAAAAAAATCTGGTTTCAGGTATGGGAGAATGTACATAATGTGTAAATAATATTAATTGCAATTGATGAGCCATTGATTGAGTTTAAAGATTGGAAATTAGAAAATACCTGAAATATTAAATAATAAATGAAATAATGATTATTGGGCCCTTTTTGCTGTTTTATCAATCACTATGCTGGAAATAATAAATTTGTATATTTTTGAGGAAGAACTTTATGCCTAGTTCCTTCTGAGAACTGAAGCATTTATAATTAGGATTTATATTCATTTTTATTGCAACAGTTATATAAATTAATAACAATTCGAATTAATGAAGCCAGATATATTTGAATGAGTTTAACATCAACCGAGTCTAGAAAAGGGTGGCACACAGAACACCTAAAAATCACCTTGTTACCAGTTGATTGATTTGATCAACTTGATTTTGAACTGTGCCGGTAGATTGATTGCTCGTGTCTCAATGGGGAATTTGAATAAGCTTCAAAGGACTATTACTCGGCTCTCGGGGGCCCTAGGGCCTACCATCAAGCCATCGAACATACAATCGATCTGTACTTAAGAAATCAGAAATTAAAGAACAAAAGATATACACATTGTCGATGTACTAAAGAGTACACAACAAAATAAGTTTTGTCCGCTATTGTAAAAGGACGAAAATTGGTCTCCTATCATTCTAAGAAAAACAATAAACCTAAGTCTAAATTCTTTAAGAAAAATATAGATCTTCATAGTCTTTAATATTTCTTTAAAATGTATGAAATGTTTAGGCTTAATATTGAACCATTTAAGTAAATTTGGAGTCTTATATTCTTCAAAAACACAAACTACACTGACAGGAAAAATATTCCACCCACTTGTAATATAACTTGATTTGTACATATTTTTATATATTAATGAAAGTTTCAGGTTTTTAACGTTTTAATAATTGAATCTTTGTAAAAAAGTTTAAAAAATGTAAATTGCTAAGGAAAATTTTAAAAAAGACGGACAGATAAAATTTGTTTTAGATTTTTAATTAAAATTTCAATATCGCGTATTTTCTCCTCTTGCATTATATCTCGAAGACGCCTCGGCATACTTTCTACCAGTCTGGAAATGTCACTTTGCTGGAGGTTAGCCCATTCTTCACGAAGAGTCCTTTCAAGATCGTGGAGGGTATCAGGAAGTGATGGACTTGCTCTTATTCGCATTTTGAGGTTATCCCATAAATTTTCGAAGGGGTTCAAGTCTGGGGAACGGGCTGGCCAGGCTAAGACCCTGATGTTATGCTGATGAAGGTACGTTTGTACTATGGGAGCGACATGTGGTCGGGTATTATCGTCAAAGGCGCTCCATGAACAACAACTAAATCTGTGCGACTCTCCATACATTCCCGCCCACACCACCACTGAGTACGTTGAAAAGGTTGGCTCTGGGAAAAATTACAAGCTTCTTCCTTTCATTTCGCCTTTTTCACACTCTTTCACGCCCATCTGGAAATCGTTGAGAAAATCTACACTCAACTTTAAAAAGTACAGCAGATCAATCGTCCAAAGACGAATAGCTGTGTTCTCGAGTAAATGCGAGCCCCCCATAAATGTTCAAAGGGGTTCAAGTCTGGGGAACGGGCTTCTGGTCAATTCTGGTACTCTTACGGGGCCATCAGCCAAAAGCCATCATTTCACCTTCTTCCAGCAGTGCGTTCAGAATGATGAATGATCAATCGCTTGAACAAGAGTAAGGTTCTTCTCACTTCTCACACTTCTCAAAGTCAAAAAACGGTCATCCTATGGTTCTGTTACCCTTGGGCGTCCAGAAACGAGATTTCTATGGTTGGACCCAGTTTCTCGAACGGCATCTCGCTGTGTTTCGTAGGGAACTCCGATGGCAATGGCCGCATACGTGATGGAACGTCCATCATCATTAAGTGCCACACCACTTCCTCAGCTCTAAGTGACATATTTAAGTTTAAAAATTGAAATTAAGATAACAAAGATGAAAACTAAACAGTTTATTGCTTCAGAATTCAAACGAGACTGAATAAACATTTTAATTTCCGTAAAAAGTAAACATTGAAAAATCCTTTATCCTTATTTTGGGTAAAGGATTAAGTGTGTTTACGTTCAATTGATATTCCCAATTTAAAACGTAGCATAAACAAATATTTATTGATAAAGACAATAAGACAAATTAAGGGCAGAATTTTCATTTATCTTGAAAAAATCAATTGGGTGGAATTTTTTGCCTTTATTTTTGAGTTTTGAAACCATGTTATTTTTCTTAATTGTCACCATTCTTAAGAGTAAATATTTCATTATGCGATTTTGACCTATTTAGATTATCTAGTCCTTAGATACTTTATGGAAAAAGGACAAACGATAAATAGGTAAATATTTTAAGAGATGTTATATAAATGGAACAAAATATTCTATGACCCATGGTCCAGGGATGATAAAGAAAGCTAAAGTTCAACAGCTCTCTTTAATTAGTTATCTCTACCTATAATAAATTAATAATGTTTTCTTTATATCGAAACTTTAATTTCAGGAACGGTGTACATAATGTAAAAGAATTAAGCGTCAATCACATAAAATCTGCAGTGGTTCAAAGGGTTTTGCACGATGCTTCTTCTGACATAAATAAATTAAAGGAACTGTATGCACAAAGAGCATCGTTTGCAACACAACTCACAGCAAAAGAAAAAGTTTACTTTTAAGATTACATTTGCAAGTCAATTATATTTTGACATCCTTTTGATCGTTACTGATTTTATTTGTATCGGGTTTGGGTCGTTGACTCACTTTGGCAATACACAATCTTTAGTGTTCTTCCTTTGCCCTTTTCTATTAAAAAAATAAATAAAGTAAGTTGATATCTAATAAGTTTATTAAAATCGGAGTTCTTTTCTTTATATTCTGTAAATAATTACCGAATGCATATGCGATGAACCCATAGTTCGGTCGTTTCCGGTCATCCGGGTCTTTCAGATATGATTCGGCAATCGTCATCTTCAGTGGCTGGTCAGGAGTGAGACAACACTTCTTTCTTTTATATGAATTTCGCCTTTTTCAAATGCTCAAAAGTATGTCAAATCAAAACAGCTCGGATGCCAAGGTAATTATAAACGGTATTTTTCCGTATTTGAACAACAAACGCATGGAGACCCAATAAAACATTAACTGTACCATCACAGGTTTCTTCAACGTATAATAGACAAAACTAAAGTTGGTAACTTAAAAACTCACTAGATTCATTTGATCGGTTTTCAGTTTTTTTTTAGTCTGACATTTCATAGCGTTTTGCTCTCTTATTTTTAAGATTATTTTATCTCAAGAGGTATTTGACACCACAGAAAAAATTCACATAGATTCGGCGCCTTGCCTCACCCTGCTTATGACCCTGACCTACCAGTGAATATGATGTAATGCCAAAACGGCTAGCTGGCATGAGAAATCACCGACAATAGACTGACCACGGCCTAGCTTCAATATCTCATAAAACCAAAACTAGTTAGTATAAAACATTCTTCTTAAAAACCATCGTTCTAAATAACTCTTGTACTAACATCTTCAGTGATGGTTTAATGTTTTATAAACAAATGATGTACGGTTGCCTTCTCCACACGCTACTTATGCGCTAGGCCACCACTGAAGATGGTGGAAAGCCTAAATGAGTCTGTCAGACCGAAAAGAGTAATTCCAACTTTGTAAAACTGATAGTAAATAGACCCGTGGGATTGCAGGTGTGGTCTTTCGAGGCACATCAAAGGCTGCCAAGAAACAAAACAAGAAGACACTCAAACGAATTTTTTTTTCACCCGATCTTAATCTTGACATATTCACTAACCTGAATGCACCAGAGAGAGTCGCCTGAAATAGACAAATTAAATAAATACAACACACTTAGGACACACGCGCGCGCGCTCTCTCTCTCACTCTCTCTCTCTCTCTCTCTCTCTCTCTCTCTCTCTCTCTCTCTCCTTTTTCTTTCGATATAAAATAATTATTTATGATAAGTGTAAAAAATACGCGCGCTCTCTCTCTCTCTCTCTCTCTCTCTCTCTCTCTCTCTCTCTCTCTCTCTCTCTCTCTCTCTTTCTCTCTCCTTTTTCTTTCGATATAAAATAATTATTTATGATAAGTGTAAAAAATACATTAATTATGCCATTTTTTAAATCAATAACATCTACTAATTTTAACGCATTTTTTACATTTGATGTTAATTTCTTTGGTTATAAAATGATTATGTATGCTAAGTATAAAAAAATACCTTAATTATGCCAATTTTTAAATCAATAACATCTACTAATTTTAAGAACTTTTTTACATTTGATATTAATTTCTTTGGTTTTAGAATGATTATTTATGCTATATACAAAAGGAACTAATGAATTAATGTGTGGTGATTAGTGACCGTTAATCGATATTTATTTAGAAATCATGAGATGCGGTCTAGTATAAATAATATGTGTATAAATTCACTTTTCCACATCCAAAATGTAATTGTTATATGTAAGCAATGTTGTAAATCCCAGGCCTTTAAGATGATCTCAATAAAGATCGAAACGTTGGCACGATAAGAAAATGTTTTTCTGAAACCTACATCACACCAGACCGCATCTCACGATTTCTAAATAAATAATGAATAATTATGCCACTTTGTGCAGGAAAAATAATACATTGGAAAATAGTAAAAGAGTCAGTCTGCCACTTTTTACATCAATGAATTTGCAAATTTTAACACTGTTTTTTTTATTTGATATTAATTTCTTTTGTTTTAAAATGTTGTTGTGAAGTTTTACAAAAATAATATATTAATTACAGAAAATAACACGAATAATGGAAAATAGCAAAATGGAGTTAGTCTGCCACTTTTTACAGCAATGATATCTGCAAATTGTAACTTTTTTTTCATTTGATGTTAACTTGTTTTGATATAAAATAATTATTTATGCTAAGTTCAAAAAAATAATACATTAATTATGCCACTTTTGACATCAATAATATCTACTAACTTTAACATTTTTTTTACATTTGATGTCAATTTCTTTGATTATAAAATTATTATGTACGCTAAGTGAATAAAATACCTTAATTATGCCACTTTTTACATCAATTACGTCTAATAATTTAATTTTTTTTTTACATTTGATGTTAATTTCTTTGGTTATAAAATGAGTATGTATGCTAAGTGAATAAAATACCTTAATTATGCCACTTTTTACATCAATAACGTCTAATAATTTAATTTTTTTTTACATTTGATGTTAATTTCTTTGGTTATAAAATGATAATGTATGCTAAGTGAAAAAATACCTTAATTTTGCCATTTTTTAAATCAATAACATCTACTAATTTTTTTACATTTGATGTTAATTTCTTTGGTTTTAGAATGATTATTTATGCTATATGCAAAAGGAACTAATGAATTAATTATGCCACTTTGTACATGAAAAATAATACATTGGAAAATAGCAAAATGGAGTAAGTCTACCACTTTTTACATCAATGAATTTGCAAATTTTAACACTGTTTTTTAAGTTGATATTAATTTCTTTTGTTTTAAAATGTTGTTTGTGTGAAGTTTTACAAAAATAATATCTTAATTACAGAAAATAACAAGAATAATGGAAAATATTAAAATGGAGTAAGTATGTAACTTCAGACATCAATTTTGATATTGATTACATTTGTAAATCGTTTCTTTTGTTCTGGTCAGTTATTTTTGCTATGTATAACAAAAATAACATTAACATTACAAAAAAATATCAATAATTACAGAAAATTGCCAAAATGAGTAAATCTGTTAATTCTTAGTTTGTGATAAACCTTCAGTTGGGGAATAGACTATAGGCGTGATGAGTAGGTCCAGAAGGAAGTAGTTGAAGCAAGCGCCGCCAGAAGAAATGAGGCGAACTGGATATCATTGATAAAGTAGTAAACAATCCAACCCCGCTTAACCAAGCATCCGTTACATTTCAAATTTGTTTACGTTAATAATATTATTTCATTAATAATGCAGAGAGTTGGTGTTCACTGAACCGGGAGATAGAGAGATAACGCGTGGACTCTTTTTGTGAGCAAACATGTTTTTACTTTTTGATTCTATAATAGTAATAAATAGTGTAAAAAGGTTATAGCGGGACAGGATTCTTTGCCAGGGTTTTTTGTTTATATTTGTAATTTATTTTTATGTCATTTATCAGTGGGGTTAAAAATGGACGGTTCGGCAGTGAAGACGAACGGGGAGGAGATTGGGTCCGTGCCGATCGAAATCGGACGGTTTTACATGATAAGAAAAGACAACGAACTGCGGAAAGGCGAAGTGCTGCAGGAGAGGCTGAACGGGGAGAAGAGCCTGATGGAGTACTACGTCCACTACAACTCGTTGGACAAACGTCTGGACGAGTGGGTCACCAGGGACTGCGTCGAGATAATGTGCTGTGAGGCGCCGAGTCAAGAGTCGGGCATGGAAGAACCTATGGAAGACGACTCGGACGGCGGCAGGTACTACATGACTCGGAACAAGACGAGGGCCTCCAGCGAAGAAGAGAGGGAGTCGACGGACGACGAGTTGGAGAAGGAACACGAGATGATAACAAAAGTCAAATACATCAACTGCGTCCAGTTTGGGAAGTACGAAATTCAGACGTGGTATTTCAGCCCTTATCCGGAAGAATACGGCAAGGAGTCGAAACTCTTCGTTTGTGAATACTGCCTCAAGTATATGAAATTGGAGCAGACCTATTGCTACCATTTGGGAGATTGTAAAGTCAGAAAGCCTCCAGGGAGGAATGTGTATTCTAAAGGCACATTAGGCATTTATGAGATAAACGCAGACGACAATCATCTCTATTGCCAGAACCTTTGCTTGTTCGCGAAGCTTTTCATCGACCATAAGACAATATTTTTTGACTTGGAGCAATTTGTTTTTTACGTGTTGTGCGAAGTGGATGCAGAGGGATCGCACATAGTCGGCTATTTCTCAAAAGAAAAACATTCACCCGAAGGTCACAACCTAGCTTGTATATTGACGATACCCCCTTTTCAGAAGCGGGGCTATGGTAAACTTTTAATAGGGTTCAGCTATGAACTGAGCAAGTTGGAAGGTGTAGTTGGAAGCCCGGAAAAACCGCTTTCAGATTTAGGCCGCCTCAGCTTTTTGTCGTATTGGTCGTGGGTTGTTCTCGATCTTTTAAAAGACCACAGGGGAGAAATGTCCTTGTCCGAGGTGTCTCATGCGACTAGCATATCTATCGAAGATCTAATAGCGACTCTTAAATACCTTGACCTGAGCCGCAGAATGCACGATTCGGGTACAATTGTGATACCTGCGGAACTCGTCGACGAGAAGGTGGCCTCTGGAAAGTATAAAAGGCCCAGGCTGACAGTCGACCCGGCTTGCGTTCTACTTAGACGACGATCTTCCAGGTCTAGGACGCGGACCATTACGACCAACAGTGTGGAGGTTGAGAACGGCTTTGGTTCGCATTCGTCCGAAACACTCAGTACTGCAAGCGAGTCCGATGACTCCGAATCTACCTCAACACGGACTGCAAGTGATGTTGATTTATCAACTGATTTTTTTGAAGAAAGTGGAACAGATTAGTTGTAAATGTTAGTTTTTAAATAAAACTATTTTTTTATTTATCACTCCTATTTTTTAAACATTGCCTATTAACACATGTATTTTGTTAAATAGTAAACATATGTCATTAAGACCAATTTTAAAATAAATGATTTATTTAACTTTATAAAAAGTCTTATTTTAGTATTTTGTATAGAACAGAAAATTATACACATTTTTCAAAAAGATTAATTTCATTAGGGTAATGCAGAGAATCATAAAAAACAAACTAAATTCATATAAATTAATTGTCTGACAGGATTAGATGTGGGGTGACTTGGCTTTTTCCTTTCCCAGGGTCTGGTGACCACTCTTCTGTTCTTCCACTATGACCTAAAAGATCTATTGTGGAATTGACCCTTCTTTACTTCAATTCCCTATAAAAGCATAACGCTTAAGAAATTTTCTACAGTTCCTCTTCACTCATTTCTTTATATGGCAAATTCAACTTTACGGGCCAGCCGAAGCTTTTTTTAACACACATTTTACATGTAGCCATGTTCATTACTTGGCAACCCCCACCAAACTAGCACAGTCCCCGAGACCGGCTAGGTATAAGACTTCCGCTTAAATCTGGGTCGTACTACTCAGTCATACCTCAGCTTTGTAGCATGCTAATTTATGGTTCCAGTCCAATGAATGTGAAGGCTACCTTTGCTAGCTAGTCAGCTTGTTCATTGCCTTCAACCTCCTTAGGTCCTGGCACCCACATCAGCGTTACCTGATTACGCTGTGAGCCGGTATATGGAGCCCTTTAAGAGTTCTCTACCTATAGCACACCGGTAGCATCGAGGACTTTGATTATTAAGCCTGGTTTTAGCAGTTGTATCTCTTCTATGGTTGTACATTTCACATTTCCTCCCATGAATTCTTGCGTTGAGAAGTGGACTGAACATGAATTTGGTAGTACTTAAAAGATCCTAGAGTTTACTAAAAGAGATGAAAAATATTGCAATAATCAAGCAGAAAAAGATTTTACCCAAACTGGCAGGAGAAAGAACTGTAAACCTTGAAAATTATCAAGATGTAAAAACAAAACTCAATTAAATAGTGACATTTCTCAGAGGAGAGACCAATTTTTTAAAAGAAAAACTGTTATTTATTATTTTTTACAGCAAATTATTCAGATAAAATTGTTATATTTCCAGCATTAAAGATGATTTATTTATTTTTTATTACTAATTTTCATTTCAGGCATTCCCTTCCCACAAGATATCCTTATCAGTTATCACCATTAACAGGTTATTCCTTGATTAGAATGTTACTTTTTAGTTCCTGCGTCTCTTAGCTCACTTGTTGGGCCTTACCTTTTGTGGTGTACTTACTTGAGTAGGATTTTTTCAATTTTTCTTACCAAAAGCTGTTTTTACTCTACTGATTCAAGGTAAAAAATAAAAACAACGTTTGTCACCCCTCACGCCTTGTTCTTTTAAATAGTCAAACAAAATCACATCTCATACTCAATGGAATTTAAGTTGTACCCCAGTTGAAATAAAAACTTCACACATTGATTTTTGTAATTTGGAAAAATGGAGAAAGAAACACATCAAATTTAAAAAAAGAAAAAAACAAACTTCTAGCAAGAAAGGAAGTACATATGCTTACATTTAACATACGAGTACAGGATGAGGATTTTAGCATAGATTCTATTCAAAACACATAACGTATCTGTATTATGTTGAACCAGCACAGGGTAACTTACTGGGTCTGCCTCCACTCATGGGATTTTTGAACTTTGGGTTTCGGTCTGCGAGTCGATGAACTCATCAATATAAGTTCACTGACTTGCAGGCCAAAACCCATCATCAACTCTACATCTGAATTACACTTTGCTTTTTATGCAAAGAATAATCAAAATAAATAAACACAAAATGTCAAAAGTTGTAATTTAAAATGCTAAATTGTAGAGTTCTGACTCATATTTCTAGATTTTGTTCAATAAGAGGAACTAGCGTCAGAAAAGAATTGAGAAGTTAATATTTTGACTTTCTAATTATTCTTTTGTTTTCTTTTTGTAGTCTATGGAGCGTTAAACCTGTAGTTTGGTCATTTCCAATCATCATGTTCTATCTTCAATATTTTGGTCCATCAGACGTGGCTTAACATTTTGCTATCTTTAGTGGTGTTTTTCTATCAGTGATGATCATTCTATTCCTATTAAATTGTGGGATTTTTTCTTGTAGGACTATAAACTAATTTGTTCATTTCCAATAATCACGATCCGGTTGTCTTCACTGTTTGGTCTGTCAGATGCATTTTTTTACCAGCTTTAGTTGTGTATTTGAATAGAGATGATCAGGCTATTAGTAATAAATTGTGGTATTGCTTCTTGTTTTCAAGGCGATAAACTAGTAGTTTGGTCATTTCTGATCATAACTATCTGACTGTCTTTACTATTTTAACCTGTCATAAGCAGTTCAGCATTTTCTTATATTCAGTATTATATTTTAATGAGAGATGATCATGCTATCATTAAGTTGTGAGATTCCTTCTTGTAGTCCAAAAAGAGTTAAACCTATAGTTTGGTCATTTCTGATCATAATAATCTGACTATCCTCACTATTTTAGCCTGTTTTAAGCAGTTCAGCATTTTCCTATCTTCAGTATTATATTTTAATGAGAGATGATCATGCTATCATTAAGTCATGAGATTCCTTCTTGTAGTCCAAAAAGAGTTAAACCTATAGTTTGGTCATTTCTGATCATAATAATCTGACTATTCTCACTATTTTAGCCTGTCATAAGCAGTTCAGCATTTTGCTATCTTCAATATTATACTTTAATCAGAGATGATCATGCTATCATTAAGTCGTGAGATTCCTTCTTGTAGTCCAAAAAGAGTTAAACCTATAGTTTGGTCATTTCTGATCATAATAATCTGACTATCCTCACTATTTTATCCTGTTTTAAGCAGTTCAGCATTTTCCTATCTTCAGTATTATATTTTAATGAGAGATGATCATGCTATCATTAAGTCGTGAGATTCCTTCTTGTAGTCCAAAAAGAGTTAAACCTATAGTTTGGTCATTTCTGATCATAATAATCTGACTATCCTCACTATTTTAGCCTGTCATAAGCAGTTCAGCATTTTGCTATCTTCAATATTATATTTTAATCAGAGATGATCATGCTATCATTAAGTCGTGAGATTTCTTCTTGTAGTCCACAGAGAGTTAAACCTACAGTTTGGTCACTGCTGATAATCATGGTCTGACTTTTTTGGTCTGTCAATCGTGGCTTAACATTTTGCCAAATTTAGTGGTGTTTTTGTGACAGTGATGATCATTCTATTCATATTAAATTGTGGGATTTTTTCTTGTAGTCTAGAGGACAATAAATTAGTTTGTTCATTTCCGTTCGTCATAATCTGGCTATTCTCACTAAATATTTAAATTGGCTATTTAGGAGGTCCAATGTTTCTGCCTATTGGATAGGTAGCGTTGTAGAGTGGTGCATATAAGATAAATTATGACAAACAGAAATAATGGGTACCTTGGATATACTTTTTAAGTAAAAACCCTTTCCTAAAAGCCAAAGCAGCGAGGACAGACAGATCAGAACGATATTTGATCCTCCTTTCTGTCAAACAGGACAATTGCATTTGGAAACGTTGTTCCACTACAGTTTTAACCAATTTTAAAATAATGCGAAACTATCTAAAATTGGCTACACCTATTGTGAAATTGGTAATGCCTTTTAGGCCAAAAAGTGTAAAAATGCTTGTAAATTTTCTACCTACCCTAAATTTCTGACGTTTTATCATTAATTTTTTTTTTAAATTCGTATTTTCTTTGTTATTGTCCTTCTTTTTCTTTTTATATGTGATAAATTTCTTTTTATCTTACTCTTATTCTTGTCATTTTTTAAAACTAATAAATAATGTACTGCTCAATGTCCAAACTAAATGTAACACTTAATTATTATACTTTGTATCTAAGTTGTTGGTTGTGATGAAAAGTTGTCATGAGCCAAAGGTCGAGGACACTAACTTTTTCATCAAAACCAAGACCATAGATAAAAAGTAAAATTAATTAAAATAATTAATACAGTCAAGACTACTAAAGATTATAATATATGAAATTAATGATTAATGAGATTAATTATTATGATAACTAAACATATGGATTAATATGTAACACTTAATGAAAGAGAATGGGATCAAGGGTTAAATTGTTCTATTTTGTTGTTATATTTGTTAAACATCATTGCAATCAAATTTGAGTGGAGATCCAAACAAGTAGGAGTTATGGATATCCATTTTTTAAAATGTTTAAATATTGTGTAAAATATTAAACATTTTAAATAATGGAGGGGGCGTCGATGGCCATAGTGGTTTAGGTGTTGACACAGAGCCCTGTCATCACTGTAAGTAAAAGTCCTGGGTTCGAATCCAGCGGCCTTGCATTCCAACCCAATATACAAATGGACTTTTTTTTTCAAAAACACCTGCACCTATAACCACATATTTAAAATATCACAATCATAATATCATATAACATCATATTTAAATCTGGGGGGGATTAAAAAATGGGTATCCAGACTTGTATAAGAGATTTTTTTAAATCGTGTTTTTCATTTTTTTGCACTGGAACAAACTAGACAAATTAACACAACTGTTAATACAAACAATTAATTAAGGTTTTTAGTTGAGATAAAAAAGTCAATGGCACGAGTGGGATTCGAACCCACGATCTTCGGCTAGATACGCCGCTGCTCTACCACTTTAGAAAAATGGCAAAAAGGAGGGAAAATTCAAAAGGTGGGGTTGAGACGGGAAATTGGTGTCCGAGTGGATCGAGGTCACGATAGCTCAAGTGGTAGAGCAGCAGCGTATCTAGCCGAAGATCGTGGGTTCGAATCCCGCTTGTGCCATTGACTTTTTTATCTCAACTAAAAACCTTAATTAATTGTAATATATTAATTAGTATAATTGGTGGCGGACCACGAAATTAGTGAATGTTAATACAAACATTCAAACTCTGAAAAAACAATCTTCTCATTTATCCAACTTTATACATGCAACTAATCTTTTGAACAGTTTTATTAGCATTGTTTTCTGATGCTGTTTGATGACCAATTTGAATTTATAGTATTGGTGATGTAGTTACAGTTATGCTACAACTACTAGTTTAATCATACACATATAACAAAATAATATTGAAAAGAAAATCATGTGTACCCAAGAAATTATAGAAAAATGGTTTTCTTCTCCAACTTAACAAATCACAAATACATTTTCAGCATCAAACTATATAAATCATTCAACTATATAAAAGAAATAATGTGATAACAATGGATATATAACATAAAAATACATAAAAAATTATACTTACATAATTATATTTCTATTGTGTTTTACTTTTCGTTTCCAGTGCTTTTTAAAAAAAGGTCTTGACTTTTTCCTATTCACATAAATTTGTAGAATAAATAAACTTTTATCTATACAACATGGAATTTATAATTGGAGCCTCGTCTGCTGTCGGTGCTGTTATATTCACAAATCCTTTGGAGGTTGTCAAAACCAGATTTCAACTACAAGGGGAATTAAAGAAAAAAGGTAAGTTGTGGACAAAACATCATAGAACCAAAATCCTTGGTCAGAAACAGTAATTGAGGATGTATATCAATATTAATCTGCTTTTAATAATTATACATTGAAAATGTTACCTATATATTTCTTTGTGTTAATTTGTATTGATTTTTAATACATTTTTACATGTTTTAGGACAATATACAGTTCATTATAAAAATTTCTTTCATGCTTTTTACCTCATTGGTAAAACAGAAGGAGTTTTGGCATTGCAAAAAGGGCTTGCGTCTGCAGCCATACATCAGGTTTATTTTTTTTAAAAATAGTAATGCTATATGATTTTATCACAACTCATAGAATTTTTTAAGGTATTGTTGAACGGTGTGCGCCTTGGGGGTTATCACCTAGCTGAACAAAGAAAGTTAAATTTAAAAGAAAATGGAGAGGTATCATTGGTTAATACGACAATCATCGGTGTGGTAATGGGCTTCTTTGGAGCCTATGCTGGAAGTCCTCTATACCTAGTAATAATTATTATTATTAATAAATATTGGTGTTGGATGTTGATTGGAGCTATCGGTGTTTGATGGTTCTTCAGACTCTAAATAGTACCAAATATTGCAGGACATGGTTGTTTTATTTTATTCCAGCCACACTGTCCTCCACACAAGTTTCTTTTTATAACAATGTGTGATATTTCACATAGGTAAAGTTTATGTATTAAGTTCATCTTCTGTTCTCCGTATTATTTTTATTAGATTGTTTTTGGGAAAAATCTGAGACATAAGCTTTTATTATTATGTTTTATCTTGATCCTTGAATCCATAAAATAGCAAAAACAATATTATCGGTATAAGATAATACAGTTTTTTATTAGCCTTTATTTTTGTATAGTTCCTTATGATCCTAAAAGCTTTGATCTAACTCTCCAGGATAATGAGATGTGAACAAACCAATTATTTCATAAGGCTCATCAAACTGAATTCATAAATGTACCTTTTTTAAAGGGTTTTTGATGCTAAATTCAATTTTTAATTTGCATGCAACAATTGTTGTTATTTGCAAAAACCTTTTCCGAACACTGTTTTTTGAGAGAGTAACCGATTAAAGCCGAGCGTATAAGTGTTCCTTGTCTTAGGATACGTTGTCACGAATTTAATGTCCGAGCGCCTTCCGCCCAGACCCCCGAGTTTTTTTGATAAATGAAATCTTCCCCAACTCCTTCAACCAAACGCCAATTTAAATTAATTGCTCATGGTACTTAAAGAAAAATTTGGCAACAATTTCCTCAAATAACACTAATTAGTAGGACGCTCTGGATGTAACTCATTAATGCACGATTCAGCCTAGTGCAAATTTCAGTAATGCCAAGATATTTTCATGTTTTGCACAGTAAGTCAAAGAATGTAAAACTTCACTTTAGTGTCATTTTTTTAAGATGTCTTTTTTTAAGATCTATTAAATCATTTCAATCTTTTTTAGGGATTTTTCAAAGGTCAAAAAATCAATTTTGATTTACATATTGTTTGTCAAACATTGATTTCTTTTAAGTTTGAATTTGTGAATTGAAATTTGCACCAGGTTGAATTATGCTGTAATGAGCTACATTCACAGCATACTGTTTATTGATATTTGAGGAAATTGTTGCCAAATTTTACTTTCAGTATCAAGAGCAAGTAATCTACAATCAAAATTATAAATAAATAGATGACTGGTTGAAGGTGTCAGAAAAGATTTTGTTTGTCCAAAAAATAGTATTTGGAAAAGGTTTTTTTGCAAATTAATTGACAATCGTTTTTCCAAATTACCTTGCTATTTGAAATAGTTAATCCTTTAGTTAGATCAAAACATTTTGGAAGGTGAGAAAACAAAAAATAAAAGTTTACATGTCTCAGGATTTCTTCAATTTTTCCCAAAAAAGGTCCAATAAAAACTAATTAAATAAAAAAAATATATAATATACACACCAAGAAGTTAAACTCACCCTGTATACCTTTAATGAACATGAACAGCATTTAACAAAAAAAAAAATTGAGTCTAATCAAGCTACCTAACAAGTGATAATGTAATAATGATGAGATATACTTACTATGAGTAGGTACTTTTTAGGCAAAAATCAGACTCCAATCACAAGCAAATAAGAGCATAGCAGTAGGATATCAGCATGAAGCCAAGAATACATTTGGAATTTTAAACAGCGTTTATAGGGAAGGCGGAATAACCGGGCTGTGGCGAGGTGTGATTGGAAGCGTACCCCGTATTTGTGTCGGTTCAGCTTCACAACTGACAGCTTTTTATGTTTCTAAAGAGTTTCTTGCTAACAATAAGGTTGTAAACAGATAAACATATAATAAACACACGATTGTTTCAATAATTTTACAAATTTGCAGTATTTTGTAATACATTCTGGGCTTTTAAACACTTTCGTGTCAAGCATGATTGGAGGTATTTTTGTTGCAATTACAATGGGTCCACTAGATGTTATATCAACACGATTGTATAATCAAGGTAAGTGCTATGAGAATGTAATTTAAGATACTTCAATCTAGATAAAGCCATGTGCATGACGAAGGAAGGGATAATTGGATAATCAAACACAAAAAACAGGTACACAAGAGACTTTGACCTCACGTTGAACATCTCTTTTTTTCTTCAATGATTTTTCCTCTTGTTCTTTATTGAAAGCTTTCATGTTAAAACCTGTAGAAAAAATATATTCAGGTAATTGATTAGCTAATTAATCATTTTAAACAAGATAACCTCAACTTCTTGACTAATAGTTTTTTCTGCGTGTTAGACAACCTGTTTTATAATTTCAGGTATCACAAAGGACGGAAAAGGGATTTTGTATAACGGATACTTTGACTGTGTTACAAAAATTTGGAAAACAGAAGGATTTAAAGGTTTTTATAAAGGAATTGTACCATGTTATATGAGAATAGGACCTCATACAGTATTGTGTTTTGTGTTCTGGGATGAACTTAAAAAATTACAGGCTTATTTGGAAAAAAAATAAAGCAGGCTTAAGAAAATAGAAAATAATTAATTGGTGCCATGGAAATATTGATTAGATCGAACAATTTGAGAAGTAGAAATACAAATAAAACTGTAATCTCAAGCTCATATCAGACAAGAACCTTATACTTTACTAAAATTAATGTTAGAAATATAACTTTAGTGGAAAAAAAAAAGCATTCTGCTGAGTAATTGTTGCGTCAGAAGAACAATTACCATTTCATGATTTAGACACATAACATTTACATTATGTGTTGAAAGCTTGGTTTTTGAAAAATTGCTTAATGATAAAACAACAATGCTATATTGTAATAAATGATTTATCACTATATATCAAGAAACTAACCTATTTGGGTTTAGAAAATTCAAATAAATATATCTGATTTACTGTTGTCCTGATTTGTTTGTATAAATTATTGTATAAAAATAATGTAATGGTCAGCATACAATATGGCAATATATACTGTTAAGTATAGTCAAAGTAGTTTCTATTTTAAATTAAATCAACGCAATTTAATGGTTTAATTTTGGTTTAACAATTTTTGGTGATATTCTGTGATAGAAATAATTCAGTGAATAAATATGCAGTTTACAAAAAATTATGTGATAATGCATGTTACAGATTTATTAAAGAACTATTTTTTCAAGTTTTTTTTAGCAGCAATTGTTTTACACTTCACCTAACAATATTAGAACTCAGTTCGTACAAATGCAACCTGTTGGCTTAAACAAGTAATCATATAATGTAATATTAGCATATAATTTGGGCATATATGGTGTTAAATAAGTTTTTTTTCTGTAATTAAATCAATAGTTCTTGGTGATAGATATTCTGTGATAGTGACAATGTGGCGAATAAATAGTTAATAAAAAAATTATTTTATAATTTTGAACTCAGGTTACAGAATTATTAAAGATCTATTTTTAAAGTCTGGAGCATTATTGAAATTGTATTATATCCTACCTTACTTAACACTAAGAACACAGTTTTAACAAAGATGATTAAATTTAAACAAAAACAAACAATTCAATTTTGAAAAAAATCTTTATATATAATTGTGAACACCCGATTAATGGCATCTTCTATAGATGATAGAAGAATAGGGCAAACTGCTATAAAATGGAAAATGTCCTTGATTTCAAGTTAAATTTCAAGTGAAAGACAGCATTATTCTCTCGTTTTGAAGTTTTGTACGGTTTGTAGTTCAAGTTAAGCAACTTGCCCCTTAACTTCACCATCTGATGGATCGAGGATCTAATTTATTTATTTTTTTTTTTTTTTCAGTCAAGCTTGCACACTTTACATCTTTACATTCAGATTTAGTTCCCTGTTTAATGTATAATGTTGGGATATGATGGCTCTTGCCACAAACTCTGCTCTTTCTAACCAATATATTTAAAGAATGGAGTTTAGTTTTAACTGCATGGGAGTCAGAAAAATCAAAATTAGGGTCAAGAAGAGCATTGGAAATTTGGAATCATAATATTTACGAGCTAGTGCCTTCCGTTCAAATGCCCAAAATAGCCCTTTTTTCCACATTTCACATGCCATGGTCTTTGGAAGCCTGTATGATGGTAAACTTTTAACTCTCGTTATGTATTTAACTGGGTTTTGCTCAGTTTCTAACGTCATTATATAAGTTGGAGAGAAACAGGGAAGGTAAAATAATTTGCGAATAAAAAAAACCATTGAACCTTTTTCACCTCTAGGAAATATGTAAATCCCCAAACCAGGGAAGTGAAACAGAGAATTGATTGAGAAACTGAGTTAAACACTTGTAATTTAATTTTGTAATCCTTTAATGCGCTTAAAGGAACTGATGAGTGTGTGATAGCTCCACTCCAGGTGGTACTTAATACAAACTTTGCAGGTTTGGCTTTTTTCAACTATAAGTTTTTTGAAGGACAACTTAGAGGTTAGAGTGACGCCTGAATACTTGTACTACTGTGACCATTTTGTTCTGATATTTCCAGCTTTCTTCCTTACAAAGTCTACCTATATGTCATAACAATGTCATCTGCATATAGTAAAATTTTAACTTCAGCTCCCCCAATCTTTACCCCTCTAGTCAGCACATCCACAACATCGTTTATATACAGGGAAAAAAGAATAGGGCTTAAAAGACATCCTTGCCTAACACCGCGTTTTACTTCAAAAAAGTCAGATCTTCCTTCAGGGCACGATATACAGGCTTTATATTCCAGGTGTAAATTTCTAAGTGTAAGTCCATAATTATGGAATTAAAACCTTTTATTTTGTTATTTTTCAAAATCCCTTGATTAAATTTCCTTTTAGTAAAAATAAAATAATTTCTTACATCCCTATTCATTTTTGAGCAGTTTATGTACTTGTACCGAATCTTTGATGATGACGACAAATGTTTAATATTTAGAGCCAATTGTCAGACGTAAACGCCGTTTCGTATCAACGAAAACATAAAATTTAATAATATTAAAGGCCGAAAAAAAGAAAAATTCGTCGCTCCTCATCGTCTATCGAGAGGCAGACGCATCAGACGCGTTTCTGGATAAAATGGCACCTACGCCTTCACTTTGTCTTCTGGTTCAGACTTCAGGTGTCGTGTCGTCGGATCCGGGAGAATGCTAGGGGAGGAGTTGCTGGAGGGGGCCCAACTCTGTTTCTGCCTGGCTTTCACTCTTCAGTGCAACTTTCACCTTCGGGCTTCCAAGTCTCCTTGGGTAGAATGGACCTCTTGTTTGTGACAGTGTTTGTTAGTGCTTTCGGAATCGTTATTACACGTGAGTCAAACTTTCGACAACTCTCAATCTGTTATATCCGTTTATTTTTTATGGTTTTATTTTATTTTTTTTTTTTTTTTTAGTAAAGAAGTAACTGTTTTTCGTGTTTAAATCATTCTTTTTGTTATTCGTTAATAAATAGATATAACGATATAGAAAAATCTATGAAAAATCCTGACGAAATTTTAGTCCTGTAATAAAGGTTTATTATAAATTCTAAGTCAATTTAAACAAAAAAATCTTTTTTTTTTGTACTTTATCGACCACGAGTTTTAAAATTTATTTTGGTTTTGTATACTTTATTTGGTTTTGTCAACATTTGTTCGAATGACAGATATACTCCTTCAAATGTGTTACTTTTTAAACTGTTTCCCATCCAGCTTTCAGGAAAGGACTTTTAATTTGTGATTCAAATTAACAATTCGAATTAAATGTTTGACTGACGAATCAAAAACAGCCTTGTAACAAGTTACGAAACGATTAGTGTAATGCAAAGTCGGTTGCGGAGTTTTGATACAAACTTAACGCTTTCACAGCGAGATCAAAATCTTTTAAACTTGTTTCCAGCCGAAACGGTTACAAGATGCTTAATTTCAACAAAGTTGCCGACTTTTTATGATATCAAGGTATAAAAGCCCATTTGTATTACTCGGCCGTCGTTGGGATTTGAGGCTCAAGAACTCTCTCGTCTTTGTATGAGGTCTCGTTTTACGTAACGGTCAAAGTTTAACAATTTAACAAAAGGTTTAGTAATAAAGTTGTAAGAAAAAAAAGGTTCGACGTTCTTAGCGGGCATTTTTGAATAATAAACTTTAGTTCATTTATTCATTTTCCACACTGAGCCACATCCCCCAACAATAAATAAACTCTTGTTTTAATTTTTGTTTTAATTAGGTCGGATTTCGAAATGAAACCCAACGTTAATTGTGCATACTCGCTTGTCGAGAAAAAAAAAGTACGATAAGCAAAATCTGACAAAATGGGAACAGGTTAATAGTACGTTGACACGTTTCCTTAAATTGGAGCAGAAAATATTGCATCTTTTATCATTCGATTTATCAGACACACCTTTATAAAGCTCCTTGGCTCCTTAGTCCTGTCTAATTTAAGGAAAATAATAAATTTACAGAATGTCAATTAATAGAAGTTTAATAAAACATTTATTAACATCATAATTATCACATCACAATATTTATCCTGACGCTTTTAAATTGTAGTGCGAAATGCAGCTGCGTTTTATGACCTTCAACTAAATGTTTATGACTATGTTACATTGGCTTTTTTGCTTTATTTTCTTTCCTGACGGTTCAACGGCAGAGAAAATTGAGGAAAATTAGAGAAAACCCCACTGGCACTTGTAATTCAAAGTGAAAATTAATAGGCTATAAGAACAAATTAAGTATTACTTAAGTTGAAGCCATACTACTTGTACGTAACAATTAAATTATTTATATATACAAAGATAAATTTTAATTAAATATATAAATAGGGAATAAGTAAATATGTAAATGTATAGGAAAGTAACAATAATTAAATAAGCAGATAAACATATGAATAAATAAATTTGGCTATGAAGAAATAAATATTATGTATATTCAAATTATTTATCACAGAATCGCTTTGATACGTTTATTTTACTGTGTATTATGGTACTTTCCTATGGATCTGTAGAGATTTTTGCTTGAGACGAGCTTACAATAAAAATTTTTGGTGTGGGTTCTCACCTTATTTAAGCAAGAAATTTCGGAAATACAGGTTTGCTCTAGTCTGGTCCGTCTGCGATATGTCACTAGCCATAAAAAACTTTTCTAAATTCTTTGAATTTTTAGCATATTTGATTCTCATACATGCATATAATATCATGGTTTTGACAACCAATAGACCTTTAATAATGGTCATTAATATTTGTAATAATAACACGTTCGACATCTTTATCGCATAATGTATTTATTATTATAGTTAGATTGATTTCACATTACTCTAATTCTACATGATATGTAACTGCACATTGTACATGTAACATTGTAACTGAAAAAGGTTTTAGATGGCTTATTGACTATGTAATTAGCCGTGTTTCTGGCTTGTTTGGATTTAAAAAAAATTAATTAATGATTTAAAATGTAAAACTACATTTGACTTACTATTTTGTGACTTACTACGTACTATTTTATATAACTCTTTCTTTTATGCACATAATTTAAGCCATGATTAACCAACTGGTGCATTTCTTTCATCCTGAAACTAGACTATTGAACCAAGCTCTTTTGGTTAGGTATATATGAATATTTTAAGCACGATCAAATAGCTGAATCGTTAAGAGCGAACGTGGGCAGTGTTTCCTCATAAAATAAACCTGCAAAACATCGAAATAAAATATTTAAAAAAAAAAAAACACGATTTAGTTGAAGTTTATGCATACTGGTAACACGAGTATCCTTCGTAATAAAACGTAGGCATTTATATAAAAATACAGGCGTACTAAGATAAAAAATAGTATTAAGAATAAAATGTAGTTTATTTACTGAAAAATTATTAAAGATCTTCAAAATGAATTTGCACAACGAAATTAGTGCAAAAATCGCTGTTGAAGAAACACGTTGGCGGACTTAGCCGAGGCTTGTAAGTCGTGAAGTCGCCTCCGGGAATGAGAAACGCGGCCGATTCACTTGTTAGGAATGAATCATGGACGAAATTAACAAACCCGTCAAATACAATGGTGTAGGAGAGAGCACAGATCTCATGCCCACCCCCACCTGGTACATTAGCACTACTCAATGTTTCTATTTAGCAAGTAGCACGGAATTTTCGTTTCAAGCCGTCGTATTTTGTACGATGTCTTATTTTTTTTCTCGGCTTAAACATTGTATTATTTAATAGTTATTTAATAGATCGTTTGTAGCTCATATAGTAATGTAATTTACCGAAATGATTTAATATTTAAAATTCCTCGATAGATTTGGTTAAGAGGACGCAGAAATAAGCCCGATTTGTGTCCTTTTGTAGTTCAAACAACTTCGTACAAGCCCTTTGCGAAACGGTGAACTATACGGAAAAAACTTAAACTAAACGTGTTTTCCAGCTAATAAATACAAATAGAGCAAAGCTTGGAAAGATAAGCGATTAAATTCCATTATGAACACTGATGTAATGGCACAAGGGCTTAGTCAAAGCAAAATGTATCTTACGTTTTCAAGCAGTTTATGACCTACAAGTCGACAGATTTCTTTCATCCGGAAAATCCTCAAGTTATCAACATGGGAAACGTTGAAGTTGTGGCGAAAGTGTCAGACCTTGGCTAGTCGCGAAACGAACCTTTGGATGCCATAAGACCTTGACTCCCAACCGGTAACCCATTTTTATAACATCCGGGTTACGTTATTGAAGGTATCGAGTGAAAAAAAGGAAAAGGAAAGAAAGAAATGATTTTCTTTGGCCGAAACGGTCTAATAAACATTTCTATTGTCTTTTCTATAATTGCACAAAATTTACAACTTTACACTTTTTTTTTTCTAAAGCGTTTATAGACGCCGATTTATGTATGTGTATTTATGTGTATAAAAAGTGAGAGAAAAGTGAAAAAAAGACAGTTCATAGGTAAAACCCTGGAAATAAGATGGTGTATAGCAAACCATTTTCACCATCTATTCTGCAAAAGTTCATTTCTATATAAAAAAAAGGAACATAGTTTCACACAAAATGAGAAAAAAAAAGACAAACGCTCAAAATTTTACCGTACGCCAAAAATGCAGGATTCAATCAAAAGTACAGATTTTTGAACAATTTCAATAAATAATTCAGGCTAACTCCATCAAAATAGTTGCATTTCTTCTTGGGCCTATATTTTACTCGTTTCTGATCAATTTGGCATGCCTGCCCTCGTCGTTTTTGTCTGTCTGGTGCGTTTCAACTTGTCGCAATCTTCAGTGTGGATATATAAACTAACACACAAAACACTAAAAACAACCATACAAAAGTAACAATCATACCGTTAAAAATGACCGAAATGCCTCTGACAGAATTAAAACAGCGTGTCCAGTCCAGCCCAAATGGTCGAAAACGACCAAGATAAAAGTCGGCCGATATGGTGACATTTCTTCTTGAGCCTGCACTTTGTTCGTTGCCGATCAATTTGGAACCCCTTACTAGCCATTTTGACCTGGCAGATATGTTTCGATTTTTCGCATGTACCTTTTATAGAAACGCACAAAAATCTATAAACAACTATATAAACAGTAACAAACATGCCCTTCAAGATAGAGAAAATGCGTCTGACGGAATGAAAACCGTTAGTACAGTTTGGCCAAAATGGTCCAAAATGACGATGCTACAAGTCATGAAACTGGTGACATTTCTTCTTGAGCTTTCACCTTGCCAGTTTCCCATAAATTTTCATATGGCGACTTTTCGCAATTTGCGTTGTTTGAGTTTTATATTTTACATCATACCAATTTTTACAGTAGGTTGAAATGTGTCTGACAGGACCAAAACAGTCTGACCAAAATTCCCTAAAAAGAGCAAGCTAAAGGTCCATTGGAATTGTGATATTTCTTCTTGCGCCTGCACTTCGCTTGTTCCCATCAATTTGGTCTGGCTATCCTCGTCGGTTTGGTCTGTCTGATAATTTCGTGTGTAGTACGTATATAAACTAACTCACAAAACACTAAAGACAACCATAAAAAAAGTAACAATCAACCAACCAAAATGCCGAAATGCATCTAACAGAACAACCAAAATTTTCGAAAACGACCAAGCTACAAGTCCATTGGAATTGTGACGTTTCTTCTTGAGCCTGCACTTTTCTTATACCCCATCAATTTGGTCTTCCTAATTTCGTCGTTTCGGTCAGTCTGAAGAGTTTGACTTATCGCAATATTTGCACCTTTTATACAAACACTAATCAAAAATAAACTGTAAACAGCTATATAAGAAGTAACAATCCAGAAAATGGCATACAACCTTGCCCAAAATGGTTGAAAACGACCAGTGTAAAATTCCTTCCAAATTGTTTTCCTGTACATCAACCAGTCAGTAAATCATCATGATGCCATGTCTTAATCGAGAAATTGAAAAACGTTCCCGCTAGTAACACGTTATCTAAGGATAAAGAGAAAGGGTATTTTACTTTTCAAATAAATCTTTCTAATGAGCCATACACGAGACGTAACCGTTAAATAATGCAAACGATGGTATTTCAGACAATCTTGAATAAAAAGTATTGATCCATAGAACTCAGCTCCTTTCGTAACCAAATGATTTTTAACTTCTCAGGTTCCACTTTTTACAGTTTTGTTCAAACAGCTTTATTATTTCATTCTATACCTGTTGGAACCGTTGGAAGGTCATCTAGAAGATAGGGCTCAACAAACAACCCTGACAAACCCTGCAAAGCATTACACAAAAATTCTGGAACGCCTTGCTATCCTCTCAACCAAGAAGGAAAAGTCTTAGAGGACAAAAATTTCCGAATATTAATCATTTTAATAAAGAAACCCATATTGTTAAGTTTTAAAATCGACCAGAGTCTCAACTTGATCAAAAAGCTGCTTTAAATCTAAGTAAAAGCAATACGTTTTTTCTTCGGTTTATTACATTTGTCATTATAGATGAATTGTCATTAATAAACCTATTTCTAACCACTTAGTAAACCGTCATCATCCACAAAGGTTTTAATTCTGCCAAGCAGTCGACTGGAAACCTTCACCGCAGGTTCATTGACATACCCATCAGAGCAAAGTTATTAGATTTGCCAAATCATGAGTGGACTTTATCAAAAAAACCGTAGTTATTACGATCTAGGAACTGAAATAACAACAGAGAACAAATTTAAAAAAAAATTGTATTCTATCCGACAAGGGGTTTGACGATTCTTTGTCTTATTTAAAAACCTCTTAAGGTCTTCAGATTAAGCACAATAGGTTATCAATGGAAGCCGAAGTTCCAGTGTTTATCGGAAAAAGTGAACGGAGAATTAAGCTCATTCATAATAAGAAAACACCTCCCCAAATTCTTTCTTTTTGGTACATTAACATACGACACGAGGTAAAAAGAAAAGGATAGGGATAGGGATAAGAGAGGCGGCCACAAGGCCTACTGCACCTCGACCTAAATAGATCTATTGTGCTCCTCTGTTAATTATAACTCACTGGCCAGCTTCAGGCTATTAACCAGCCTCCACAGCTTTGGCAGCGGTTCCTTGGTGTAGGATCTTGCTTGTTTTTCTTGTCCTAGTCGCAAGAACCTGCACCTACATAAACATACCTTCACAGAAACATAAAATGAGTTCTGCAGTCTCCACTTCCTGGCAGTATCTGCTCAGTGTTTCTTCAGTCTGTACTCCTATCCGGTGCATTTTAAGTGGCAGTGCCCGGTCAGGAGTCCAACCAGAATCCTGATTCGGTTGCGGTTGTCTTCCAGTAGTTCTTTCGTAAGTTTTGCGGATGTTCCTTCTATGAATCTCTTCGCGTGCCTCATGCCTGTGGTATTGTTCCACAGGTTTTGGACTCATTAAGAATCCATTTTAAGATGCTCTTTTGTGGCAGGCTAGGTTGCAGAAGGTTCTGGGTCCATAGAGTCTATGTTGGCTCCCTTCTTGCCAACATGTCAACCTTTTCGTTGTCTCTATGCCCCGCATGTCCAGGGCCCCATGCCAGGGTTGGACATTAATGTCGCTGACTTCCGTCAGGGCCTCCATTCATTTCCAAACATTCTTTGCCTTCGCCTCGCAAAAGGCCCTGAGAGCTGCCTGGCTGTCAGAGAAAATGGCTATATTCCGGGAATGTATTCCTAGCCTTTTTATTTCTCTGGCACATTGTTCAATCGCTATGATTTCAGACAGGAAAACTGTGGCATAGTTGCCTAGGTTAACCGTCAGTTCGGTTTTGGGGTTCATCGCAAAGACCCCAGCTCCCGTACCCTTGTCGGTTTTGGAGCCGTCAGTATACCAGAAGGAATTTACCTTGAGAGTGTTCCCTTGGCCCATTCTTCCGTTCTGGTATCAGTATTTTGTACTTCTTGGTGAAGTTATACTTTGGAGTAGTGAAATCAATTGGCATACCTAAAATGACATCTCCCTGTATCTCCTCCTTCAGTTTCCATTGTTTATTCACATGGTCTATCCTAGCAGATGGTTGTCCATTTATGATCCTGTGGGCTGCTGCTCTGGCTTCTCCTTGGATTAAAATGTGAAGTGGTGGGAGGTTTAACAAAACTTCCAGGGCCGCAGTTGACGTTGTGCTCATAACATCAGTGTCATGAAACACGCTTGTGTTTGGGTGCCACTTAGCAGCCTTATTTCATTGGCTTGAAGAGTTTTGGTTCACGATACCACCGACCCATATGTCAACATTGATCTTACGACACAGGTGTATAGCCATAGGGTCATTTTGGGGTTTAGACCCCAGTTCTTGGCGCAGAGCCTTCTGCACCTTCCCCAGGCAATTTTCGCTCTTTGGGTAGTTTTAGTTAAGTGTGAGCGGCTGATCTAGTGTAATCCCTAGATATTTGACCTCCTTGGAAAATGGAATCAGAGTCCCATTTAGGCTTGGAGTTTTTAAGCTTCCTGTTGTCCTCTTCCTTGTGAATGGAATCACTATGGTTTTGTGGGGGTTGGTAGATAACTCCTCCCTTCTGCACCACCTGACAAACAAACCAGATTGAGGGCTCGTTGTATACGATCCATCACGATGTTCGCATTGCGGCCTACGGCAAGGTCGTCCGCATAGCCTAGGCAGTAGAATCCTTCTTGTTCCATCATTTGTAAGAGTTCGTCTACCAGCGTCGTCCACAGGAGAGGTGAGAGAACACCCCTCTGCGAGCATCCCCTGGCTGTCTTGGCCCGCTCCGCCCAAGGTTGATGTGACTATCCTGTTCCTTAGGCCTTCCTCCACCCATTGGCATATCTTCTCCGAGACTCCCCTATTCTTAATAGCTCTATATAGAGAGGCTGTTGTTGCATTGTTGAAAGCTCCTTCTATGTCCATAAAAAGTGTAACGGCTATCTCCTTGACGTTTATGGACTTGGTTAGGCATTTACACAGGTTGTACAGGGCTAGCTCTGTGGATCTCCCTGGTTGGTATGCGAATTGTCGCTCACTGAGAGGTTTATTCTTCAGTGCTGTCTCACGAATGTGATTCTCCACCAGTCTTTCTAATGTCTTTAACATGAATGATGTAAGACTGATGGGTCTGTACGTGTTAGGCTTGTAATCAATAGGTCGTCCTTCTTTTGGTATGTATACCACTCGTATCTCTCGCTATCTTTTGAGAATGTAGCTCCACGCTAGGCAGGCTCTGAATATTCTTACTAAGTATGGCACGAGAATCTCTTGTCCTTTTTGTAGTAGCGCTGAGTATAGTCCATCTATTCCTGGCACCTTGTATGGGCGGAACTTTTCTAGTGCCCAGCTTATGGCTTTAGGTTTTATTATGGCAGCCACCTCCTTCCACTCTTCCTTTGTGGTTTTTATTAGTTTTGAGCGTTCAGGGAGTATTTCTTCATGCATTATTTGTGCTCCTGGGAAGTGATTTTCAAACAGTAGAGTGAGTGTTTCTTCTTCCGTTTGTGTGAAGCTTCCATCCGTCTTTGTGAGGAAGCTTACCAGTCCCCCTGTACCATCCTTGACTAAGGTCTTGTGTATGCGGGCACATTGAGGTGTTTCAGTGATTTCCTCACAAAATCTCCGCCATAAGTCCCGTTTAGCTTTACGGATTTCTTTATTGTACTGGGTGAAGGCATTTCTATATGAATTCCCCTCATTATGAGCTACGTCGGGTGATGAAGGTGGGTTCCGTGCCTAATTAGCAATACGTAGCTCTCCTCCAGTTGGGTAATCCGATAAGGACTCATCTCGGTTGTTGATGTCAGTGCTACCCCATATAATGTGGCGGGCATTTTCATCACATCCCATGACCAGTTTGATGTTTTTTTTCTCTAGAGTACCTCACGATATCGTCCAGCAACTTGGGTGGGCACTGTTCCTCTCTTGGGAAGTAGGCTGAGCCCCCTTTTTGGTGCCCAGATGTATTCGGAATTTTTGGTTAAATTCAAACCTCCTGTTCATGTCATCTCTTGGAGCCATGAGTGATGGATGGTTTTTCCACAGTTTGTTTCTGCCTCTCCATTTCAGTTTTATTCCTGTTGGAGGTTTCTCTCTAATGAAGTTGATTATGGTTTTCTGTGCTGTCCTTTCTACCATGTGATGTAGGGGGANTTAATAAGTTACCAACACGTTGGGAGAAATGTATTGAGAGTATGGGAAATTATTTTGATTAAAGAACATTGCTTTAAAGTAACTAGTTTCTTTTTTTTTTGTTTAATACCAAAATCCTGCATTATTTTCCGGACAACCCAATACTACTGCTTCTTGTCTCTTCCCATCGATTGGTATTTCTACCTTGATGGGAACTAAATCTCCAGTCATGAATTCTGAAAGACAGAGATAATTTGTGTTTTTCCTAATCAATATACATGCACGGGGATTTTCCTGTCTGGAATCTCATACATGCTTACCGTCTTTACAGGACAAACCTCTAATTTGTCTTTCCACTGCCAGGGTTCCTGGATGAGAACTGCCCATAGATGTTGTGCAGTGAACATCCTAGCTATTACTGCCGAAGCAGCTTTAGCGTGGTGGATGTTCACCTGGGCCATTCTCATTTCTTCCATGTTAGTTATTCTTTTAGGGGAGGAGGAGGTGTCTCCTCTCCCAATAGCTCCTCCTCAGTGAGCACTCTTGGCTCCATCTGTAGAGGAGGAGGAGTCCCGGTCTCTGTGATGATCTGGTCTACCTCCATCTCAGCAGTATTTTCGGAGGTAATCTCCGTGGGTGGAGGCGTCGCTGTAGGGGCCTGCTCCGTTTGAATGGATGGGGGGGTGATTGGGGTGGAGGTGTGAGATTTCTCTCGTTTTGTAGCCTCCTCCCCCCTCCCTTTTTCAGGCCCCTAACAGGGATCCTTCCAAAACGAAAGTTGAGGGTATGTCCTCTTGACATTATCGTTTTTGCTGAGATGTCGTCGCTGCCCAGGATCATGACAATCCCAGGCCCCTCCGCTTTCACTGAGTGGACTTTCCATTCCTCATCGCTGATTCCATCGTTCTGCGCTTTGACCAGCGCTAAGGTTCTCTGTTCTTCTCCTAGTTTTGTCCTAGGGAAGAACAATGCTATCGAGTGAGGGTTGGGGATGATGTACCCAAACCTCACTCGATAGCAGTGAGGAGCAACATCCTCCCCAACCCTCACTGTTAGTTTCTTTTCTTTGTTTAGCTCCAGTTTGGGAGCTATTTCCTGTAGCCATTGTACAGTTTTGCCATCTTGACAGTCTAGGACCATCATTCCTGGCCTGAAGTGTATGCCTTCAAACTGTATTTTGGCTTCCCATCCTTTTAGAATTTCTTCTATGAGGGTTTTCTCTAGATGGGTCAACTCTTCCGTTGTTAAAGTTACCAGAGGGTATTCCTCCGGTAGCAAAGCCACTCTTATGATCTTTGCTGCTCCAGCGTAACTTACGCTAGGAGCAGCCTCTCTGGCTTTAGACAGTGCCTGAGGAGTGGAGGGCTTAGCTTTCTTGTCCTTTCTCAGTTCCTTGGGGGTAAGAGATTGCTCTCTTGCCCTCTTACTGGATGGTTGTGTCTCCAGTTTCTCTTGTTGGATTTTAGCCTTCCTTTCGTCGGCTAATTTCCTTGCTTCTTCGGGTGTTTTCCCCGATTTTATAGCCCTCAGGTACCATTTGGTCATAGCTCCGCTAAGACCTTTCCTGAGAGGGTCGTCTTTTCCGCCTGGTTCTCCCAGCTTTGGTAGTTCGGCGGAGGCTTTTTTCTTACCTTTTGGTTTCCCAAGAGGAGGTCTGTGTCTTCTAGTGTCGCTACTTGAAGGTAGTGAACCTTTCATTTGAGTGGTGTTTAATTTCCCACGTAGCCACTGAAATTTATCTTTAGAAGGGAGAGGTGGTCTCTCCTTTGCTTCTGAGGACTGAGTATCCATCTGGGGGTTGATTCCCAGATTACTTATTGGGTTTGGAGCAGTGGAATCCTGCTCTAGGTTTTGTTTTTCATTTACTTTGCTCATTGAAATCCCACGAGTAGCTAGGGAACTATAAGGTCCGCTCCATCAGAGCCCCGCATGATGGAGTAAGGCTAAATACTCTCTGATGTCGCCCGGTGTCAGAGAGGCTCCGTTCAAGACAGTCACATTAACTCCGGCTGCCAGTGAATCACTCGGCACGGAACGCATCACACCTTTGATTGGGGCGGATGCTGTTTTCTGTCAAGCCCAAGACTCTTTTTAGGGGGATGATAGGATAGAGGGAGAGGGGTTGGTGATAGGAGTCTATTTAGTGAGGAGTGGTTAGGAAAGTGAGTACCTCACTTGGGGATAGGACACCAGAGCCCCTTTAGCCTTTTCGCACCGTACCATGCCGTGGGGATCAGTGTGAATCCCCCCGTCAGGACGGCGACGAATGTTTCCCGGGGTTCACTACTTGGAAGCGGGGTTGGTCTTTGAACCCCGTATTATACCCTTTATACAAGAGCTATTTGTTTTGTGCTTACAGCACACCGGTAAGTCCTAGTTCATCTTCAAGGAACATGATTAGTATGCCCGGTTTCAGTGGTTGAATCTCTTCTACGGTTACGTTGTATGTCCCAAAACACTTCCTCCTGCGGGCAAGTGTAGCACCACAGTTCGTTAGTAGGTGTATTGGTGTCTCCTCTGCTTCTTTGCAGAATATGCCGTGTTGGTTTATGCCAATCTTCTTCAGCTGTCCATTTAGTTTGAAGTGTTCTATTAAGAATCCTGTCAGGATTCGCAGTTTTTTCCTGCTCCTTTAATAAATTCTGTTACCTCTTTCTTTCCAAATTGTTAGGAGTTTCTTGGACTGAGTCCAATGAGTGAGTTCTGTTGTTTCCTCATTTTCTTTTTATCCTTCTGTCTGAGGTGCTCGTTGATAGTTTGTATTCCTATGCCATAGAAGGGCTCGGGTCCTAAGAGCATTACGACAGCCCCTCTTCTTGCAAGGGCATCCACTTTCTCGTTGCCTTCTACTGCCTGTCCTGGGATCTCAGCAAAAGCTGACTTTTTTACATACCTAATTTGTTTAGTTTGGTTTTACAGTCCAGACCATCTTTGAGCTAATGATTTTTAAATTTAGCGCTTCGATGACTGGTTATCTGACGTGATAGCTGTATTCTTTGTTCAGATTGAATTGGGTACATCGTTCATTTGCATGGAACTCAGCTTGGAAGATACTGGTGTATTTTCCCATAGGTTCTGAATAATTAGTTCCAGGACCGAATACTCCTGCCCCCCTACCTTCTAGCGTTCTAGATCCGTCTGTGTACAAGTAGAAGGTGCCATTCTTCTTCTTTTTCTCTCTCTTCCTTGCTTTTTGGTACCTAAGTTTATTTGGAAATTTGGGTTAAACTCAAACATACTATAATGTTGTCTCTTGGTATACTTGATTAACCCTTTCTTGCCCAAAGTTGTTGTCAAAGCAATGTCAACTTTTATTTATTACTTTTATTAATTTTTAGCAGGAAATCACGTGAAGTTAGGGCGGGAAGTGTTGGCCCTTCTCTGTTGATGCACGTGTATATTGGCAAAACACTTTCTTTTCTCTTTTTTTTTTTTTTTTTGGCGCCAATAACAAACTTTTCGGAATTTCTCGCTAACCTTTTAATAAAATTTTTAATTACAGTCTCGCTCTCTAAGGCAGCATTGGGCCATAAAGAGTTAACACCTACAATTTTTTGTTATTTACCTATATAAATATTAAAAACGTAATAAGATAGTATTTCATTAGATTATAATGCATCATTTTCTCCTTTTCCAACCAGTCATTCCTCTTTATAATAAAATAATCAGCTCCTCCCAACAAGACTTTTTCACATTTCGATATTTATAATCGCTACGCTCCACGTTCCACAATACAGGTCTTTTTTCAAATTCGTCGATCAGGAGATCGTTGTCAACATCTCCGTCATGATGATCGAAACAATTAATATTCGCTGATAAAGCGCGCGTTGAACTGAATGGACCGATTAGCCACTTGGTATCTGGACACGGGTGTTCAAACGCGCGTAGTGAGGGGATGTCGAGTCGCTCGTTCGTACGCGCGTTGAGCTTAATCGCGCGTTAGTGGACGCTCTACTTTGAACTTTCGTATTTCACTAACGCTTCATGTGTACTAGGCTGTTCTTCTTGATGACTGCGTGATGATGAGGTGATTAGCTTTCAATTTCGATCGTTCTGGTCCGTCTATCCTTGCTGTTTTGGTTTGTCAATCACGTGTGGCGTCTTTGTGTATTTTCCTTAATCTGATCCCTTGATAAGTTCGTGAAAAGTGAAAGTAGTGCGTCGGCGTTGGTTGTCTGTCGGCGCCTTTGATATATTTTTTAGGTTATTTGATTTGTTTGTTCCTTTTCTTTTAAAGTTTTACCGTGTGCTGAATGTGTTTTGTTTCAAAGTTTTCACGCATGCGCATTTTTTCTTCTCCATGGAGCAATTTTTGGCTCGCATTGTTGAGGGTTCGTGGTGTGGTTTTGTGTGAGGTGATTGCGTGGCTTCATTTTCCGTCATTGACTATAAATGACCTTATACACGTTCTTTGTATCTGACTTTTATTTCCCCGTCTGTCAAACCCGATGTATTTTTCTCCTTATTTTTAGTTATTGCAATTGCTGTTTTTAAATTCACTAATTTCGTGGTCCGCTTGACCAATTAATACATTACAATTAATTAAGGTTTTTAGTTGAGATGAAAAAAGTTAATGGCACGAGCGGTATTCAGCAGCGGCGTATCTAGCCGAAGATCGTGGGTTCGAATCCCACTCGTGACATTAACTTTTTTTCATCTCAACTAAAAACCTTAATTAATTGTAATTGCTGTTTTTGTTGATTTTTTCTTTTTCAATTGAGTTTGTCATTTTTATACCTAATTTATTAAATTTGGTGGTTAGTTTGTACGTCTCCTTTTGTATGTAAATGTCCATTTTTGTGTGTCTTTTGTTTACCAATTTGTTAATTGTTACAGCCGTTATGTGTTACGTTATTGTTTGTTCCTGAGGCATGCATAGCAATCGTTTACGTGAGACGCTAGTTATAACATCATCTCCATGGATATCAACCCGCGGTGTGATGATATGGCGAAACCAGGATGAAGGTGTCTTCCGCTGGCCCAATTAATCTAGAAAAATTTAAGATTTGCTAATTGAAAAATAGTGATTTGACAAGAAACTTTTTTACTTTTGAGTACTGTAGGTTAGAAAAAAACCAAACAACAGTGTCAAAAGATCTGCACCCCTTCGGGTCAGCATGTATGGATCTTTTTTAACTTCTAATCAAAAAGCTCTTCTTCTTGGTAAAGAATCTTGTGGGAAATGACACCTTCAACGTTACCGTGCAGTATGTCATGATGTCATTACCGAATCCTGGGGACACCGGCCTTTCATGCCCAAAGTGGGCGGAACAGACTGACTCGAAACTTCCGCCTTGTGTAAACAAAGCGATTTAGTTCGAAGGCCGATCTCTTTATATTTTCGTTATGCCACACATCTCGATTTATCACATTCTTTCGAGGTCGAACAACAAGGCTCTTGTGCACAGGAAAGAAGTGTATTCGACATACAGAACTAAGCAAGATATCGGATAACTTCAAACTAAGCTTAACTTAAAATCCCAGGTTGCGAGAGGTAAAAATTATATTGTTAAGGACGAAGACGCACCTCTTGGCGAGGCGGCCACTCGGAACGATCCACTTTGTAAATCTTTCATAAACTCCGATTGCATAAGACCTGTGACTTTATGAATTATGTGCTCGTATGTGCACCAACCACTTTCCTCCAGACTTCTCTGCCACTCGACTGAAAAGAAGTATCGTTTTATCTGATAAATCGCGTTTTACCATAGATAGTAGGATAAATGTTAATGGCTGCTCTTTATACAGCATCTAACTTCTTTACTACAAACAAAGATGATCATATGAAGCAATAAGTATTTAATTATGGTCCACCCCCTAACAAAAAAATGTTAGTGAATACAAATTATCACGATAACTTGGGGGTTTAAATATGTTTTAAGCTTGTCCTTCGATTTAATTGGTTTGGTTTTCTGGTTGGCCTAATTTCAACAACCATGATTTTTAATAATAGCCGAATTCGGATCGCGGCCAAGCTTTCATTCCCAAATTGATCGGATATTCAAATTAAAATCGATGATGATTTTCTTGGCGTGATCATCAGTTATAAAAAGTGAAAATAATATCAACATTATCAACTAACTTTGATCAATCATGCAGTTTTTCAGCTAGGAGTCGTAGGGATTTTTCACATTTGCACATAAACTTAAGTCTATTGTGTCCGAGCTTTTAATGGTTTTTCGTAAAGAAGTACAGAATTCTTCTCAGGGTATGGCATCGTGATCTTCATTACACAGGCATGGCCTTCCTAGGTACCATAGACTTTTCCTAGCGATTAGGGTAGTTGCATAGGATATGTAATGAACTAGAACTTGATCTTCTATTATTTATTGTAAAAATAAGTTTGTATTTAAAAAAGTATACGCTTGGAATAAATAAATTCGCCAGTTTACACAGCAAATCCGTATATTTGCAAAACTGGCCCTTGAAACGAATACAATCATGGTTTAAATTTATCATATATTCTATATTAAAGGAAACTTATTATTTTACAGAGAGGGCATTCAGCTATACTGAGATCCAGAGATATGACGGATGGTTTAACAACCTTGCCCATCCTCACTGGGGGTCTGTCGGTAAGACTTTTCTTAATTTTGTTTTTATCCAAACCAACAATCAACTCGTATTGCGATATATTTGATTAATTACAAATGAAATTTCATCAGAGTGGCTGATCAAAGGCCTTACATAACAATAGAAATTGCACGCACAATTGCATTAAAATGTAATTAATTATCCATATTATAATTTATTAATACTGCTTCTTCTTAAATTATTATATTCATGAAATACTAGTGTACTAATTTTTAAATATTGATTAATGTATGAATTAATTTGTTTTATGACAAAGACATGTGTCAAATAGATTGAGTTATTGTTAATAAATCATCATTGTTGATTGAGTTGTGTGTGTGTTGGGGGGGGGGGTTTGTGAGTGTGATGATACGGTTCAGCGTTTCATGTGATGCTTCATTAAGTGGACTGCTATGTTTTGATTGTTGCGCAAAGCTCGCCTCACCCAGCTCTCCCTGTGGGCTTATATTTCCACCTTTCTAACCTCGTTCCTTGACACTTAATCAATTCTATTTGAAACCCCATATTTAAAAAATGCTTGATATTCAATCACCGACACTTCGGATCTGTCATAGATTAAATATATAGCTCATAAGCAAATATTTGATGGACTTTTTTTGCAACTTGTAAATAAAGTAATTAATAAGTGATACCCGCGATCTTTTAAGCGGCTAAACCTCTAAATAACGCAGTTCATTTTGTATTTTAATGCCATCAATTTTGCCTTCTAATTTGAAATATAAACTTTAAAATGTAAAATCACTTTCATAAGAATCGAAACGGCATACTTTATCAGACCTCGACGTTTCGGGACCGCTGATCAACATAGCAGATAAAGGAAATTTGTTTGTGTGATAATCACGGTCACAGAAACATTGAAACTTCCTACTTCATGCCAAGCTTCCATTTAATTAGTAAACATCTTCAGGGCCTAATACGAAAAAAACATATCACCTTAAAAACACATTAAACATTCAACGAAAAACTTGGCATGAAGTTGGCAGTTTCAATGTTCCTGATTATCACATACAAATCTACACAAGTTCGATCCATCTCTTAACAGAATCTTAAAGGAAATTTGTTAAACCATTTTATTGTTTAATAATTGAACGAGTTTTCTTCGATACGCTCTTAACTTGCTTCTTGTTTAAGGTGTGTCCAAGTTATCCGGGACAAATGTATGTCAATGCAATGTTTTATTTTTTTATATATATTTTTTTTGACTTGTGCAAATAAGTTTACATTCAAGGTACACGTACCACCCAATCTTGACCCTGTTTTCTGCAAATGTACTTATTAGACAAGAAACCTCATTACAACAACTTGCATTATTTTAATAATAAACATTTACCACATACTTTGACTTTTTTTATTTTTAAAAAATTGTTCTTCAAATAAAAATCCAACGATAAAACGACCCAAGTTGGACGAAATGTGAAATTCTGCCAAGTACGCCCATTGACGAAGCCTTTATGTGCTGTTCTAGTTTTAACGTCCAAGATCCTTCAATAAAAAGTATTGATTTAGTACGAATACGTTAGATACAGTCGTATCGCATGTTCGATAATAGGGTTGTTTTTTTTCAGACCCTCCGACAATACCTCTACAAACGAGCAAATATGACTAATCGATTGTTAGAAATACATAATGTCATAAATAGAAAAGTTAATGGTACAGCACAAAACTGGGTCACTTTCGAAATCTGGTCAGTGACGGACAAACCGATGTAAGATCTCGAGTCTCGTTAAAAGCGTTTGTTTGTAAAATTCTTTTTAAAAACACTTTTGTAGTTTGTTCTTTTAAAAATGTATAACATTGAAATAATTAGGCGGATCATTGAATTATTTTTAAAATTTTGAAATTTACGGCAGTTACACATTGAGTGTCAATGTTTAATCGGCAAAAATTGATGGTATTTTCTTTATGCCACTAAAATTGAAAATTTTAACGATTTTTTAAAATCTCTTTTAACGAACCAATTTTCTTACAGCCTACAAATACAGCCAAAATATCAGTTCTTGTACCTCGTGAAATACGATAGCCACTTGTTTCTTGGGTCCTAGACGAACCTAGAGGACCGAATGGGACTATGGCTGTTTTCTTCTTAGTTCAAAATTTTGTAAACATTGTAAAAATAAGTAATGTTCCGGTGATTTTCTATTAAGCACAGTTCCATACTGAATTCTTATGTAATATGCTTTATGGCGGTTACAACGCGCGATGGCCCTTCATGAGCGGAGGTGCCGTCCAAAACACATTCACGGGGATAAAACATCAAAGGGGTCGTCGGTCGCCGCAACGGTTAAGGCGTTGACACGGCGCTCATCACTGTAAGGTAAAGGTCCCGAGTTCGGAACCAGCGGCCCTGCATTCGAACCCGACATACTTACAAATAGCGTTTTTTCAAGAACACCGGTACCCCGAGGGTTGATATAACCTCTGCTGTTACGAACCCTCATAACAATAAGAAAATAATTTTTAAAAAAGTCAAATGTTTATGCTGTTAATAAAGAATGAACCTTTCTTTCATGTTTGATACCCAAGACAAATCTTTCATCATGTTGCCACAACTAAACAAGCGAATTTTAAGAAATTGGTATTACATATGCCAATGTCTTGATATATTCTCAAAATTATTTGAGGAGGGCAAGATAAATTGTCGTTTTTATGGGTCTATCTCTTTTAATTGCACTTCTGTTATATGTAGATTAGACTTACAATTTTTTTTACACTAAAAAAACTACAAAAAACGGAATACTATGTCTTCATTGGTAATAATAGATTGTCAGTAAAAAGCTCCCCCTAGACAAAAACAGACACCCATTCTTAGAATCCCGGAAACATTCTTTACAGCATCCTATAAAGGAGAGGAAGAACTCAGGAGAGCATCACATTCAATGAGATGGTATACAGATTGCTCAAAAGAAGATACTGAATCGGGTGTTTTCTATACAAACCAAAATATGAGCAATCAAACTAATTATGGAAGTACACTCATTCTTTCAAGCAGAAATACATGCCATCAATGCTTGTGCCCTAGTAAATCTTAAAAGAGGTTACACTGGCAAAAAAAGTCCTCATAAGATCTAATAGCCAAGCAGCTATTAAAGCATTAGCGTGTAAAAACATCACATCAAAATTCGTTAGTGAATGCTTCCAACATCTTCACAACCTTGGGAAACACATCAGCATGATATCTTGGGTGCCAGGACCCAAAGGAATTTAGGGTAACGGAAAAGCAAACACACTGGTCAGAGGAAGATCTACAAGACCATACTTGGGATAACAAAAACAAAACAGAATCCTCCATCATAGAATGGATCCCAATAAAACAAAAGGAGAAGTGTATAAACTCTAGTGGTGCAAGACACAGTAAACTTATGCTAAAACAATCCACACCAAGACTGGCAAACTCACTGCTGCAGCTGGAGAGGGCCAGACAAAGAGGAGTGATAGTTTCTGACATCTGAGAATACATCTACATAAATAAGGGAATCTCATTTGCGGATTATGTTGTGAGCAATGGCTCAAAGGAGACATAACCTAGCGTACAGAACAAACCTAGGGAATGAAATTGTGGCAGCGACAGTAAATGACCAAATACTTCTGAGAAGAAGGATTGAGTCGAATGCTTGGGGAGCACAAACCTCCGCTTCCTAGTATCCATCATCATCATCATCACATTATCCCATAGACCATAAGGTTATCCTACCATTTAAGCAGCAAATTTTTTATAATTTTTCCCTGGGATCAATGGTGACTAAAGTCTGTTGCTGAAACCCCAAAATTCAGATTCGATAAAAAAAAATCTAATTAAAATACCTAAGCAGAATGGTATATGTCTATCCTACAGATGGCTGTAAGACTTAGTTTGGGTCAGGTATTTATGGAAAACAAGGACTATAGTTCATATAAGCTTTGGGTATATGCCACTCTTCATGTGGAGTTTGTGGCTATTACACAAGCCAAGGAAATTAAAAGGCTGGGTATTACCAAAAAAAGAATAGCCTTTTATTGGGTAGTCAGGTCCTTGGTAGTAAAGTCTAGCCATTTAGAATTGCATCTGTATCAGACATTGGGAAAAACAACAAAATTATTCTTGTTTGGTAACAGGGTACCCAGAACGGAGATTCAATGAGGACAATAAATTGGAAAATGAAAGTTCAAAGAGGACACCTATCGGCCCTGTACCCTTTTGCGGCGTACCAACTTGCCAAAAATATAGATTAATCGATCCTTTTTTTAATGGAGTATTCAAGGACAGAAGCATGCAAAAAAGATCATCCAAGGACGATTGCCGAAACTAGTGGCAGAACTACAAAACCTATGACATGTTTGTACTAGAATGATAGGAGGATTGTGGACAGGACTCTGCAGGCTTCAGAGGTGTATGCGTAGACCAATCAGCAGAATCAAACCTATGCAGATATTGCCAGGAAGAAGAAGAAACAGCAGAACATGTTGATGCAAAGGCCTATGCAAGCTGACATTCCTACTCATGGGAGAGGAAAAGCCTAGGCCTGTAGGAAGAAGTCCTTTACTAAGCTTGGGATCTTATGTAGATGCACATAATAGTAGAGGTTGTACAATAGACAGTTGGCAGGGTATAAAATTGAAAGAGGCTGACTCCTTTTAACCTTAAACTTAGTCTTCCTTTCTTCCATTGTGACAAAAGAATTATTGTGGGATTGACCTTTCTTTATTTCAATACCCCAGAAAGTAAAGTACCCTAAGGTAGTTGAGCACTCTCCAGGGTTCCTTTTCACTTAGTTCCCTAGGCGTTAATGTCACCTTTCTGAAGTGGCTGTATCTTTTCTGGGTTAATACTTTGCAGTCACATAGGGCATATTTCAATGTCTCTGCTATTTCATGACAGAGTCGGCAAGTTTCTGTCTCAGTTTTCCCATTTTTGGGTGGTATTAAATGGACAATCACCACTAATTTTTTCTTAATCCTGTCTGCTGAGAAAGAAGTATATCTTTGTTTCCCTGGTTGACAAGTTGAAAAACTTCTTTGGTTGTTTTTTGCATTTGGTGAATTCATCCAGTGTATAGTATCTTTCTCCATACATTTGTTCAGTTACACCTTTAGCGTGTTGAGGGATGTGCTAAGTTGCAGTTATTGGTTCAAAGGACAGCTCTGTTTTTGCTAGTGAGCCTGTGTGTTGCCTTCAATCCCATTGTAATAGAAAAGGAATATTACAAAGAACTCACAATGTAAACCTGAAGTAGGCTTTTAAAATCTGTTCTGCAATTCTGAGATTCACTGTCACATATCCTTCGGTGTTGGTTTTAAGAGATGTTGAGGCCATAGACACTCGCCCCTCACTGGGCACGATGCTAATGTTGTTTCAGTACAAAATCCAAACTAATAAAGCTCCCTGAGCTTCCAATGTCCACTAGGCATTGAGCAGAGATACCATTCACCATAGCCATAGTGATAGCCTCACCATAGCATGGCTCAACTGGTGCAAAAACTTCCCATTCAAAGATGCAATGATAGCTGCGGAGACAGTCTTTGACTTAGGTTCCCTTGTAGGTTTTCAACATACTCTTGCATAGTGGCCACGGGTCCCACAGTTATTACATTCTACATCTTTCGCAGGACAAGAAAAACAAGGATGTCGGTTTTGCCCATAGAAGTAACATCTAGCCCTTTCGGTTTGGATGGTTGTGCAAGCATCTTTGATTTTGTCTGAGAAACTCTCAGGATCAGTCGCGGGCAGTTCTGCCTCCAAACCCGCACATGTATGCTGACTCCGGGAGTATTCCTCAGCCTTTAGGAGGTTATCAGTATTAGAAAAAGCGGGCTATTTAAATCACCACACCCATCAAGCATGGCAATCACATCAGAATTGCCTGATTTCATTTTCCCAAGAGCTGGAGATATGTTAGGCAGCTCCAGACCAGCTTGGTGTGGAAGGTAGAGGAATCTAAAGTGTCCAGTTCTGTTTGCCTCTAAGAATATGTATTTCTGTGCACTTTTTAATCTCTTTTTAAGTGTTTTGTACACATAATTCTATTGCATGGTCTGAGCTTGAAGAATTGATGGTGAGGAGCCTATAGGTTTTGCTAGGTCAAAATTTGTGCCTTTGATTCATTTGTTGGATCTACCTGTGTACCACTTTTTTTTTTTTTTCAACTATGAGGTTATATTAACTCTGCTGCCAGGGGTGCTGACGTTTTTGAAAAGAAGAATTTGTAAGTATGTTGGGTTTGAACCCGGGACCTTTACCTTACAGTAATGAGATGGCCACTAACGCCCCATCAAACCACTTTATATACTTTTTTCATATTTTTATCAGTTAAAAGATTTCTGACCACCATACTAGGGTTCTTTGTGTGACCATCGATGTGACCAGCCGGTAGAGTAATATTAAAATTTTAATTTCATTATAGAAAGTCAAATGACTCGTAAGACACCAGCAGCCTATAAAGATGGTGTATATATGATGTCAGGCGAAGACAGGCCTAGTGCAAGAAGGATATCACAGCTTTTTATGAAAGGCAGTGATGGATTGCCTTCCTCCAGAAATAGGACTGCTCTGCTTGCATTTTTTGGTAACATTATTATCCTTATCACAATATAATTATTATTATTTGAATGATTTTAATGTATTTTTTCTACTGTTTCATAAATATTAGGCCAGGTTGTCAGCAGTGAAGTAGTGATGGCTTCTGAGAGTGGATGCCCTATAGAGGTCCATCAAATACCAATTGACAGGTGTGATGATATGTATGATCCTGAGTGCAAAGGAGGCAAGAGCATACCGTTCCACAGAGCCAAATATGACCCAACGACAGGGCAGAGCCCTAACAGTCCTAGGGAGCAGGTAAATTTTTGCCTATATCTCGATTCCTAGATAATTTAAAAATTTGCCATTAGATCAACCGTGTCACAAGTTGGATAGATGGGAGTTTCGTCTATTCTACAAGTGAGGCTTGGCTGAGCACCATGCGATCTTACATAAATGGTACATTTCTGACGGATGATACTGGGAAGCTGCCGGTCAAAAATACCATGAGGGCTCCGCTTTTCAATCAGCCTGTACCTCATGTGCTTAGGACTCTTTCACCAGAAAGGCTCTTTTGTAAGTATCTAATTAAATTATGTAAATTATGAGAGGTCGATGTTTGGACACAGTACGTTACACGTCAATCATGTAAATTAAACGTTTTTCTGAAAGAAAATATTGATAACAAGATATTGTTGGTAGGTGATTGTAATGTGAGAATAGGATCCTCCCAAATAATTCCAAAAGAACTTTTTATTAACAATTGTAAGTGTAGTAAATGGTTTAGACAATCAAATGAGACAGGTAAAATGTTTTTAGATATGTGCGATGATCTTGATTTGATCATTTTAAATGGCAGATTTCCCCGTGACTTCAAAGGTGAGTTCAATTTTGTGGAGAGTATGGGCCATCCGTGAATGATCTCTGCTGTGTTCTGTTGCAGTGCATAGATTTGATTGAAGACTTCAAGGTGCTTTCTGAACCATTTTCAGACCATCTTCCCCTTTATTTCTCTTTATCCATTGTAACTACCCCAGATGATAATGTGTTGCCTCTTTACCCTCAGTTAGTTTGGTGGGATAGTGCTTCAAGTGCTTACAGGAAAAATATTGTGAAAATTCTTAAAAATTCCGATGAGATTTTTTGTGGATCCTCAAAGATGCTTTAGTGGGGGGGCCACGGTAGCCGAGTGGTTAAGGCGTCAGACTCTCAGCTAGTAGATCCCGCGGTTGTTGGTTCAGTCCCCACTGTCGCCTCTGGACTTTTTCTGGCGCCTAAGGGGACCGGTGGCTGCAATTGAAAGAAATTGACATGGCACTCATCAATGGAAGGGTCGGGATCGGATCTCAGCGACCCTGAATTTGATCCCAACCCCCTTTAAAAATGAGTTTCTTCGATGGAAGAACGCCGGTACAATGTGGGCTCAAGTTCACATTTGTGTTGTTAGCCCTCCCCCAAAATATGGAGCCGGGATAAAGTACAATAAGCTGTACAGCTCAGCTGCAGTGCTCAGGAGGGAACTCCTCCAGTCCCTGATATCAAAAAAAAAAATGCTTTAATGGCAATTGTAAAAAAAGCTTACCCTGTCTCCGAATCCAATTCTTCAACAAGGTTTGAAAGAAAACAACTATAGTTTTACAGTAAATGTTTCCATGCAAGAAATCGGTCTTTTAGACTTTTAAATTTCTTTCGCCAAACTTAATCTACCTACACCCAAATGGCCTACAAGAACTCCATTAATGAGTACAAAAGTATTTGTGCAGCTAAAAGAGGGATTTCCTCACTTCTACGGCTAGAAAATTAGAGCAAATAAACGAGCCGAATGAATTTTGGAAACAAGTGAACCACTTTAAAAGAAAAAGAATGGTCCGCAGATCCAATATTTTAATGGATCAGTGGGTGTACCACTTTAATATTCTGCTCAACCCTGAAATTAATGTAGTATCAACTTTGTACGCAGAATCATTTATTCAGGATCGATATTTAGATGCACCTTTTACTCAGGATGAGTTGACGGCAGTAATTTCCGGTTTAAAGAATGGAAAAACTCCTGGTTACAACAGGGTAAGTTATGAGTTCTACAAATTTGCACCCAATATTTTTAAAGAAACCCCTGCTTCTTTCAGCCCGTCAGTTATTTTTCCTCTCTTCAAGCACGGAGATATCAACGAGGTTGCCAACTATAGGGGTATCTCTTGCATAGATGCAATCACTAAGATATTTTCTGGTCTATTACTGCTGCGTCTTGAAACTTAAATATCTAATAATCATTTATTGTCTGAATTTTAAACAGGTTTTAGATGAACCTATTGTACTGTTGACAATCTCTTTGTGTTGATAAATATTATTAAACTCCGTTTCCTTGAAAGAGGTAAGAAGGCATATTGTTTCTTTGTAGATTTTCGGGCTGCGTTTGACCGAGTAAACAGAAAAGCGCTTGTTTTAAAACTTTTTAATATTGGGGTCTCAACCAAATTCATAAATTTTATATTCAGGTTCTCAGTCTGCAGTACATGGAAAAGAAGGTATTTCAGAGTGGTTTTATGTGAACTCGGGGGTAAGGCAAAGGTGTATGCTAGGTTCACTTCTGTTCTCATTATTTTTAGATGACCTGCCAGCTGCTTTAGATTCTGGTGTCAGAATCGGCCATACATTGATTAACATTCTAATGTACACTGATGATATTGTTCTCATCGTCAATAATGCAGCTCCGACAAAAATTTTCCAGTCTCCGACCAAAAATTTAAGTCAAATGTAAATCAACCTCCGGCAGACTTCCATGCCATAAATTTACTTTAAATTATATATTATTTAATATTTATAACTATTCTTTTTTGGCAATAAAAGTATATTATTATTATTATGTAAATTATGAACTTGTGTCTGGGAGTTTGTTATTTTTGAAGGGCCTGCATATAAACAGTTTTGAAATACCTAATGGGCAGTACCTGAAAACATTTTTTTTTTTTTTTTTTTTATTATTGAAACAATAATCTATACTGTATTATATCATTTATTTATTGATTTTAACAAATTGGCAAAATTTATAGCTAAGAGCAGGAGAGTTAGCATTATAATCACAGGCATTTGTTTGATCAAATAATTTAGAATTTAACTATTTCAGTTATTAATTCATACATATTTGTAACTACATATTGTCTTTTTAGTATTGGGTGATCCTAGAAGTAATCAAAATCCAGCCTTACTTTCATTTTCAATTCTGTGGTTTAGATGGCATAATAAACTAGCACAATTGGTCCAAAAAGAATATCCGGAATGGCCAGATGAAGAAGTCTTTCACCGGGCCCGACGTCTCCTTATTGCTCATCTTCAGGTATTTACTCCTTTTAAATTGAGCATGTTTTGTTTTTATGTACACGTTAATTTATTTCTATTTCAGAACATCATAGCATATGAGTACTTGCCAGCGTTTACAGGCCAAGAGTTACCAAAATATTCAGGGTACAAGTTGGATACTCATCCGGGTGTATCTCATGTTTTTCAGTCAGCAGCGTTTAGATTTGGGCACACGCTAATACCTCCTGGGATATATAGAAGGGATGGGAAGTGTAATTTTAGAGAGACCGCGATGGGTAATCCGGCTTTGCGACTCTGCTCGCATTGGTGGGATTCGAGTGTAAGTTTTCAAAAGCCCAACTAGAAATCGTATATCAAATTTGGTATTAATTTTTTTTCTCAATTTGAAGGATGTTTTGGGAGAAACCAGTCTGGAGGAAGTTCTTCTTGGAATGGCTTCTCAGCTTGCAGAGAAAGAAGATACAACGTTATGCTCTGATGTGAGAGATAGACTTTTTGGCCCAAATGAATTCTCAAGGCGAGATCTTGGTGCATTAAATATAATGAGAGGGAGAGACAATGGCCTCCCTGATTATAATACTGTAAGATTAGGTCAATTGTAACATAAAGAAACGAATCATGAAATATTCATGTTTTTTTAATTTTTAGGTCCGGTCTTTTTTCAATTTGCCAAAACATGAAAAATGGGTGGATATAAATCCCGAACTGTTCGCTGCAGATCCAACTCTAGAGGAGAAACTATCTTCAGCTTATGGCGGTTCGATTGACAACATTGATTTATACATTGGTGGAATGTTAGAAAGTAAAGATGGGCCTGGTGAACTCTTCTCAGCAATTATCATGGACCAATTTGTTAGATTGAGGGATTCAGATAGATTCTGGTTTGAAAATAAAGAAAGTGGAATTTTCACTGAAAAAGAAATAGAAGAAATAAAAAAAGTCACTTTGTGGGATGTTATCGTCAATGCAACCGACATAGATCCGGCTACTTTACAAAAGGATGTTTTCTTTTGGTCAGAAGGTGATCCATGTCCACAACCAGCTATGCTTAATGCTTCCATGCTTGAGCCATGTTCGTACCTTAAAGGATATGATTATTTTGAGGTATTTTAACAACTTTGAATAAGGATTTAGACTATTAATTCTCATCATAATGAACTTTTAATTTTTTTCTGTGTAAACAAATTGATTCCTGTTGTCTGATCATTTCAAATCATCTTGGTCTGCCTACCCTTGATGATTTGGACATTTAGGTGCATTTCAGAATCTTGTCCAATTCCAAGAATGTTGGAAACAACCAAACTACAGGCTCACCACACTCCACCACTTTAATTCCTTAATAATAAATCTATTATATTCCCTGTTGAGTTGTTTTATTATCACAAGGAAATACATTCTAAAATATTATATTTGATGTTTGATAACTATTGATTATAAAAAAATTTAGGGAAGTGAACTGGCTTATGTCTACGCCTGTGTATTCCTGGGCTTTGTGCCATTAATAACTGCCGGAGCGGGTTATGGCGTTGTTAAACTTCAAAATCGACGAAGAAGACAATTGAGGATGAGACAGGAAGAAATGAAATCTGGGAATAAATCATCGAGTGCTACCGTTGACAAAATGGCAGTTAGGTAACTCATTTTTAGATTTATTTCTCAGATTGAATTCTCTCATAGATTTATTTTAAAAAGAATTATCTTTGAATATCAAGATATTGTTACAAATTCTGTTCGTTTAAATAGCTCGCTTTTTTGTAGAGAATGGCTTCATGCTAATCATAGACGATGCGTTAAAGTAAGGTTTGGCCCAGAGGCATATTTGCATACGGTTGACCGAAAAGGTGAAAAATTACGCACCGTAAATTTTAAAAATACAGATACAGTCACAGTAGAAGAATCAGTGGTAAGCAATTAGTTTACAATATTATGTGTTTGTCAGTACAATACAAACATTTTATTACAGTCTCCAGAAAGAGGAAAGAAAAAACGACCGATGGTGTTAGTGAGGGTGCCCAGAGATCATGATCTAGTGCTTGAATTTGACTCTTTATCAGCAAGAAGGAAATTTATAAACAAATTAGATTCATTCTTAACATCTCAAAAGAAACATCTAGTCATAATACAAGTACGTTATTTAAGTTGTAAAAAAAATTCTAATTTTACTGTTCTGTATTGTGTTTTATCCAGTCTGGCAGAGAAGCAATGCTTTCTAAAGCAGAAACAAAGGAGAGAAGGCAGAGACGCCTAGAGCACTTCTTCAGAGAAGCTTACGCTCTTACTTTTGGACTTAAACCCGGTGAAAGGCGGAGGGGGTCAGACCACGCAGACGGTGATGTCGTAATGCGTACATCGCTTTCCAGGGCTGAATTTGCATCTGCCCTTGGAATGAAGCCTGATGATATTTTTGTTAGGATGATGTTCAACATAGTTGACAAAGACGGAGACGGCAGAATATCATTCCAAGAATTTTTAGATACAGTGGTTCTGTTTTCACGAGGAAAGACTGAAGACAAACTGCGAATAATATTTGACATGTGCGACAACGATAAAAACGGTGTTATCGACAAAGGGGAATTTTCAGAAATGTTAAGGTCACTTGTAGAAATTGCAAGGACTACAAGCCTATCGGATCAACACGTGACAGAACTAATAGACGGAATGTTTCAAGTAAGCCTGGAAAAATTAATAAAATTTAAAAACTGAAGTTTTATTACTTGTAAATACAATTAATTTAATCATTGATCAAAATATTAAAGTCATAATATTATAAATAATCAAATTTATCAATGTATCAGTGTATAACTGACAAAACATTTTTGTCATTTTCAAATATTTGGTTTAAAAATTGTCTTTACATTAATTTTTGTATCACTTTGATATTAAATATTTAATTAATTCTTTCAAATAGTAATTTTGTTTTATAGAATGCTGGACTGGAGCAGAAGGACTTTTTAACATATGCAGATTTCAAGCTTATGATGAAAGAATACAAAGGCGATTTTGTGGCTATTGGCTTGGATTGTAAAGGAGCGAAGCAAAACTTCCTGGACACTTCGACAAATGTCGCAAGAATGACAAGTTTTCAAATTGAACCAATAATTGATGACGATAAACCATGGATTACAAAGAGTTATGATTGCATAGTTACATTCTTAGAAGAAAATCGACAGAACATTTTTTATTTATTCCTTTTCTATGTGGTAACAATTGCATTATTTGTTGAAAGATTTATACGTAAGTTTCTTGTTTGTATTATTTGAAATTTTTCTTCAAAGCGAGACTTTCGAATGTATGTTTTTAGACTATTCATTTCTGGCGGAACACACCGACCTCAGGCACATAATGGGCGTTGGCATAGCAATAACAAGGGGTTCTGCGGCATCTCTGTCATTCTGTTATTCGCTAGTTTTGCTAACAATGTCCAGAAATCTGCTTACAAAATTAAAAGAGTTTCCGATACAGCAGTACATACCTCTTGATGCACACATAGTCTTCCACAAAATTGCAGCTTGCACAGCCCTTTTTTTCTCTTTGCTCCACACTGTCGGTCACATCGTTAACTTCTACCACGTTTCAACCCAACCAGTCGAACACATACACTGCCTCACAAGTGAAGTCCACTTTTCTTCAGATTACAAGCCAGGGATAACATTCTGGCTTTTCCAAACAGTAACTGGTACATTAATCTTCATTTTTGTTAACTACTTTATAGAGAATTTAAATTAAATATTGTAAATTGATTTCCCAGGAATTACTGGCGTTCTACTGTTCATAGTGATGACAATTATATTTGTATTTGCTCATCCGACTATTAGAAAGAAAGCATACAAATTTTTTTGGTCGGCACACAGTCTCTATGTTGTATTGTATTTGCTTTGTTTAATTCATGGTCTTGCTAGACTGACTGGACCTCCAAGATTTTGGCTATTTTTTATCGGTCCAGGCATTGTCTACACATTGGATAAGGTAAACATTTTATGCCATTAGAAATAATGTAATTTTTTTAAAGCTTGAGAAATGATATCTTGATATTTTTAAACAATAGTCTGATTAAAACAAACTCTAGGTTTTAAATTTTGTATTTAATAAATAGTAGACACCGATGATGACAAGTTTTTCTAATATTTTCCATGGTAAAGTTACAACCTGAATATTTTTGTTACAATTTTAGGTAGTAAGTGTAAGAACAAAGTATATGGCCTTGGATGTCCTCGAAACTGAACTATTGCCGTCAGATGTTATCAAAATTAAATTTTACCGTCCTCCCAACTTCAAATATCTTTCTGGACAGTGGGTCAGACTTTCATGCACATCATTCAGAAGTGAAGAATTCCACTCGTTTACGCTTACTTCTGCCCCGCATGAAAATTTCCTCTCTGCGCACATCAAGGCCCAAGGGCCATGGACGTGGAAGCTGCGTAATTATTTTGATCCTTGCAACTTCAACACAGAACTTGATCAGCCAAAGGTAAGCCGTTAAAGCCATTAAATAATCTTCCATGGGAGTGAATTCGATATATGTTCCAGATAAGACTTGAAGGCCCTTTTGGAGGAGGAAACCAGGACTGGTATAAATTTGAAGTGGCGGTTATGGTTGGTGGTGGTATTGGAGTTACACCTTATGCATCAATCCTAAACGATCTCGTATTTGGGACTTCTACTAATAGATACAGTGGTGTTGCTTGTAAGAAGGTTAGTAATTTTATTGTCCATCTCACCATCTTACTAAAACCAGCAGTGCAATACTGTACTCTGAAATTTTGTTGATAAAAAAAAGCCCAGTTTCTGATAATTCTGTTTGTATACATGTTAAAATCATATAATAAGTAAATCAGGATAATCAAGGACATTACAACTGTTAAAAGACATTTTTTATGTGTGGTACTGACGATAAATATTTCTGTACATAATGTTTTAAATATGGAGTTTATGTAATCAATGCATATAACTTTATAGGTGTACTTTCTATGGATTTGCCCTTCACACAGGCATTTTGAATGGTTCATCGAAGTTCTTAGAGACGTTGAAAAGAAGGACGTAACAAACGTTTTAGAAATACATATATTTATTACTCAATTTTTCCACAAGTTTGATCTTAGAACAACAATGCTGGTGAGTTATTGCGAATTAAAATGTTTAAATTTGGAAAAAAAATATATAACTTTATTTTTCAGTATATTTGTGAAAACCACTTCCAACGCTTGTCTAAAACTAGTATGTTTACTGGTTTGAAAGCAATAAACCACTTTGGAAGGCCAGATATGTCTTCGTTCCTCAAATTTGTACAGAAAAAACACAGCTATGTAAATTATAAAATTATTTTTAAATAATAAAACATTATCTATTTAAAGGAACGAATAATTAAAAACTGTCTTATTTCAGGTAAGTAAAATAGGTGTATTCAGCTGTGGACCAAGACCGCTCACTAAGAGCATAATGTCAGCATGCGAAGAGGTTAATAAAGGAAGAAAGCTACCATACTTCATTCACCACTTTGAAAACTTTGGCTAAAACCAATTGAAGTTGTTAGTTGTTTGAATGTAAACTACTTAATTCAGTTGGAAAAAAATCTATATGTAAATATAAAAATGTTAAAGAAAAATTGTCCTTATGTTGTAAATAATAAATGTCAACCAAATAAAAATCTATATTGCATCATGTAGATTTAAATACTACATGCATCCTACTTGTTGACATTATTTTTCCCAAACTGAAGTGCCATTTAGCCTTCTTGTTTCAGGCATTAGTTATTTGACTTATCTTGTATTTATATACTATATGTATTTATGTATTATATAAATAATTTCAACTTAAAAAATATCAATGAAATTTTTATTACAACTATATGTACAATATTTATTAAATTTTTTAAATTTATACTCATGCGTTTAAAAAATTAATTCCATGCATAAATTTCTGAAGAGTATTAGTTGATTTAAGATGGTTATCCTGCCAAAGCTGTAGCACCACTCAAACTGGTGTGGACATAATTTTTACCAGCACCAGCACATCCTGAGCTTTTGGGAATTCCAACAACAGAACTGGAAGCAATAGCAAATGGATGCAAGGGAGATTTAAATGTTTTATTACTCAAATTTGCAGTCTTGCTTTGCTCATTATTGTTACAATTAAGAAATTTGGAATTATGTTTGCTTGGGGATCCTTTATTGTTTTTCTGTTTTGCTTTACTGTTTCTATTTTGTGATTCTCTTGTTGATTGTTTATTTTGACTGTTATCCTTTCTGTTTGTTGTTCTATTTTGTTGGCTTAGGTTTTTTTCATTATTTCTTTTGGGTTTGTTAGTAGATTTAGCAAGATGGTTTTGTTTGTTATTGCTTAAAGAATTATTTTTTGATTTCTTTTGTACCCTGTTGTTTTCCTTCTTCCATTTACTTTTATTTCCTCCTCCACTTCTACTCGTACCATTGTTGTTTTTGGGTTTATTTGTTGATGTCTTTTCCTTATTATCTTCTGTTTTACGTCGTTTGCTTTCATTTTTTGAATTATTTTTTCTTAGTATATTTTTAGATTGACCTGGACGTTGTTGTATGTTTGGGTTTGAAGAATTACCTATTGATTTATTTTGTCCCGCAGTGTTTTTTCCATTTGCTTTACTTTCATTTCTTCCTCCACCTTTACTTGTTGTATTATTTCTGTTTTGAGACCTATTTGTTGAATTTCTATTATTACCTTTCCTGCTTGTTGATTTATTTTGTCCCGCAGTGTTTTTTCCATTTGCTTTACTTTCATTTCTTCCTCCACCTTTACTTGTTGTATTATTTCTGTTTTGAGATCTATTTGTTGAATTTCTATTATTACCCTCTATTATTACCCTTCCTGCTTGTTGATTTATTTTGTCCCGCAGTGTTTTTTCCATTTGCATTACTTCCATTTCTTCCTCCACCTTTACTTGTTGTATTATTTCTGTTTTGAGATCTATTTGTTGAATTTCTATTATTACCCTTCCTGCTAGTTGATTTATTTTGTCCCGCAGTGTTTTTTCCATTTGCTTTACTTCCATTTCTTCCTCCACCTTTACTTGTTGTATTATTTCTGTTTTGAGATCTATTTGTTGCATTTCTATTATTACCCTTCCTGCTTGTTGATTTATTTTGTCCCGCAGTGTTTTTTCCATTTGCATTACTTCCATTTCTTCCTCCACCTTTACTTGTTGTATTATTTCTGTTTTGAGATCTATTTGTTGAATTTGTATTATTACCTTTCCTGCTTGTTGATTTATTTTGTCCCGCAGTGTTTTTTCCATTTGCATTACTTCCATTTCTTCCTCCACCTTTACTTGTTGCACTATTTCTGTTTTGAGATCTATTTGTTGAATTTCTATTATTACCCTTCCTGCTTGTTGATTTATTTTGTCCCGCAGTGTTTTTTCCATTTGCTTTACTTTCATTTCTTCCTCCACCTTTACTTGTTGTATTATTTCTGTTTTGAGACCTATTTGTTGAATTTCTATTATTGCCTTTCCTGCTTGTTGATTTATTTCGTTTGGTATCATTTTTTAAAACCTCATTTTCCTGTTTCTTCTTTGGACGGGTTTGTCTATTTTTGCTTGAAGAATTACCCCTTGGTTTATTTTGTCCCGCAGTGTTTTTTCCAGTTGCCTTACTTCCATTTCTTCCTCCACCTTTACTTGTTGTATTGTTTCTATTTTGAGATCTATTTGTTGATTTTCTATTATTATTCTTTCTGCTTGTTGATTTATTTTGTTTGGTATCATTTTTTAAAACCACATTTTCCTGTTTCTTCTTTGGACGTGTTTGTCTATTTTTACTTGGAGGATTACTGTCAGATTTCTTCGGTGGCCTATTGTTTTTCTTGTTCTTGTTACTTTTATTTCTTCCTCCATTTCTAGTAGTACTGTTTCTGTTTTTAGGTTTGTTTGTTGAGTTTTTATTTTTAGATGTACTTGCACGTTTTTGTACATCTTTGCTTGACGAATTGCTTTTTGATTTCTTTTGTCCCCAACTGTTCTGTGCAGTTACTTTACTGTTATTTCTTTCTCCACGTTGACTTGTTGTATTGTTTTTATTCTGCGATCTATTCATCAATTTATTTTTTTTATCCTTCCTGCTTGTTGATTTATTTGGTTTTGTATTATTTTTTAAAACTACATTTTCCTGTTTTTTCTTTGGACGTTTTTGTTTATTTTTGCTTGATGAATTACCTTTAGATATCTTTGGTGGCCCTTGGTTTTTCTTGTTCATTTTACTTTTATTTCTTCTTCCTCTTCTAGTTGCACTATTTCTGTTTTGGGGTTTATTTGTTGATTTTTTATTGCAATTGTTATCTGTTTTACGTTGTTTGCTTTCATTTTTTGCTTGTTTCCTTGTGGGCTTATTTTTAGGTTTATGTGGGCGTTTTTGTATGTTTTTGCTTGAAGAATCATCTCTTGATTTATTTCGTCGCCCACTATTTTTTCCATTTGCTTTAGTTCCATTTCTTCCTCCACCTTTACTTGTTGTATTGTTTCTATTTTGTGATCTATTTGTTGAATTTCTATTATTATTTTTATTGTTATTGTTACTTTTATTTCTTCCTGCATTTATAGTTGCACTGTTTCTGTTTTTTGATTTATTTGTTGATTTTTTATTTTTATCCTTCCTGCTTGTTGATTTATTTGATTTTGTCTCATTTTTTAAGACTACATTTTCCTGTTTTTTCTCTGGGTGTTTTTGTTTATTTTTGTTTGATAAATTCATTTTAGATTTTTTTGGTGGCCCATTGTTTATCTTGTTCGTTTTATTTCTGTTTCTTCTTCCACTTCTAGTTACACTATATCTGGTTTTGGGCTTATTTGTTGATTTTTTATTATTATTGTTATCTGTTTTACGTTGTTTGCTTTCATTTTTTGGTTGTTTCCTTCTGGGTTTATTTTTAGATTTACCTGGATGTTTTTGTATGTTTTTGCTTGAGGAATCACCTTTTGATTTCTTTTGTTCCCCTTTGCTTTTTGCTGTTGCTTTACTTTTATTTCTTCTCCTATTGGTATTTTTTGTGCTATTTCTATTTTGTGATCTATTTATTGATTTGTTATTCTTATCCTTACTCCTTGTTGATTTATTTTGTTTTGTGTCATTTTTTAAAACTGCATTTTTCTGTTCCATCTTTGGACGTTTTTGTTTATTTTTGCTTGATGAATTTCCTTTGGATTTCTTTGGTGGCACATTGTTTTTCTTGTTTGTTTTACTTCTATTTCTTCTTCCACTTCTAGTTGCACTATATCTGTTTTTGGGTTTATTTGTTGATTTCTTATTCTTATTGTTTTCTGTTTTGCTATGTTTGCTTTCATTTTTTGATTGTTTCCTTCGGGGTTTATTTTTAAATTTACTTGGACGTTTTTGTTTCTTTTTGTTTGAAGATTTACCTTTTGATTTCATTTGTGCCCCGTCGTTTTTTGCTTTTGTAGTATTTTTATTTCTTCCCCTATTTGTACTTGTTCTGCTGGTATTATTTGTTGATTTGCTATACTTACCCTTCCGGCTTGTCGATTTATTTGGTTTTGCATCATTTTTTAAAACCACATTTTTCTGTTTCTTCTTTGGACGTTTTTGTTTATTTTTTCTTGAAGAATTACTTCTTGAATTCTTTTGTGCCCAATTGTTTTTTGCTTTGGCATTACTTTTATTTCTTCCTACATTTGTATTTTTGCTGTTTCTATTTTGCGATCTATTTGTTGATTTGTTGTCCTTATTCTTCCTGTTTTTTGTTTTACTTGGTTTTGTGTCATTTTTTAAAACCACATTTTTTTGGTGCTTGTTTAGATGGTTTTGTCTGTTTTTGCTTTTAGAGTAACCACTTGATTTCTTTTGTACCCCATTGTTTTTAGTGGTTACTTTTCTTTTTTGTCCTCCAGCATTTCCTCTTGTTCTGTTTCTGTATTTAGGTTTATTAGTTGATTTATTATACCTGTTGTTTTTCAATTTACCTGGACGTTTTTGTTTTTTATTTTCATTTCTTGTCCTGTTTTTTGATGTATTTGTTGAATTTGCTTTCTTATTGTTATTCCTCCTGTTTGGTTTCTGAACTTTTTTCTTCTTCTTTCTTGAATTATTCCTTCTTGATTTGTTTGTCGATTTGGGACCTTTTTGTATATTTCTCCTTGAAGAATTAACTTTTGATTTTTGTATACCATTATTTATTTCATTGTCTTTACTTTTATTGCCTCCTCCTTTTCCTTTACTTATGATGTTTCTGTTCGGTGATCTATTTGTTGATTTTGCTTTCTTATTGTTATTCCTTCTATTTGGTTTCTGCATTTTTTTCTGTTTCTTCCTTGAATTATTCCTTCTTGATTTGTTTGTAGATTTGGGATGTTTATGTATATTTCTCCTTGAAGAATTACCTTTTGATTTTTGTAGACTGTTACCCTGTTGACTTCTATTTCCATTTCTATTTTGTTTTCTATTTCCATTTCTTGTACTGTTTCTATTTCTTGGTATATTTGTTGATTTTGCTTTCTTATTGTTATTCCTTCTGTTAGGTTTCTGCACTTTTTTCTTCTTAGTTCTTGAATTATTCCTTCTTGATTTGTTTGTCGATTTGGGACCTTTTTGTATATTTCTCCTTGAAGAATTAACTTTTGATTTTTGTATACCATTATTTTTTTCATTGTCTTTACTTTTATTGCCTCCTCCTTTTCCTTTACTTATGATGTTTCTGTTTGGTGATCTATTTGTTGATTTTGCTTTCTTATTGTTATTCCTTCTATTTGGTTTTTGCACTTTTTTCTGTTTCTTCTTTGAATTATTCCTTCTTGATTTGTTTGTAGATTTGGGATGTTTATGTATATTTCTCCTTGAAGAATTAGCTTTTGATTTTTTTACGTTGTTTTTCTCTTTTGGTTTACTTTTATTCTGTTCTCCATTTCTTCTACTTTTGCTGTTTCTGTTTCTTGTGTTATTTGGTTTATTATTATTTTTTAAAACCATATTTTGCCTTGTCTTTTTAGTATTATTTCTTCTTGGTTTATTTGTAGATTTATGAGGATAATTTTGTAGGACTTTACTTTTATTTCTTCCTTCATTTCTATGTCGTTTTTTGTTTATGTTTTGCGATCGAATTCCTGATTTTGTATTCTTATTGTTCCTTCTTTTTATTATTTTATTTGGTTTAGAAACATTTTTTAAGGCTAGGTCTTTCTGCTTCTTCTTTGCGTTATTACTTCTTCCTTTGTTTGCAGGTTGATAAAGATCTTTTTGTACTTTTTTCCTCGGTGACTTACCTTTTAATTTACTTTGCACTCTATTGTTTTTATTTTTGTCTTTGATCTTATTTTGTGTGCTGTTTCTGTTCGGTAATTTTTTTGTTGGTGCATTAATTTTTTTAATATTATTTTCTGTTGACCTTTTGCGATTATTGTGTAATGTTTTCTTATTCATCCTCATTTTAACGTTCGGTGTATTTGTGGATTCTTTTTTCAATTTTGTTGTCCCACTTGGTTGATTCATGCTAGAAAAGTTAACTGCTCGTTTTGTTCTTATGTAGTGGTCTTTCTTCACGCCAGAAGTTGATTGTGTTTTAGTGTTAATATTTTTGGTATGGTTTTTAGTTTCTTTGCTTCTTCTAGTATCAATTGTTAGTTGAATTTTTTTCTGTTTTTTTCTACTTCTTTTCTTCCAATTATTTGTAGCTGTTTTCATTTTATTCAGTTTGCTTATGTTTATATAATCTCCAAAATTCATACTTCTTTTCATTTTTGATCTTACCTCCATTTCTTTCTTGATATTTCTTAAATAGTTGTTTGGTTTTTCAATAATAAAATATTCAAAAAATATTTTTATGGTATTGAATTTTTTTTTGTTTCTCATTTTTTGATCATGTCCTGTCTTATTCTTCTTAGCCAAGTCTGAACTTTGACTCTTTTTAGATTTTTTATTTTTCCAATATATTTTATATTTCTGTAATTTTACACTGTTTTTAATTATCATTTTGATGTTGCAATTAGAATTAAATTCCTTTCGTGCAATCAAATTCTCTCCATGCCAATCAGAATTATGTCTATGTGTTATATTTCTACTGATCAAAGTTTTAATTATTGTTCGACTCACAAAGACAAATTTGTTCAAATTTAAATTAGTGAAAAATATATTTTTAATACTGTGTCTGTATCGTTTCTTTTGACTGTGAGGAATACTAGCAGAATTAGAATCATACATTTTTTTGGCTCTGTTGTTTATATTCACCATGTATTTAAATTTAAGTTCATTATTTGTTATGTGCTTTTTGTACATTCTTTGTTTATTTAATTCTGTTTGTGTAATCATCATTGCAATATAATTTTCATAATTGGTATTTCTGTACCTAAATGTTGTTACATTCAGATTTTTATCTTTTATTTGTCCTTGTTCATTCTGCCCAGTTGGCATTCCATTTATAAATGTTTGATTGTTTGAATTTGGGTCGTTAGCATGATTTAGTTTTGAACTAATTAGGTTTCTATTTTTATTTCCTTCATTTTTTGATAATTTGGAGATATTTATTAAATATGGTTTATTTATCTTTCCTTTTTCATTTTTATCTCTTGTTAATCCTCTTTTCCAGTGAGAACATCTGAATTTGTAGCTTTGAATTTGTATTTTCACTTGTTGCCTGTCTTTGTCTTTATTCTTGTTCGGATGACTTTTCAATTTATTGTAATACTTTTGGGTATTTATTTTTTCACTCACAATTTTTAAACGTGTATCCCTTACTTTATAGATAAATACGTGACTTGCAAGCGGGCGGATCCAGTTAAAGTTATTTTCCGACCTTGTCGTTAAATACCAACAAAATGTGAAATGGACAAAAGCTCCATAGCACACCAAGGCAATGATCAGACCTGAAAAATTAAATTAAATATATAAAAACATATTTTCTCAATTTTTAATTAAACAAAATAAAATGCTAATTTTTAACAATCTTTAATATATACTTTTTCCTATACAACAATTTATGCATGTCTCATTTATAGCTTGATCATCTCTGATCATCATGTTGTTTCTGTTCTCACCAGTTTTCTCTCTCAGATAAATTTTGGTCTCAGTCAACATCGAACTTCTTTCTTTGGTAACTAGTCTGCAGGCAATTTTTATTTCATCGGAGAAAATAACTAAAAGACCAACCTCTGTAAGATATATATTAGTAAAAACTGTGTACGATGTGTGTACGATAAAAATGTGTAAAAGTGTACGATAAAAGTAAGAAAGAAAATAAAAAGAAGCCCATTATTTTAAAAATAATAAATATGTAATCTTATTATGAAATTTCTCCAACTGATCAGTGTGAAGATGAAACTGAAGTTTGGCTAGTGACAGAAGAAGACAGGCTAACCAAAAATGATTCGAAACAGTCAAACTGAATATAACGTTAAAAATTTAAATTTATTTAAAACTATTGGGTTGACCTGAAAATAATGCACATATAAAATAAAAACATTTAAATAAATGATTTTAAACATTTTTATTTATTAAAATACCCTCCATCACTCTCAATATCCTTCTCCAAGCGTGATAGCAACTTTTCTATATCCTCTGAATAGAATTTTGAGTCGTCATTTTTAACAAATTCTATTTCAATATTTTCAATTGCTTTAAGTTTGTCAGTGACAGTCAATTTGCTAACTGAAAGTTATCTGCAAGTTCTCAAACAGTCACAACAATATTTTCACTGAACGAGGATTATCTCAAAGGATAAGCTAATCCCCAACCGTAGGCTTGGGAGTGCAAGATGAGACACCAAAGGACGAGGAAAAGCTGTTTGAAGGCACCTGCCTTTTTTTTGTAAATGGCAAGGAGTTAGTTGCGTATGTCATAGATCACTTATTTTTATTTATTTATTTTTAAATCTGAATACATTTATTTTTTAGAAGGTTGAAAGAAAAAAGAAAAAAAGTGCCATAAAACAAACAATTTCACTAATTCTATAAATCTAATATTACAATATAAACATATGTGATCAACTGTGATAATACCTACTCAATTCCTATTGCAAAAAGAGAAAGAAGCTGTAGTCCATTTGCTTTCCACAACAGATATTAGAGAAAACACAGCTCTATATTCCTCAACATTTCGCACCAGACTTTTGGACACCTAGCCTTTGTATTCCAGGACTTGGCGCTTATGGACTGCATTTCTTTAGATCCATCCACTCCTGGACAGTGGCTCATACTACTCCAAGGACTACCTGTTTCTTGATCAAAGCATGGCACATCTCGCTTTACCGTAAAAGCCTTTATTTGTACCAGCATGACAATTTCTACTGAGGACTCCATCGTTGACTGGAACTACGCAGGCAAGGCCCATCTCTAAAGAAAGTTTGATAACCATTATTTCTTCTAGATCTTCAGCCATCTTGAACACTTGTTGAGATATATTGATTATTGTAAACTGTCTTAAATTATTTCTTTAAGCTCCTCCTTGCCATATTTCAAACATTTGAATGTATAAGAATAACAATTTTCTTTTATTTTTTGGGGGGGTAATTTTATAACAATATTTTCAAAAACGAGGAGCTTATCTCAAAGGATAAGCTAATCCCTAACCGCAGGCTTGGGAATGCGAGCTGAGACACCAAAGGACGAGGAAGGACTCTCTCTCAAGCTGTTTGAAGACATCTGCCTTTTTTTTTGTAAATGGCAAGGAGTTAGTTGCGTATGTCATACATCACTTATTTTTTTTTTTTTTTTTTTTTTTTTTTTTTTTTTTTTTCTGATTTTTCATTTCCTTTTACACTCGTAAGGAAACGAGTTGCTTCATGTGAAGGGGATTCATGCAAAGATCATAGTACAGTTGATTTTCTACGATCAAAGCTTCCAGAACATTCATCTAGGCAAGAAATCCTTTCACGACTTTCTTTGTCTTCAAACCTAAAGTCTCTCTCAAGAAATTTTTAAGCCGGAACGTAACTCTTACTTACATTGCCATTGCTGCATACTTCATTAAGGTTTCTGGCCATTTGGGCATCATTCGGACTGAGTTTCAACTTGTAAAACAAAATTAGTTGAAAATCACAGTTGGCATCTTAGTGAATTACTGAACTATCCCCAAGTAATGAAATGGTATAGGATTAAAAAGTGTTGACATCCATCAACCCATCAAAATGTAAAAAGTTTATTATACAGGGTGAATTGCTACTCGTGCTACAAACTTCTCCAGTAGATTCTTCACCCTAAAATGAACAAAAAAGTTCATATTGTCCATGGTCCGATTCTCAACCATTTCAGAGTAATTTCGCTTTTTATCGATTTTGAAAGATATCACGTCCTGGCGTCGGAAAATCGTGATATCTTTTAATCTAAACATTTCTCTTAAAATCTATAAGCACCGTTGAAATCCCCGTTAATTTTTAGAGAGAATCAAAATCATAATTCCATTGAAATTTTTTAATTTAATTTAATGCCCATTTAGTATGTAATGCTTAAGAAGTTTACAAACAGCTAGAAGGTCAAGGAAGAAAGACCCAAACGTTTTGCCACCTTCATCTTCTTATTGAAAAATTAACGGGGATTTCAACGGTGCTTATAGATTTTAAGAGAAATGTTTAGATTAAAAGATATCACGATTTTCCGACGCCAGGACGTGATATCTTTCAAAATCGATAAAAAGCGAAATTACTCTGAAATGGTTGAGAATCGGACCATGGTCAATATGAACTTTTTTGTTCATTTTAGGGTCAAGAATCTACTGGTGAAGTTTGTAGCACGAGTAGCAAGTCACTCTCAAACATTAGCAATCCTTGAACCACCATTTTTTCTCTTTTTGTCATCAACATCTTGGTCTCACAACCACTAAATAAGAAAATGACGAGTGCGTTGGAAGCGTTATTAAATCAGGTAGTTTTCCTCAAATTTGCTGCCTTCTGAGACTAAAATTAGAAACTCTGGATTACTTTATACACTTTCCGATTTACACAATTTTCCACTCTTTTTGTAGTTCTGGCTGAAATAAAACACAAAAAATTAGCCCAAACATTTTGCCACCGTCATCTTCTTATTGAAAAATTAACGGGAATTTCAACGGTGCTATTAGATTTTCAGAGAAATGTTTAGATTAAAAGATATCACGATTTTCCGACGCCAGGACGTGATATCTTTCAAAATCGATAAAAAGCGAAATTACTCTGAAATGGTTGAGAATCGGACCATGGACAATATGAACTTTTTTGTTCATTTTAGGGTGAAGAATCTACTGGAGAAGTTTGTAGCACGAGTAGCAATTCACCCTGTATAGATGGGTAATTGGAAAAAAACATAAAACCCTATGCCGTTGCCATTCAAGACATCTAGGAGTATTGTTATTTCATTCAGAATGTAACTAAACGTTTGCAAGATGTGTAAATTGGAAAATTTTATGAAATTTATTTATTTATTACATCAACGGCAAGCAAGCGGTTTTACAACAGTACACATACTTACAGGTCTACGTGACAGCAAAGCATTTGCTCTTCGGAAAGGACTCACTAACACCTAGAGAATTAGCAAAGAGGGGCCCTGAAAGTGCTCAACTACTACAAAGGTAATATACATTAAGGGGTATGGAAATGAAGAAAGGTCAATTCCACAATAGATCTTTTTTGGGGGAAAGGGAGACTTAAGACACTAGTGATCACACAAAATGAAAAAAAAAATATGGTATGTCTTTGCATGTAGGCCTGGATTTGACTGAGGTTGGAACCAGTAACCTGAATATAAGTAACAATTTTGTATTTAAGTGTTTTAATAACCAGGTATTAATTATTAGAAAGAAAGAAAAAATCTAATCGAACAAATGTAAAAATTGAAAATTAACAAGTTTTGTAAAATTTTAGCATTAATGCATATTCCTAACAAATAGTTTCTGTCTACAGGGGGTGGAACAATGATGGTAAAAAATTACCACAAAGTCATTTTTCAACCTCATACGGACATTTTTTTTTTTTTTATATGTTTGTCATTATTTTAATGATAACTGAAATTTAATCTATATAAGACAGATCGAAGGCAAATTTTCACGGCACAAAACAAAAATAGGAAAAAAGGGACAAAAGATCATACTCACGAGTGGTCATATCCAGTGTAAACCGCCTTTTCTAAACGAATTCTAATCAGCCTGACTCCTTAATATTTTTATCAACTACGATTAGTTTAAGTCGTTGCCCGTTAATCAGCTTTTTATGAGCTGAAGTAACACCTTTTTACCGTCAACTTAATTGCTAATGTATGCGTATTATGTTAAACGTCGAGGGTGTTGAATTTTTGGCAGTGTAAGGGGTAATGCGAGTCCGTTTAAGGATTCAACGAGCAGTATAGTAGGTATTGTTTAGAAGTGTTACTGTAATAAGCATTTTTGAAAATTCGATAAGTTATAAAGTTATTGCGATACTATATACATCAACGAAGCTCGCCACTTGTGTCGTACTACAAACGAACGTTAAAAGTCTAAACAATAAGTATAAATTACTCTTGTAAAGAAATAAGGCGACAATAATATTATAAAATTGATTTAGGTCGAAAATAAGTCAAGTAGTAAAGAGAATGACAAAGGTTAAACATAATACTAATTTTGTTAGTAGAGGAAAGAAAAAAAAATGAAATTAGAGAAACATGTATAGTTTAAAAAAGTAAGCTAAGATAAAAAGCCAATATCTAGATATTTCTACGTTACGCAATTCAAACACTCCTCATTTCAGCTTTGTATTCTCTTATCGCTATTAAAAGTGTGATCTAATTCACATTAATTGCCTCAGTCTTTCTCTATATCACGGGTAGTGCACAAAGTTACAAGGTATTTTTCCTTTATTGCTAAAAAGTAGATCTTGTTAAAAACAAAAATAGAGAAGTAGATAAATAAATTAAAACAAGAAGCTGACGATTTTAAAATTCTCTTGGGCAACGTAAACAAATCGAAATGCAGGTCTTTAAAACGTACAATGTGTAAAATGACGAATTGCTTGACGTTTTGACACAACGCCCATCTTCTGGATGCTATTTCTCAGTTTTGACGTTTTACAGCTTCCCAAAAAAGTCGGGTGAGATTCTTAAATTTATTCGTTATTGGCAGTGTGTGTGTCGTTGTGTTGTTAATTTGGTTAGTCGGTTTAAAGTAAACAAACTTTTTTAGTGCTCGATGCATTTCACAATCCGTTGGAATTTATACTTTTTCAAATACATTCACCTTACGTCATTTCTGTATATGGATCAATGATTAACTTGTTTGTACTGGCTGGTTCGTTGTGGTTCTGTTAGGTTTGATCTTTGATGTCAGTTTTTGAGTTGCATTTTGCATGTCCACTTCTACATTTTTAAATAGGTTTGTCTACGTAGTCGGTTTGGCTCTTTTCCTAAATGTGTAAATGTCGTTAGATTAGTTTTCTTCTGTGTGTATTTTTGTTTAAATGTTGTTGTTTCCTTTATTTTTTGAAATTTTTGATTCTTATCTTTCCGTCTGGTTGACCTGTGTTTTAGTGATGTAATTTTGTGTCTTTTTTAAGCTCTGGGTGTTCTACATTTAAATCAAATCGTTTCTCATCATCCTCATTTGGTCTGTCAGGACATAAGTAGGGCGAGGCACAAGCCCAATTCCAACTAGAGATGCCAGAACGGAAAACGCGTCTGACAGGCACGATATGAGGAAGGCCAAAAAGGACCAAAATGTAGATTCATCACCCTTCATCTTTCACAATCTTATATTTATGATTTTTAAGGCAATATCAAGCTATAATTCCATTCTTTTGTTCTGTATTTAATATGAACGATTATGTTTTATGGGTCGAGTTAAGGTTTTCGGAGAAAACGTGAAAGCTAAGCCGTTCAATGTATATTTGAAATTTAGATCTTGATCTTGTTTTTATGTAAGGTTTTTAATTAAGCTGCTGGTTTGTTGGAAGTGGGATTTTGCGTTTTTACTCATGTTTAACCAACGAGTGTTCTTGTTTAATGTTTCTTTAATTTTTACGGACATTTTGTCGAACAATATCCTCTTCCAGAAACCTGGCAATCCAGTTCGAAAAGTCTTATCATATCGTCCATTAGTTTAGATGTAGATGTATATGTAGATAAATACCACGCCCTTTGAGAACTATCATATCCCCCGATCTGTACCTACACTAGTTAATCAAGATATTTGTTCAGTAAGATCCGTTTCAATGGTTGAATTTCTTCTACGTTGTAAAACCCAAAGCACTTCTCCGTGTGGCTAAGTGTAGTGCTTCAGTTTGTTAGTAGCGTTGGTGTTTCCTCTGCTTCCTTGCAGAAGATGCATATACCGTGTTGGATTATACAAATCTTCCTCAAATGCCCGTTCAGTACAGTTTTGTTAAAAATCCTGTTAAGATTCGAAGTTTTTTCCTTCCTCTTTTGATGCATTCTGTTGTTTCTTTCTTTCTGAACTCGTTAAGAGGGTTTTTTTTTCCTACCATTCTTACGTTTCCTGGGACCCATCAGAGAATTTGCAATTCAGCACCAACTTTGAGCTAATAATCTTTTAGCTTAGTGCACTAATAGTTGCCTGGCTATTTAACATGATATGTTCTTGTTTTTGTACCTTTTGTTCAAATTGAACTAAGCAATTCGTAAAGTATTTGAAAAGATTCTTTTTAAAAGATACCAAAATTAAACTCCTCATACCTTCTCTCATATCATCACTTTCACTTTCGCTTGCACCATTCCACAGTCCGGAGAGTATTTTGCGTATGTAAGCCTTTCTTGATTTGGCAGAAACAACACAGCATAAGGCAGAAATCCTCTACCTAATCACCAGGCCGTCATCTCAAAAAGCTGCTTCTTTCTGGTCCGACAAGGACAAAAATTACTCCAAGTGCTATCTGGTCAAGGGAGTATGCAAGGCAGTTTCCTTAGACCAATCCTTTTTACCGCAGATGTCCCAACACCTGCCTCTCTCCTTGCTTCTTTACAGCATACCATCAGAATGCTACTTTGGAAAATTTGCAGACGTATCTCATCTATAGCAGATTAGTGTAGACAATGAAAAATTAAGATAAATGAAATGCGTCTATATCATATATGCACTCCGAAGCAAATCTTTCACAGTATATTACAGCAATGTTCCTATGCACAAATCAGCCATTGTTACCTTGGGTTCCACCTAGATTCAACATTATTTTTTTGTCCTTGTGTTTTTTATTTATCAGCCTGTATTTTAGCCTTTGGGTGTTTTGGTGTCAGTGTAAAAATATCGTCTTTTATCGGTTTTTATGTGCGTATATTTTATTAACAACTTCCCTTCACACTTGACTTTTTAAAGAAATAGTAAATAAAAACAAAACAAGTGAAAAATAGGAACCAGAACGATCAAGGACTACCTAGCAACACAATGCAGCGTTTCCTGAGCGGAAGGTGCATTTATTTAACCACAGATAAAAACAAATTCGTTTAAAATGTAGTTTAAAAGTCACCTATCTTATATTAGACCTTATACTAAACACTGCAATGACATATCGACACAATAAAATCTAAAAATATTTATCAAATTGACTTTTAACTCTAGATATTTAACTCAAGAAGCCATTAAAAAAGAAAACAAAATGCTGCGAAATTTTCAATATTTGGGTGTAATGTGACAATATACGATGGCACGTTTCAACGGACAAAAAATATCAGAGTCTCTAGTTCCTTGGGTAATGTTTAAGTCACAGTAGACAATGTTTACTCCACCGTCATTATGTGTATTTACTAATTAATACCTCTTAGATTTTTTGTAATAAAAGATCAAGCAGAAGACACTTAAAAATGTGTCGATTCGATTCGGATATTGCACATAATTGCTTTGTGCAAATATTGGATTTTTTCCCTTTATCTAAATGAGAGTTGTTTACGTTGGATTTTTAGATCTAGTTAAATCTTGGATGTAGAGATAATTTAAGAAATTAATGTAAAGTTCACTGTTCACGAAAAGTTATCCTGCACGGCATTATTTTTTAATAAAATGGCTAAAAAATTGAGCCATTCTTGCAAATTAACTGTCAGTTTTCAAAATTTTTCAAAATGAGATAACTCCATGAGTTAACTTTCTATCACGATTTGATGCATTCTAATAGATGACAAACAAAATGACTTCATGGAATTTATATTTACTTACGGCCAAAAAATTGAGCCATTCTTGCAAATTAACAGACAGTTTTCAAAATTTTTCAAAATGAGATAACTCCATGAGTTAATCTTATGATTCTTCCTTCTTGAAGGTGGGATAATAGGTCATCTCAAAAAACCACAACCAGTTTTTATCCACAACGTTTCGGATTTATTTTAATCCTTCTTCAGGTGAGTTAACGCAATGGTTAAAAAAGTGGTCGTCAGTCATTAATATTTTATAACAATTTATTTTAAAAAAGAGCCAGTGTGGTACTTATTCAGACTAGAANAAATAAATCCGAAACGTTGTGGATAAAAACTGGTTGTGGTTTTTTGAGATGACCTATTATCCCACCTTCAAGAAGGAAGAATCATAAGATTAACTGTTGAGGTCAAAATATAAGAAAACATCGTCCATGAGTTAACTTTCTATCATGATTTGATGCATTCTAATAGCTGACAAACAAAATGACTTCATGGAATTTATATTTATTTCGAAATGAATCTGAATGAGGTAGAATATTGTTTTCCCAATTTAATAGGAAGGGGTGATAATAAACTATAAAATTTCTTAATAAGTTTTTTTTTTTTAATTCAAAAACGTATATAATATAAAGACAATTTTGTTAGAAAGCAAAAGATTAGTGTCTGCAGGAAAAGTTAGATCAAAATTGATCTGGATTATTTATGAAACGGGTTGTTTAGCTTTTAATTGAGATTCCTAAGTTGGGATAATACATATAATAAAGTTAAATTAAAAAATAAAAAAAAAACATTAAAACGAAACAAGTCGAAAACGGAGAGCGTTGGAGTTGCTGACCTTGCAAGCCCACTATTGAGAGATTAGTATTCTGGGAGTGAGTCAATAGGCCGAGCCGTTCAGTTGTATCTTAGAGCTTTTTCGAACCTAGGTCTGCCTCGTCGGTGTCAGTGCGAAGAGCCGGCAAATGAGATGGAGGAGGACTCGACAGAAATGAAAAACATACCCAAACCGAAAAAAGATGAATACTCGACGACAATAACACCAGAAGAGTTGGAAAAGGTGAGTTAACGCTAAATAATCATGATATTACATTTAAAACAAAAATCTCAAAATGCACATTTTCTCAAATACAATAATTCACAAAATATTATAGTTATATTTTATTGGCATGCTGTTGTAATAATAATAATAATAATAACGCCCTTAAAAATTAATAATAATAATAATAATAAATAATAATATAAAGATATAACAATTCTTGTGAACACAAGTCAGGACAAAAATTACAATTATATACATCTATATATTTTTTTAAATAATATTTTTGAGAATATTATTATTTAAAGTAGGCAAGAAACAAATACTATGTACGTCTATAGCTAAACTAAGTTTTGAAAAAAAAAAGATTTCTTTGGACTTGCCAAGGTCGGTGAAACACATTAGCATACCAAATTTAAAAAAAAAAGTAAATGAATAAAACTGCAAAAAATAATAATTTATTAACTGCAGGAAATTACAAAGATAAATCAAGTGTTTAAAGAAAACAAGACTACAAACTACACGTGCACAGCAGGCTTATAGTAAACACAGAGCGTCGTTGAAGTTCATTCCACTGTAATTTAATTGCATTTGTCTTACACTCTACCCCAATTAACACATTCTTGAAATATGATTTTTTTAAATGCTTTTCCTTCATTCGCTACATCTGGTTAAGATAGTAAACGGCGATTACAGAAATTCCTCGACAAATCGTGCCCAACGACATCAGAAAACTTACTGTTCCAGATAATGCCATAACGACCGAAAACGATTAAGTCCTTTTTAGCGTGTTTTCTTCTTTTTAAAGATTTAAGCATTTTTCTAGGGAAACCTTTTTGAATTTTTTTAATAAGTATGGACATTGATTTTAACGAGATTCTTTTTGGTACTAGGTCGAAAAATGTTATACACGTGTCCCAGCGTTCTTGGCAATGGGCCCTGGATGCCTAGAAAATAAATCGTATCTTAAACACTTGTTTTTAAATATGATTTCTATTCTTCTTTATGAATGTATTTAAATCATGTATTTAATGTATCATGTATTTAATTTAAATTAAAGATAAATCGATTAAATGAGATTCAACATATAAAAAATTACAAAAACCAAAGCTTGCAGTTAAGTAGGCCAGAATTTTATAAATTGTTTAATACGGTACAAACTTCTCTTAACCTCACTTTAATTGATTTATAGTTAAAGAAATAACTAGAAAAGTCGACGGAAATATTTTTTAACGAAATTATTTTTATTTATTAGCCGGCCCATAATTCATATTTTATTCTCATCTTTACGTGACCGATAATGCATAAATATATAAGTTATGTGAAATTATCTGTTTACAACGCTTAGATGCAGGTGTCATTCCTAGTATTGTAGTCAGCATCTTCTCCCTCCCAAGAGACCTACTTATTTAATTCAGTATTTTTAATAACGATTCCTTGCCTAGAGCTTGACGAGAGTACATCGTTAAATTAGGTTAAAACTTGTTCTTGTAACTTCAAATAAAGTTTTTTTTAAAAAGGAATCCGCAGTTGAAGTTATTTAACTGGCGCAGTCGGTAGGACGGCAAAGGATCTCAAGAGGACATTGAAGATCATCTGTTTCTACAGTTAACTTGCCGACCGAACATCATCTGCAATTTGAAAGGAACATCTAACTTAGAGACAATAATGAATGAAATCTCGAATTTACAAACAAAAAATCCGTACAAATTATATGAAGAGACACAAGACAGATTCTTTGAATTTAAAGGCACACTCGGACTAGAAAACTACAATGACCAACAGCAAGAAGCGGTCAGCGAAGTAGTCGAAAAATGGGTGGTTCACAAGTTCATTGGGAAACTGAACGAACCATTCAGAAGTAGCTTAGCTAATAGAAATCCGAAAACTCTGCCTGAAGTTGGACGTCTTCTCCACAACGATTATCAGTACCTAAAACAACATAATTTCACAACACGACCTCAATTTATTAATAAATCACCCGGTAATCAACGATTCTTAAATTACGGGGCGACATCTCAATTTAAAAATTTCACAAAGGAACCAGGAAATTCCCAACAAACTCATTACCAACAAAACATGTTTGCACCCAAACAACAGATTCACAACGGGCAAAACATACACCCAACACTTATGAGCATTTCCACACGGGGTACGCAACAAAACCCCACATTCAACCGCAACATTCACAATTTTAATAAAACTTCTGGACAAAACAGGTATAAATTAGAAGGGTTAAATAACGTTGCAACTACGGAAAATTTTGAAGACAACGAGTCTCAAAATGACTTTGAATATGATTTAACAGAAAATTTTTCAGGGGATATAGAAACAGAAGAACTAAGTCAGAACCATTTTTTAGAGGGTGGAGAAAAATCCCCGAATATCACTTAAACAATACTACCGAAAGCATACTACCGTATATTTTATTCCCGAATAATAATTTAAAAATCCTTATCGATACAGGTAGTACGAAATCGTTTATCAAACCAAATATTGCTAAAACATACTTTAACGCAAAATTTAAATTCAGACCATTTAAAATCCAAACAGCCCATGGAACATCTTTAGAAAAATACAGCACTGTCATAAATTGCTCCGAATTATTCAACTTTGATTCTCTCTTCCTAGAATTCAATGTGTTTTATTTTCACGATTATTTCGATATCTTAATCGGGCTCGACAATCTACAAAAGCTGCACGCTCACATAGACTTCAGAACAAACACACTTAGCACTCCTCGTCAGAAAATTAAAATTCTCTATTATCAAATACCTAAATCAAACCACAACATAATAAACAGGAATTCAAAAACAATGGCAAAAACTAGAAACACCAGAAAAGAGGAAATTAAAAACCCAATTTTTGTAGAAAATTTAGAAAATTTTGAAACTTCACACACTCCAACATCTGAGAGTCAAATGACGGAACCCACGGTTAATCTAATTAGAACCGACCATATGAATTTTGAGGAGAAAGCAGCAACAACAAAAATTATTAAAGAGTTCAACGAAATATTTCACACAAACGGTAAAGCACTCTCATTTACAAATAAAATTAAACATTACATCAGAACCACAGACGAAATACCGGTTTACACTAGGTCATACAGATACCCTGAAATTCACAAACACGAAGTAGAAAAACAAATTAACGAAATGCTTAGTCAAAAAATCATCCAAAATTCGCACTCTCCATGGAATTCTCCAGTATGGATAGTACCCAAAAAACTAGACGCATCAAAAGAAAAGAAATGGAGACTAGTTATCGATTACAGAAAATTAAATGAGAAGACCATTGACGACGTATATCCTATACCGAATATAACGGAATTGTTAGACAAATTGGGACGCAGTCAATATTTCACCGTGTTGGACTTAACATCGGGTTTTCACCAAGTAGAACTTGAACCGGAAAGCATTCCGAAAACGGCCTTTTCTACGGACAACGGTCATTTCGAGTTCCTCAGAATGCCGTTCGGATTGAAAAAGAACCCACGAATATTCCAACGGGTAATGAATAATGTACTGTCAGGATTAAAAAATTGTCAAGTCTATCTCGATGATGTAATTATATATAGTACTAGTCTACAGGAACATGTAGAAGACATAAGATCTTAACCCGCTTTAAAGATGCAAATCTAACAATTCAGTTAGATAAGACGGAATTCTTTAAAAAAGAAGTGGCTTATTTAGGTCACATTGTAACTCCTGAAGGCGTGAAACCTAACCCCGATAAAATACGTGCTATTGAAAAATTTCCAATCCCCAGAACAGCGAAACAACTCAAAGGGTTCCTAGGACTCCTCGGTTATTACAGAAAATTTATAGCCAATTTCGCTGAATTAACAAAACCACTAACGCGTAAATTAAAAAAGGGAGCCACCATAAACGCCAATGAATTGGAATACAAGGAATGTTTTGAGAAATGTAAACATATATTGATAAACGAACCGATCCTCAAATACCCGGACTATTCAAAACCTTTTTCCCTTACAACGGACGCCAGCAATGTTGCATTGGGAGCTGTCCTAAGTCAGAATTTCGATGGTAGAGACCTACCAATCGCATATGCCAGCCGCACGTTGTGTGAATCGGAAACGAAACTATCAACAATTGAAAAGGAATTACTTGCGATCGTCTGGGCTACTAAATACTTTAGGCCGTACCTTTATGGTAGGAAATTCCAAATCCTAAGTGATCACCGCCCGTTACAATGGTTATTCTCTATGAGAGAACCAAATTCAAAGTTATTTAGGTGGAGATTAAAATTAGGAGAGTTCAATTTTGATATTAAATATAAAAAAGGATCTGAAAATGTGATCGCGGACACATTGTCAAGAGTAGAAATTAATGCCAATGAAACCTCGGAGTTTGACGATTTGAATGATAAAAGCGTTGAAGACTTGTTGCAAGACTTTTATGATTTATTTCCAGAATTACGAGAGGAAAATCTGAGCGACTTTGAGCTAACCGACGCCGAATTGGAACAGACAATTAACGAATCCATAATAGCAAATATCGACCCGGAAGAACCAAATGATCCGTTTGACGACGACGCTACGTTCATTCAAACGCTGATGACAATACTGTGGTTACAATACCCATCATAGAGGGACCAATTAATCCAATCACAAATCAAATAATAATATCAGAAGTAGAATATGGACCCGCTAAACCAAAAATATCCAAATTACATAATAACACAAAGACACGAATCCTAGTACAATTTTCTAGAAATGAATCCGATAACGATGTAATACAGTTCATAAAAACATTTATCATCCCAAAAACTAAATATGGCCTATTCTTTGAAAACGAAAACTATGAATCATTTTGCTCTACACTTTCCAAATACTTCAAACATTCAGAAATTGATTTCAGCAGATACACTAAAAAATTAATAGATGTAGACTCTGAAGAAGAAATTCGAGAAATAATAGAAAACTATCATTTGGGAAAATCAAACCACAGAGGCGTAGACGAAGTACACAGTAGGATTAAAGAACTCTACTACTGGCCAAATCAAAGAAAGTCGATTCAAACTTACATAAATCAATGTGAAAATTGTTTAACTAATAAATATGATAGACACCCCCTGCAATTAAAATACAATATTACACCAACACCCACAAAACCATTTGAATTAATTCACGTAGATACCATCACCCTAGAAAACACAAAATTTTTGACAATCATTGACCCATTTTCTAAATATGCAGAAGCATATAAACTAAAATCTGGACAGGCCATAGAAGTAGTAAACAAACTAGTAAAATTCTTTTGTAGGCATGACATCCCAAAACAAATCATAGCCGACAATGGAGTAGAATTTAACAATTCCTTGGTCAAAGAATTGCTAAAATTGCACAAAATCGAAACTCACTTCATCTCATCACAACATCCCGAGTCAAATGGAGTGATCGAACGTTTCCACTCAACCCTAATCGAACACATCCGACTCCTAAACAATAATCCAAATTTTGAAAATAATACAATTAAAAGTAAAGTTAATTTTTCTATTTTAGCATACAATAACTCAAGGCATTCCGTCACCAAACTAAAACCCATAGAAATTATTAACGGTCATATAGAACGAGAATCACCACTGAATATAGATTTAGAAACCCAATTGATTAACAATTATATAAATAATCATAAAGAAAAAGTAAAAACCATTTACCAATTAATTAATGAAAATAATTTGACCAGCAAAGAAAATGTTATTAGTAAGAGAAACTTGGCAAGAACAGAATTACCAGAAATACCAGACATAGTTTATGTCAAAAACAAACAAAAACAGAATAAGTTGAGACCACGATTTAAAAGAGAAAAAGTAAAAGCAAAAAACCCTAATTTAAAAACAGCTCTAATAGAAAAATCTCATTATAACACTAAACCGAACATTCATTTATCCAATATAAAACGTCCAAGACAGTTTCCTTATCAATTTCACAATAAGAATGATGTTGTTGCAGGACCCTCGCGATGCTCACACCCAGCTTCTCCTACGAGATAAAAGACGTGACGCACATTAACGGAATTCTGCCGATTAGCTTAGGAACTGCAAGATTAGAAACCTCGGAACACATGATGATCCATTATTACGACTTAAAAGATTTAATCTCTGAAGTAAACATTTTAAATAACCAATATCTCAAAATCACAAAACACATAAAATCAAACAAAACAATTCTAGAAGAAACACTACCATTTCGTAACTTAATAAATTATACCAAATCACTCATCGACGAAAAAATTGACCATATAAGCGTGCACAGAACCAACCGACAACGTCGAGGACTTATTAATGGACTTGGATCAGTTATAAAATTTATTACAGGAAACCTGGACAACACAGACAAGGAAAACTTTGACAATCTTATCAATAAAATTAAAGACAACCAAATAAACATTGAAAATCAAATCAAATCCATGTACTCGGTAAATAATGAATTAATTATAAATTTCAATGAAACTATTCAAACACTTCAGACAAATGGCGAAGAATTGGAATACAAAATAAATTTAATAGGACGGAAAATAAAATACCAAGCAGAAATAATTGAAATCAAGGATGCATTTCACCAAATTCAGATACTATATGAACTGCTCTTGAATACTCTTCAGGACATTGAAAATTCCTTAACATTCTGTAAATTACAAATCATGCACCCAAGTATAATGAGTAGTAATAATTTATTTAAAGAATTAAAACGATTAGAATATTATTTAAAACCTCACCTCTTGCTAGAAGTAAAATTTGAAAAATTATTAAATTTTGAAAATATGTTAAGAATGCATTGTACGATCGATACCGATCTTAGGGTAACTTATTTCCTCCAACTGCCTATATTTTCTGAGGAAATTTTTGAATTACTTAACTTTTATCCCATTCCAAGAAAATATAAAAATGAATTTTTTACTATAATACCAGATTCATATTATGTGTTAAAATCGAAAAATAATAAAATTATAACTCTAAATGGAAGCTGTTTAAAGCACAAGGTATACCAATGTTCAAAAAGATTAATATCCACTCATCAAGATTCCTGTACAGAAGAACTCCTGCTGAATGGAAACACTACACTTTGCAAATTCAGTAAACTCACAATCCAGGATAATCAACTAGGCTTTATTCCGGAAATCAACCAATTTCTGGCAGTATTCACAACCCCGGATAAAATCAAGATACTACAGCATAACTTCATCGAAACTAAAGCCATGGAAGGAATATTTCTCATTAAGGCTAAGAATGAAGAAATGATGTACAAAAACAAACCGCTAATCTTCGAATCGTTCACTTATGGAAAACCTACCTTGATGCAAAACATCAACCTATTAATTTCACCGAAGCAATCTTCAGGGATTACCATAAAACTACGGAACTTCAACCTAAAGAAGATTTCGCCGAATACATTTAACTCAATAAATATCCCCACCAATATGTTTACCTACCCTACCATATGGACATGTATACTGTATTTTATATTCATTGTAATCATCATATGTTGTATAATTAGCTATAAGAAATTAGAAAAATATGTACTCTCAAATTTTATGAAAAATAATGTTGATATAGAAAGTGAAGTAAATTTAGAACCCCAGGGTTCATCTATGAGGGGAGGAGTTATGTGAAATTATCTGTTTACAACGCTTAGATGCAGGTGTCATTCCTAGTATTGTAGTCAGCACCTTCTCCCTCCCAAGAGACCTACTTATTTAATTCTGTATTTTTAATAAGGATTCCTTGCCTAGAGCTTGACGAGAGTACATCGTTAAATTAGGTTAAAACTTGTTCTTGTAACTTCAAATAAAGTTTTTAAAAAAGGAATCCGCAGTTGAAGTTATTTAACTTATATTAAGCAGATAGATATTACGTATAGATATTAAGCAGCTTTTGCACATGTCATCGTTTCTTTTTATTTTAATTTAAAACAATCTTGCTAACAACTAGACATTTTTATCTGACAGAATTATTTTCTTGCTTTAGTGAATCTTTATAATAGAAATTTATATCTCTCATAAAACTGGCAAGAGGAAAATATCGAGCAATCATATACTCAAAACTTTGTTTTAAAGTTGTTATTTTATAAGTAAAAGTCTGAATGATAAGAAACAAAATCCTCGTTACGAATTGCGAAAATGTTAATGTCACCCGGAGAAAAAAAGTTGCGGCGTGCAATTGATAATAGACAATAGCTATGATACAACATGAAGGGGACATCCTAGGGAGCCAAGGCCAGTATCGCTAGACCCAGTAACTCGTGCAACCAGTTTACAACTGCTATCGTACCAGCTTGTTAAACTAAACGATCATTGACCCACCTATTCTATTGTTTTCGAACTTGGGTGTTTTGTTGGAACCGATTTATATAATTGTTTATTATTTCTCTTTCCTGCTAAATAGCTCGACGTGGAAATATTTTCACAAAAAAAAACTGTCGAGAATTTAAATAATTAACCATCTAATAACATTTTTGAAAACGGCATGCAATTTATAACAATTTAAATTTTATGAAGTTTATCAGTATCGAAATCGTTGAAATATGAGAAAATTGAATTATAACATGAAATTACAATGAAATAATATAACTGAGACTTAGATAAAGTTTGGCTTAAATTTTGTACATTATCAATCATCATTTTTTTTTAAAATCCTTTCTGATATTTCAAGCTGTATTTTTGTATAATTAATAAGGCGTAAATTATTGTACTAAAGCTTGTATTAGTATTAGTTCTTTTACTAAAAACTTATTTAATTGATTTATAATCACCTATTCAAAATTTACATATTTTAGAATAAATAATTTTTTACTATTGTCATTTCAGTACAGTTTCCCAGTAGATTTCTATCCGGGTTTTCTGATGTTAATTACTTTTTGACGAAAGAGAGAGAGAGAGAGAGAGAGGGAGAGATGGAAAAAAGTCCATTTTTCAAACAGAGAAAGAAAGGGAGAAGAAAGATAGATAGATAGATAGATAGAGAGAGAGAGAGAGAGTGAGATGGCGGAGGAAGAAACAGAGAGTAAGAAAGAGAGAGAGAGAGAGAGAGAGAGAGAGAAAACGAGAGTGAGAACGATGGAGAGAGAGGGAGAATGAGAGAGAGAGAGAGGAAGAGAGAGAGAAGCGAGAGAGAAACAATGAAAGCTTGTGTGTATTTATGCGTGCGCGAAAATTTGTGTTATAAATAGGTGGATATATTAGGTATATAGATAGAAAGTCGGACAGATATATAAGCTAAAAATAAAGATGAGTGATGAATAGACAAAGAGTGAGAGGGAGAGAATGATAGCTCGTGTATGTTCGTGAGTGCGGAAAAATTTGTGTAATAAATATGTGCATAATATTAGGTAGATAGATTGATTATATAGATAGGTAAAGAGATAAATAGAGAATAGAGAGAGGTAGGGTGAGAGAGAATTATTTTGTGTTTGTGTGTTGATCTATGTGTGTGTAAATGTGTTCGCGCATGTGCATTTGATTGTGTTTTGGTGTGTGTGTTCTCTCTCTCTCTCTCTCTCTCTCTCTCTCTCTCTCTCTCTCTCTCTCTCTCTCTCTCTCTCTCTCTCTCTCTGTGTGTGTGTGTTTGGGTGAGAGAGCGATAAGGATGGAAAAAGAGTTTGTGCGCGTTTTTGTGGTGCTTTGTTCTATACAAATTTCCGAACGTAGTTTGTTGAAGTATTATAATTTAAAATTCCACATATGACATCGTAGTCAATTCAGTTCCGCGATCTTTTGCGATTTTGCCTCTATTAATGTTATACAAATAACAAAAAATAACAACAAAATTCGTTTTTGTACAATGGCAGTACTGTGAGTAACTATAATTGAATGGCACAATTATGCAAATAACTCACTCAATTGTTTGGATCCGAATAAGATTGACAGCGCAAGGTTTTCATGATATCACACGCCACAATTAAAACGCTAATGACAACACATCCTGTCGTCTACGCATTTTAATTGTTAATTGGCCCAATCTTCTCTGAACATAACACATCCAACTGTAATTATATTTTACGTCAGGCTAAGGTATTAATGGGGGAAGTCAAACTTTAATGCCCCAACAGCCTCCTTCAACGATCAAGTCCTCCATTAATAATTTTTATTTTTAGCACATCAATTTCTTTAAAGAATTTATTTTAATATAAATTTTATTTAAAAGATTCGAGATTGTCGGTAAAAAGTAGTTGAAATAGTGGCAATTAAGCATTTGATATATTGTCTCGAAATAAAATATAAAAATATTAAAAANAGATAAAATTTCCGTTGCATTCGATTATCTTTGTCTGAATAATAGCTAACAGTATAAACATATTGATCAATGGGTGTCTTCTTGTAGACGTCATCAGATTGCAATAATTGTAATAACTGAAAAAATGAAAAAAACAATATCGACAGTACAATTCGCGGTAATGGTGAAATAAAATCTATGTCATAACAATATAAAAATTACTATCAAGGCGATAATTTTTGGAGAGGGAGGCCATGTAGGAGACTGGTATCAATTGTTATTGCAAGGCGCGGCTGGACTGTCAGTATTACTTTAGTGCAGTTACAGTTCTCAGCATTCACTGTGTGATAGTTTGGTAGTTTAACTGTCGGACGGACGCGGTTTCACATGGAGAAATCAAATGAAATGCCGCTACACGTGAGTTGTACCGATCCAGTAATTGTAATCAATGTAAATATTCTAGTAAAAATTAAGTCGGTATAGATCACGTTAAAATTAAAACATTTGTATCAACAATCGAAAAAAACGAGTATTTTTGTGACAGTGACACTCCAATTAAGCAATTCGAACGTCTATGGAATAATACTTTACATTTTTATCTTTTAGATATAGGGCATTTTTTGTCACTGTTTACGACGATATATTTATCTTTGTTGTTAATTTAATTTAGTAATTGTCCACTTTCATTGTCCAGATTATCCAGAAAAACGTCGTATTATGCGTGGGTATGTATACGTATGTGGTCTAGTTTTTTAATAAAAGTTTACGATTGTAATAATCTGAGTATAATTTATCATTTGGCACATAAAAAGAAACAGTCACGTATGACATCATTCTCCAGTAAATTTTGCCATCCTTTGCAGTTTTCCTCTATCAGTGTTACATAACACCAACACATAATAATTTCGTTTTTGTACTGTGAACTACTTGAAGGCACAATTGTGCGTGCGTGTGTGTGCACGCGCGCGCGTCCTTTGATGTGAACGTGTACGATACATAGATTGATGTAAGATCTATTAAATAGAAAGATTCGTAGAAAGAGAGAGAGGTTTTGAGTTGGTCTGAGTACCAGGGTGAGTTAGCATATTCCTGTGCCAAATATAAATAGGTAGATAAATGGATTATATAGCAGAGAAACAGGAAAGATGAGAAAGAGATTGAGAGAAAGGGATGGAACGAAAGTTTATGTGTTGATATGTATGATACGTAGATTTTCATTTCAAATAAGTAGGTAGAAAGATTGATTGATTGATTGAGAGAGAGAGAGAGTGAGAAGGAGGGAGGGAGAGGGAGAGAGAGATGGAAAGAGAGCTTGTTTGTGTGTGTGTGTGTGTGTGTGATTTTTTAAGCTTATAAGAAAATTAATTATTATTTTATTTATACTTTATTATGTATTAGTTTGGGATACATCATATGACAGTGTCCTATAAAGTGAATATTAACTTTTCCAAACTTTATCAACACAATGTATCTCAAAAGTTTTTTTTTTAATTTATTGTTACTATGCTTCCGTTCTTTGCAGTTCCTTCGTGGAATTAAGTGTTCAAGCCATTTGGTAGATAGTTCTTAACTACGAAAAAGCGGCGTAAAATTTGAAAATTTAAAGTTTGCCATGTTGTTAAAATAAACAGTCACCTCCTTTGAAAAATGGTACGTCAATGGCAAAACCAGAAACGATTTTTCATAGAAATGTAATCTGCTGAAATCGACCTATCGTGCAATTGCAGATAACACGGTTTTTTTTAAAGATAGCTCTTTTAATACAATTAATTTAAATTTTATCGTAGACATTTTTTCTCGACTAAATGGAAATTTAGATCAAGGACTAGTTTCCGCTGTCTGATTGATACTGAATAGCATTAGTGAAGGATAAATTTGAATTTATATATTTATTTTTGGTCTCTGCACTTTGAAACAGATATTTTTGGGAATTGTCTTTGAGAAATCTTTTAGTACAATTATAATTAAAAATTGTCATAAAAATCATTTTTAAATCTAAATAGAATTGTAGATAAATGACATATTTTCTCCGTCTGATTAATCCTAAATAGCATTAAAGTGAAGGGTAAATTTGAATTTATATGTTTATTTTTGGTCTCGGCACTTTGAACACAGATATTTTGGGGGATTTTTTGAGAAATGTTTTAATAAAATTATAATTAAAAATTGTCATAAACAAACATTTTTAAAACTAAATAGAAATGAAGTTCAACTACATATTTCCTCTGTTTGATTGATCTTGAATGGCTCTAAGATAATGAAGGAATAATTTGTATAGTTTGTCTTCACATTTTCTGTATACTCTACCCCTTTGCTCTAGAGAATAAAAATTATTGTTTGGGTGCGTTATTCGATGTGGCACAGGCTTTTGATAGGGTCTGGCACCCAGGCATGCTTTATAAACTTAAACGCTTCCTACCTCCTTGTTATTTTATCCTGAAATCCTACCAAACATACCGCGGCTGAGTGAGGTGCGGCAACGAGTTCTCGGAAGTCCGTCCCACAAGGGAGCATTCTCAGTCCCACTATTTATATCGTTTATACTGCTTACCTACCTAGGTATATACGTAATACCGTCATCACCACCTACTCTACCTCGAATCCTATCCAAGCTACCTCCAACATCCAAGAACACCTTGAGCTTATTTGACCGGTGCAAAAATTGGAAGACTAAATGAAGAAAAATGTACGTTCACATTGAAAAAAAAGTCTTGCCCTTCATTCAATACTTCGGACTGTACCTAGACAGACAGACATGGAATCCCAATACAAGACTTAAGAGACAACATTGAACACAAGACTTGGACAACTACGAAGAGTATAGACGAGAGAAAAAAAAGGATTTAACTACGGAGACTTCTAGGCCAGAATTTGCCTTGTCCGTCAAAACAAAACTAACCTTACACAAAACTTTATTGCGACTTTGGACATACGGAGTGGAACTGTGGGGTTTGCCAAATCCAACAAAAGTCCTCAGACAAATTGCTAAAGCTCCTTATACACTAACCGTACTAATCTCTGAACATCCTGGCCATACTGCCCGAGCCCTCTATACACATTCACATCCCGAGAACCCGCCACGTCTCCTTAATCGACGATGGCCTCGGGACCTCCTTATCCCTTAATCCCTCACATTGAATGCCAGCATTGGCAGGTTTCTCATGGCATACTCGAGTGCAGGGCTAGGATTAGTGTTAGTGTTTGACCGTTTTTTACTTAAGAGATAGAGATATTCTTTTTTTAACAATCTCAATGTTTTTATTGGACGGATTGTTGGTTGTTTTTCACCTATGGAGCAAACATAAAAGCCCAAATAACTCAGAATTACCGAGTAATTTATACTGAGAAAAATCGATTTGAATAAATCGTGTAAGCCAACGCCTTTGAATACAAATGCGGAATGCCAACAAGAAAAGTATAACGAAATATTAATATTTCTTTTTTATGCCCTTATGGACTTATGGTTTCTAAAGGATACAAGTTGTAACATATTGCACAACACTAAAGTGAATTAACTTTACTTCAAGGTGAGCGGCTTTAAAATATTTCAACACGAACCACATGCTAGAAAATGGCCGCATCAATCTCCAACTTAATATTCTGCGGTGCTAATTCGTCTTCTTTATTGTTTAATTGATATTTTTGAGAAGATTGTTCGCAATAAAACCTGTTGACTTTTGGAACAGAAATCTTCCAGACGAAATTCGGTTTGATTAGTTGGATTTTAGTTTTTAATTTTTTTTATGTTTAAGGAAGTTTTTCAACTATGATTTTTTGATGATCGTACTGAATGTGTTTTTATATTAATGTCAAATTTAATTTTGAATGGTTTATTGTTTTCGGTCACATTTCCAGATTTATATAGGCATTGGCCCATAACGCAGAAAAATGTTGCGGGCTAACTATCCCTTCGAAAAGAAGGTGCATGGAGGCTCGTGCAGATTTGCCCGGATTCTCACCCTCGTTTCTATGAACAACCCGTACACGTTTTCATTTATTCAGTCAGAAATTTAAATATAAACAGTAAAACCGTAAATAATTATTTTTTTGCTCTTCTAAAGAGAGTGGGGAGGACGCTTGTGGGTGGGGAATAGAAGTCCTCTCGTGCCAGTATCCATTCAGCTTTCGCTCGGTGTACCGTCTCTTTCATCGGTTCGGTAAGTCACGTTTCTCTTCGTATAAAGTTACTTGAGAGGATCCCTTGGCAGGGTGTGTGCCAAAAGAAGGGAAAAGTACTTATGACACGGGGATATGTCGGCCTTATCATTGCCGGTTAGTTTGATGGCTAACAATGCTGATTAAAACGGCATCCTCTTTCCCACACCACTTTGTTTCTCGTGGGGACACCCCCTCGCCGATTCGTTCATCGTTCCGACAGTACCAAAACACTACTCATTTACATTACGCTAGAGTCCTACTGTAGACGAACATCCTGCCTAAGGCGTAATAAATCTGCATTGTATGTGCAAATGGGATCATTTGGCTGGCTGCTTTACTTTTTAAACCAGAGAAACGGGACTTTTAGCGATTTAAAACAGGCAGTTAAATAATAAACTGAAAAAAAATCATTAAAAGTTGGTCTTTATATCATCGACGTCCAAAAATCCTTAAAGTAGGCCGTTAAATTATAAACTCAATTTATCACGCAAAAAAAAAAAAAATCACCATTATGTAGCTTACTGAATCTGTAGTTCGAACATTTTATCATTTATTTTTATTTTCAGCAAAATAATGCATTTATTCTGCCAAAAATTTAAAAAAACGCCAGTAACAGCTGAAACCTAATTTCCAATCTGAGCCTTCTTGGAATAGTTATTTACGTCGCTTAAAATAATAATAGTGCAATTTGCAATTTTTAAAAAAATTAAAACATCGCTATTTTTTAAATCTGTACCTTTAATTTTAAATCAAACTCCAAAGAATTTCCAAATAAAAATTTTAAAAAATTACTTACATGACAACGTGATCGTCTTGTTAACTTAACGTTGTAAACTTAACGTTCAAAATTTGTTAAAAGATTTTTTTTAACAACTAATAACACGACAAAAATTATTTAATATTTTTCATAAAGATAAAGACGAAAAGGACTCCCAGATTTTTTTTTCTTTCCATGTTATTAATTACAATGGACTAAAACGGCCTTGGTAGTCATAGTTACAAATAATAGCTTAATTCTTCTACGTTCAGCTCTAACAGGTTTCAAGTAAAATTTTAATTTTTAACATCACCCAACCACAGCGTAATTGAGCTTAAATCGCAATTTCCGCCTGTAATCTGTTATATATTCCTTTTTATATATTCCGGTCTTGAATGTTATATTTAGGGTTACCAATTTATCTTCTATACCTTCATTCCCTCTAATGTAACTCGAAAATAAACTAAAGGTAACAGTTAATTAAATATTTAATTAATAAGAAATTATAACTCTGGGGAGAATGTGATGATATTAATGTTCAAATTAATCTACAATAGTCCTTTTGTTGTCGCTCACAGTAAATTAGCGTACGGCGAAGCTCTTTTTGAAATCATTACACTAATTAAATCAGACAGACTTTCATAATCTCATTGTTAGGTTCGATATGACAAAGTCTGTTCTTTATCCTTCTTGCTTTTCCATTGTGTACAATATATTGTTATTGAATTATTTGCTTTTATTTAATTTTTTTCTTATGGAAGACGTGTTAAAAGCTTTGCTATATATTATTTTTAAGATTAAAAACAGTTGAGGCAGTAAGTTTGAATGAAAAACATTTGAGACCATCACATGACCTGATTTTATAAGTTGACTCATATGGATCACATGCTTTGATCCGCCAAACGTTCAGTAATACTAATTTGTTTGATTTTTAACTTCCAAGGATTACACTTTTTAAAGATGTTTAAACGACAGTATCCTTGTTGTAGGTCGTGTAATTATTATAAGGCGTGCGTATTTTTTTAGTCAACGGAGGGAACCGAAGTCCAACAGGTTGTTTCTCGTTCAGACTTTCGGCTTGTTCCTTGTATGAATGACAGATGAAGCTGTACAGTCTGTTTTGCCTGGGTTGGGGGGGGGGGTTGGAGTTGAATTATAAAATCGATGATGAGCAGTGATTCTGAAGCACTTGAGGCAATTTGTAATCTTTACCAGTGGAGTGAAAGTGCCTCTTGATATCGACGTCGTTACCATGGCAACCCTGGTTCTCTCCGTTTGTCTCCCGATTCAACAACCCAGGTGAAGTTCGTGTGATTAAAGTTTCGTGTAGGGGAAGAAAAAATAAATTAATTAAAATCGTCGGTCTTTCGCTAGACCTTAGGCGATGGGTCTATTTTTCTAAATGTGTAGTCGGTTGTTTTGACACAATTGGGCATTTATTTAATTGATCTATCGACCAATGCACGTACTGGCACATCAAAATAGAACCCGGCATATGTGTACTCTACCGACCCTGTCGGTACTTGAGTTGTTGGAAGCCTTAATTGAAGAATTTTAAGCCACCTTCCTATGAAAAGTGAAACTACAAGAAACTATGGTACATTACAAAAATAGTTAATAATAATAATAAACTTTATTTAATGTATAAACTCTCTTTATTCTGTGTGTGTGTGGTGATTAGTGACCGTTAATCGATAATTATTCAGAAATCGTGAGATGCGGTCTGGTGTGATGTAGGTTTCAGAAAAACATTTTCTTTATCGTGCCAACGTTTCGATCTTTATTGAGATCATCTTCAGGGCTCAAAGTGTTTGTCTTGCACTCTCTACACGACACGCAAGAATTACACAGAAGACAAACACGTGTATAATTTTACAAATTATGTTCATCAATTGAACTAAAGGAGTATACAGAGAAAAAACTTTAAAAAAATGCCTTTTAGGGATTGTGTATACATTTTGAAGACAAAATTTTGAACTTATGTAATTTTTTACATGTGCATAACTTTTAAAGTTTTGTAAATTAATTTTATATTTATAGAAAAACCTGAGTGCAACATACAAAGAAAATTTATAATAAATGTTGTATTGTCCCTGGGCAAAATCAGATTAACAAATGATTTTTGCCTTGTGAGTTATTTATAATATGATCCAAAAATAGTAACATTATGTTTACATGCATATAGACATGAGCGTTTAAGAAATTTCTAATTCAATTTCATTACCTTAAAATCATTATATAGGCTCTTAATATGTACATACAACCACAAAGTGAAGTCCTACCAAGCAGGAAACCATTCTGGTTGGATAAAATTATTTTATTGGTGGTAAATAAATCCAATAATATATTTTTAATTAGTTTTCCAAGCACCCCGATAGTTCATATAATCTGGCAGTTGAAATACCCTCTTAAAAAATAGTAATAAAAAATTTAGATAAACAAGAAATTAAAGTAATAGGCCTATAATAATTTTGAGCCGTTTAAATAGAGATTTTTTCTATTTACAACAGTATTTATTTTTATAATTTGTTTAAGTCGTGAGGAGTGTCAAGAATGAGGTAGTTTAGAAAAACCCTTTTTCATTTTTTTTGCCGACGTTTCGACCTTTATTCGGGTCATCTTCAGGGTATAAAGTGTGGGGTCATTCTTGTGCCACAACACTTTCACACAAAACCAATATGACACCACAAGAATAGCACCACACTTTATGCTCTGAAGATGATCGGAATAAAGGTTGAAACGTCAGCAAAAAAAACGAAAACGGAGTTTTTTCTCAATTTTTTAATTCCTCACGACTTCAACAAATTATGAAACAACAGGTCACCAAGAAACACACATTTAGTTTTATACTGTAAGTAAAATTGTTAACATATACAAATTGAAAAAACTAAGACAAAATCTGAAAGCAATTAGAGTGTGAAGAATACCCAGTCAAACACTTCTACTAGGGTCTACGTGTTATGGACTCGCTGCCAAACAGGCGAGGCCACTGCCGGTTCAATCTCCTTGGGAAATTATTGGGGTTAGTTCGGGGTTTCATGTTTGAAACTAAAAGATTGGGTTGTAATGAAAGGGAGTTGTAGAAATTTTAAGTATCCGGATTTTATGACATCTTTAACAAAAGGAATTTTACGGTCATTGTGGATTATTTGGTTATATACGTAGAAGGGAACGTTCACTATTTTTTGGAGGATTTTGGATTGGGAAATCTGGATGCAATGATAATTAGAATGTTTGGTTGAACACCACAGTTCAATGCCGTATGTGCAGTTTTGATCGTTTGTCTAGTAGTCGTCAGAGTGTTTCGTCTGGTCTTTTGTCGATGTACAGGCCAAGATAGCGGACGTGGTTAACTATAGGAAAGGATATGTGATGGAGGTATAGTGGTGGCATTATTCCAGATCGGAGGGTAAAGGTTGTATGTTGGCTTTTAGCGACATTTATTTTTATACGCCACTTTTTTAGCCAAGGTTCCAGTTTGATTAGATGAGCCTGTAAGGAGCGATGTGAGATGACAGGATCTTTATAGGGGGGTAGGATAACACTGTCATCAGCATACGTGGGAATGGATGTGTCAGGATGGGTAGGGGAGTCAGGAGTATACGTTGAATGAAGGATCGGACCGAGGATACAGGATACACCATAACAGGACAGTAGTCAGAGCAAGATGTTCTCTGGTTGACCTGAAAGAAGCGGTCAGTCAAGTTTGATTATGAGTAATGAGTCAAGTCTGAGAAATTATTAAAGAATTTTTGAAGAGCGAGAGGAATCAACCAAGTGAAAAGGCTCAGTTAAAATATGTACCAGAGAGGGTGTAATCAATGTAAATTTATTTTAGTACAAAACTATTTAAAAACTTTTCATTAAAATTGTTATTGTCCAGATAGTTGAAAAGTGGTTCTAATTCGAAATAACTGGCTTTAAAAGGTTCATAAAGCTGGGATTCCCTATTTAAGGGGGACAAAGATTTATAATATTTTTCATTTTTAATAGATTTTTTAATATTTTTACTAACGTAAGAAAAAAAATTATTAAATTTATTTGCAATTTCTAAATTATCATATATAAGCTCACCAGAGTTAAGTCTTTAACTTTAAGACTTTAGTCTAATCAATATTTCTCGAGAACAATCAATAATCTTTTTAATCAACGCCCAGATCTTTTTAGGTTCATTATAGAATATTTTGTTTAAAAATAAATTTGGTGAGTTTTTATACAATTCAACAAATTTTTATTTTATTAAACTTAGGTACATGAATTTTGCTTCTTTATAAATTAACCCTATTCTTCATAGAAACAAGAATACCTTTAGCGATCCAATCTTTAATATTAACATTTTTTTCCTAATTTGAACAATCATAAGGGATCTAAATCATCACAACGGAAATAACCAACATCACCAATGAACACCTCAAACTGCAAACGCCCCTAGCGACAACCGCCGTACCGACCGACACGACTCGGACAAAGTGACAGACAGTTCCTCATTGAAGATGGCGCAATGCCGAAACCAGTTTGAGTAGTACAACAAACCCGCGAGTGAAGAGGGGCCCAATGCCGGTTCAGCATGAGTTCACTAACTTGCAGACCAACACCCACCATCAACCCCAACAAATCATAATTAATGATTTGTTTAAAGTTACTATTAGTGGTTTGAGGACAAATCCTTAGGATCAATACTAATAGCAAAAATAATTAGAAAATGATCTGTTATATGTGTCAGTGTAATATAACTATTCAGTTGTTGAAAGAGATATCCTTCAATGAATACATAATTTTAATTAAAATCTCTTGTATACCTTTATCAAATTCAATCAAAGGTCCATGAAAAGCAAAGATGTTGAAATGAAAAGTCTGACGATTAATATTCATATCTCCATATACATGATGATCAAATTTAGATGAATGTTGGAATTGGAAAAGGAACAAGACACACTCGAAATACGTATAAAATAGCGGTGATATTAAAAAGTTTTTTTTTAACTGAAATTTTTATATTTATCTGGATTGTAAAAACTTAGTAAGATTTTCCAACTTTTTATTTTTTACGTAGATGCATTTCAAGACTCTTTCCGCCTTGTACTCAGTATATTTTTTTTCAAATACGGTTTTTTACTTTTGACTTGTCGCTGCTGTAGTTATTTCTAGCTTTTTCTTTATGTTCTTTATGTTGGATATGGATGAGAATCTGGATTATAAAAACTTTGTAAGCTTTTGCAACTTTTCATTTTTTACGTAGATGCATTTCGGGGCTCTTTCCGCCTTCTCCTCAGTATATTTTTTTTTTCAAATATGGTTTTTTGCTTTTGACTTGTCCCTGCTGTAGTTATTCTAGCTTTTTCTTTATGCTGGATATGGATGAGAATCTGGATTATAAAAACTTTGTAAGCTTTTGCAACTTATAACTATAAACTTTTATATTTATACCATTAGAGTATAAATATAAAAGCGACAAGTCAAAAGAAAAAACCGTATGTTAAAAAAATGAACTGAGGAGGATATTTTTTTGACGTACGGTTTTTTTTTCTCATTATACTCTAATGGTATAAATATAAAAGTAAGAAATAACAACAGGAGCGACAAGTCAAAAGAAAAAAAACCATATGTTAAAAAAATGTACCGAGGAGGAGGTGGAAAGAGCCTCAAAATGCATCTGTGTTGGATAACATCAAATTCAACAACCATCACCTCTAAACGATTGGATTCAAAAACAGACCCTTCAGTTTTATTAGCGTTATTTTTTATAGAAATAATAGAAGTTTTCAACTTCATAATTTAAAAACTTAAAACTCCACGCTTTGGTAAAATGATGATAGCAAAAGTTTCAATTAAATTCATCCTGAACAGGCATTGGGTTCGTTTAACTACACAAACGGGTTTCGGTATTGCGCCATCTTCAGTGAGGAACAGTTCCTCGCTCAACCCGCGAGTGAAGACGACCCAATGTCGGTTCAGCATGAGTTCACCGACTCGCAGACCAACACCCAGCATCAACTCTATTATTAAATTACTTGGAGTTATTTCATTCATTGGCAAATCCCCAAGATTCTAGTAAATGAAAGAAGGCGCGTTTTTGTCGGAATCAAGTTTTGTTAGAAAAAGTAAGTCATAAAATAGAAAATATGGAAAATGAGAAATATCATATTCACTCCCAAAAACAAAATGATTAAACTTTACAGTCATTTTTTATTTTAAAAAAATACAAAATCAAATAAGAAAATAATATACAAACAACCCGGAAAACAGGAAAAGAAAATTGAAACATTAAAATCCCGGTAAAGTATACAGTGGAAGTTAAATTGAGTATAAGACCCAAAATTAAAAGCTCGTGATTTAAATCGCATTAGTTTTTTATATCCCCTATCGGAATTTATTTTAAATCTCTGAAGACTCTCTTTTCCTTAAGAAGATGTTGCCTCCTCTAGTCCATAAATATTTATAATAGTTGCTTTTTGAATGCCGTTGCTTTGCCCATCAGGATTCTCCGTTTCTCGGTTAAAGCCTCTGATATCCAGATGGTAGAATCTGCAGTAAAATCTTCAATACTTCTCGTATTGAAAGAACTTTTAAGTCTTCTTTGTTTTAGAATGGATTCCTTACCTAACTGTTTGGTAAATTCAACAATTAAAGGAGTACCTTCAACAGCAATCGACAGAAATGTTCTTATTGGATCCAATAGGATAATTCAAAGAGAAAGAATTTTTTTATAAGCGCTTTTCCTTTGGGAGCGCCCTAATCTCAAGAATGTTGCCAAGAGATTTTTGATCGAAGGCATAAATTTGTAAATCTTGTTCATTTATGGTTTTCTCCAGTGGGACGTTTTTACTTTTTAAAGCATCAGTTTCTTCCCGTTGACCCCTGAGTGAAAAACCCATCCATTCAATTCCCTAGAGATTTCTTGAAATTTAGTATGATTTGAATCATCTAACTTCCCAGGCGAAGTTGCAATCTCCTTAAGTCTATTAAATAATCGCTTTCTTCCAATACTTCAAGTCCCTTGACAGGTCCACACCCTTAGAAGAAGGCATAATTTATCTTCAAAGCATTTTTGATAATGTTCTTAACAAAGCGTTCACATTTCTCGAATGGAGGCATGTCAAAAATACGGATTCCTGTTTTCCCTTTTTATAAAAAAAAAAATTCAATGCAGCAAAGTGAAAACATGAGGTAAGGGATCACACAAAACCCCATCCTTTCTCTCTGATTCTAAACTAACCTAAACATCTAAAAACTATAAACATACATACTTCATCAACTAAGACCACAGTTAGACAATAAAACATAATAGTAGACCAAGTTAGGTAGTTAGAAAAAGAAAGCAAAAGGTAAAATTATTAACCTAGAGATATAACTACTTTCGATGTCTGTAGTACGGTCGCTTCTGGTCGTTTTGATCTCGCTATCCCCATGGTTTTCTCGGTTATTCTATTCTTCAGTGGTGGGTTCGAGAGAGGCACCACCGCAAATCCACCACTGAAGATAGCAATAGCGAATAGATCAAAAAGGAGGACCAGAATGATCAGATCTCAAGAAGAAAACTCAGGACTGGTCATTTTGCCTATTGTACTGTTAGGTTAAAGTTTAAAAGGAGTCAGCCTCTTTTCGGCCTACCCACCGCGACCAATATTGGTCTATTGTGCATTATTATCTAGAGCTCCTCATTAAATTTAAGGCTTTTTACCAAATTCCAAAGTTTTCTTGAGGACTCCCGTGTGTAGCCTTCAGGCCGGGGTATTCACTTTTCCTGGGGTAGTAATCTCATAAACCTACGCACCAATAGAGGACATGTTTCACTGTTTTTTTCTTCCTGGCAATATTTGCACAGACTTGTTTCTGTGCTCCGCGTCTATTCATATGCCTTTCTAGTCAGAAGTCTACCTATGAGTACTGGGCTAGAAAATACAGCTTATATGTATCAAAGGTAGACATCAAGGCAAAAAATTAATGAATAAATATTGGTAAGCAAATCTACATTTGCAACGAGATTGAGATGGAAAGAATTTAGGGCAGAAATAACATCAGTTTTAAAAACAGACCGAAAAAAAATCAACAGAAGAAAAGCCTAGATGGAATTTATTGCCGTTAAAACTGCTAATAAATGTACACAAAAAATAAGATACTTGAAAGATTCAGCTCGTCTTCCAGTATGGCACAAACTTGGACAACAAAATCTGCAAAATGACTCCAAGTAACAGCTATGGAGCGAGGTCTGTAAGTTGTCAAAGAAACACAGTAAACATGTACTGAAAATAGCGGGGAAAAATAAAGTAGAGACGAGAAATACATACTGCCAGAACGGAAAAATCAAGATTCGGTTCAAGCACCAAGTGAACCGAAATGTTGAGAAGGAAGAGGAACCCCGCTAGATTTTGGTGAAAATTATGCATTTAATAGCGTTTTGAAGAAGGTCAGAAATCATGGAAATGGGTTAATGCAGTTTTTATTTTCATCATTTCTTTACTTATATCGGTGTTCTTGAGACCTTGAACTTCTTCCACCTCAAAAAATCGTTGTATTAACTCATTACGGTTTACGGTTTAACGTCGTAGCGAATAATGAGATACTCCGTTCAGAAATCCCCTCCGTTCAACAGCAAAACGTACCCATCGGACGACACATTTTTTGTAATATTTATGTATTAATATACATAAATCTTAGGTGGGCGGTATGTTAACGAATGTAAACCGAAATTTTGAGAAGAGGAATTATAAGAAGGTTATTGGCGACAATGGCGAAAAACTACGCACTTAATAATTTTGAAGAGGGGCGGAAAATGAGGTAATTCCCCAGTCCTTTGTTCTCTGGTTATCAACTGTTCTTTTTCAAGTCGTTATTTGTAAAAACTCTTGTTGAAGTCAACCAATCTTCGAACGTTTTTATCATAAAAACTACCATCTTATTTCACCGTTCTTTTATACTACTTTGTAAGTAATAATTGTATATTTTATTCCTTTTTTTAGTTTATTTTTAATCGTTTATCATATTCTGTTTTGTCAAAATATTCGTCATTTTGTGGAATATAAGTTTCGCCCTATTCTCACTCAAAGACAAAAACCGGACCCTTGAATTTTGCTGTGTTGAAGTTGTTCCAAATCAATGGAGGTTATGGAACGACAGCTTCCCCAAGAACGTCCTCAACGTTTGTGCATCAAAGCTCAGTTCAATGATGATACCACCCCATCCATAACTGACTGTTGTGAAAAGACTATGCTCACGCATGGCACATGAAACAAAACGTTCTCAGCAACTTCTCCCCACACGGTACCTGCCTATCTGATGCTACAAACAAAAGAACAGAATAGCCCCTTGTTCAAGTGTCCAAGTAAAATGTTAATTTTGGAATAGTCGCCTTTCTAGTAGTAGAGAACCAGATGCGGGACGTCTGGAGAGTAGGCTATTCTAACAAAGCCATCTGATGACTGTTTTTGAGCTCGTCTTACATTACAAAACGGGGTTATTCTTACCTAACAAGGATTCAGTAGTGCGGTAACAAGCAATAAAATTATCTTCCCTAACCGAAATAATCGCGGTCGACCACTACCTTTTCTTCGATCGAGACTTCCTTTTGTCCTAATCCGCTCTTGACCATCGCGGCACACCCACGACTTGGGCTATGTAACGGATGCAACGTTCGATGTTAGCTGAAGATTCTGCCTGAGCGAGATCTCCTCGATTTAAAATAATACTTTTAAGGGAAAAAATGATCACATTTATTCATTTTTTAATTAATTAAAGTATATACTTTATTTAACACAATTACAATCTAGTTTTGCCGAATTTACAGTAAGCAGGGTGCTTATGTTAAGGACCTAATTCACGTCGGATATTGTGTCCGAGTACTGTGTAGGAGCATCTACATATTAATTTACACATTATAAGTATAATAGAGAAACGAATGTATACAGTTGAAATAGTAGGGACTAAAGCTAAAGGAGTGCCTTTACATTATTTACAGTTTTTACATTTTTATCAAGCCTTTTCCTTTAAAGGACGTCGGTTATTTCGGGGTGGTGGTGGATGAGCAGCAAAGGGTGCTAATACTTCTTTTCAGTCTTGTGTAAGCGTTGGTCGCAACCATCGGTTTTTTTAGGTCTGTATGAAGTGGTGTGTTCCTCACATACCATGGGGCACCTGTGATTAACCTCCGAACCCGATTTCGAACAAGCTCTCTGATGCATCCATATCTCACAGTCATGCATCCATATTGGTCTTATCACCGACAAGTATATTCAACATTTCACGTCGAGAGGTAATTTAGACTTTTTACTGAGAAGAAAGTACAACTGCCTGACTCGGTTTCTGAGCTGTTGAACTATCTGGCCTATATGTTTGTCAAATATAAGTTTTTGGTCAAGGTGTAGCCCGAGGTATTTAGCTGAAATTTGCTGCTGGATTGCTTCCCCTCGGAGATTTATAGAAGACGTTTCTACGCTTCTTTTGAAAGTGAAACACACCAGTTGCGATTTTTTTTGATTAAGCATCACCCTCCATTTTTCGCTCCAGTCACTTATTTGTTGGACGAAGAACCGTAATCTCTGCAAAGCTAAATCTTAAGCGCCAAAGCCGCAACATCATCAGCAAAATGCGCCAACTTTGTAAAGTAATGGACCCCATCCGCTTTCTTGTAGAACTACAGCATAAATGGCTTTTTTTGGAGAGATAGAGTCTTTGTATTTTATAGAAAACGAACGATTGGTAAGGTATGACGGTATCAGTCGATACTTCGTATCCGGGATATAGTTTTTTTTATCTTTGAGAGCAAGCCATGATGCTAAACTCTGTCGAAAGCCTTTTCAACATCTAGGAACAATCCGTGACACACTGCGCCTTCCTCTACGTGTTCAGGATGGTGTCGACTATAGTTGCTGAACGCAGGAATGGTTGGGTCGCAAGCCAAATTGGGTGTTAGCGATGCTTCTTCCAATGTGGAGAGTAGTTTACGCAAAATAGTCGTTCCAGCACTTTAAAAAATAACGGTAACAAACTTACGGTACGATAACTGTTAGGATTGTTCCTTTGTTTACCAGGTTTGTGAACCATGATGATGGCATATTTCCAAGCTGTTGGGAAGCAGCCCAGTCTGATAACTACGTCATATACTTGCGTTAATTGAACAAGAGCTTTCGTCTTCATCTTCCTTCGTATTTTTTCGGGGGGTTGGACGACCATATCGTGGCCAGGAGATTTTTTGGTCGTAGAGCGCGCGATAGCATTTTTAACCTGCCCTGGAGGGAAAAAAAATCGTTAAACGGAGATAGTCGCAAGGGGTCTTTTATTACTTCTGTGACTTTATCACATTTGGCTGAAATTGCTGCTCTAGTATGTCGGCAAAGAACTCGCATTTTTCTGAACTGGAGGAATAAAACATGTTTTCAATTTTTAATGGTGGTATATCACTACGGTCTTTTGTGAGAATTTTTTTTTCTTAGTGATCCCGTTTAAAACAATTTAAGAAAAAATTAATTTAAAAAAAATTAAAAAATCAATTCACTGGACAAGTTGATTCTGGAAAAGATGAATTGATTTTCTTTATTATTAATCTAAAAGGGGTAAAAGGTTTGATAACATTCAATTACATTTTAAATCAACTATTTTTGTCTTCCAGTGTATATTGACATTGCTGTGTTCTGAATGACACGAGTGCAGTAGGCTATTTTTTAATTAAGAAAATTTTAAAAATTTTAAAAAGAAATTTTAAATTTTACTACAATTAATTAAGGTTTTTAGATGAGATAAAAAAGTCAATGGCTCGAGCGGGATTCGAACCCACCATCTTCGGCTAGATACGCCGCTGCTCTACCACTTGAGCTATCGTGACCTCGATCCACTCGGACATCAACTTCCCATTTCCACCCCACCTTTTGAATTTTCCGCAACAGCAGAGGTTATATAAACCCTCAGGGTGCCGGTGTTTTTGAAAAAAAGCCCATTTGTAAGTATGTCGGTTTTGTTAATGCAGGGCCGCTGGATTCGAACCCGGGACCTTTACCTTACAGTGATGAGCGCTGTGGCAACGCCCAAACGTTGCGGCCACCGACGCCCCTTTTAATTTAGTTGTACAATAAAATGTTTCAATACAAAATTACAATCCACTATAAACCCCTCCTATCGAAGTTTTTGCTAGAATAACTTTGGGTTTTGTTCCAATATGGAGTTTCACTGAAGAAGGGATGTGGAATGTTTTTAACAAAATAATTTCCTGGTCTGAAAATATACATACATTTATCTTCTTTTTTTTAATGTAATTTAATTTGCAGACTGCAGCAGTTTCTGGCTTCAGACCCACAAACGTCTATAAATACACTTAACTGGATTTTATGAACGAATGAAAGAAAACGTACATTACTAGCTATTTACAAAATCTGTAAATAATTGATTATCGATTCCCATGGCTCCACGAATATTTGAATTCAGTACTTCCTGACCTACCTGCACACCTAAAAGAAATGGGAACGGGTAATCAGGTCAAAGAAGGAACATTCCGTGGATGTACATTTCAATCTAGGAAGCAAGAAGATGCACAAGTTGTTTCCAAAATTAAATAATCAGCGCCCAAGTATATGTGTACCTTTATCTTTGCAAAATCCATGGAAAGATGAGATTGAAAACCAAAGATATAAGCTTATAGCTGTAAGCAGAGAGAACACTACTCGAATACCATCAAGATATTGCTAAATTTTAAAGCCCAATTAAATAAGTTACGTGTGCAAAAATTGTTAAATTGTAAGGCCAAACTAAATATGTTTTGTATGTAAAACAGAGTCAATCGCCAATGGGTTCCAATACTTGCAAGAATAGAAAAAAGTTCTAGGGAGAGGTGCAAGGTACTCTGAATATCGTCGGATTTAAGTTGCAACAAGGTACACAGGCAGATTTCGCAAAATTAAGTAATCAGACCCCATCAACATGTACTATATCTTTCCGAAAACCATGAAAAAATGAGATTAAAAACCAAAGAAATAGCTACAAACAGCCATCAGAGTATTGCACTCGATGAATATGTACATCTTTATATTTCAAACCAAAATCCATGGAAAGGATATAAAATTTGAACAAATGTTACAAAATCAAATACATAACTATAAGCAGTTTGTACTCGAATATCATCAACTCGAAGAATTATAAGAGCAAAACAGAGTGGATTCTGGGACATGCAAAGATGTGAGGTACACTCTGTTATATGACGTTGGATCTAGGATGCAAGAAGGTACACAGACACGATTTCCCAAAATTGAGTATTCAGATCCTATGGATTACATTATCTCAAACCGAGGTCATGGAAAGTTTTGCAGAGTACGGAAATCAAAGACATGTCTATAAGCAGCCATCAGTACAGCTACCTCGAATATCAGTCAGCACGAAGAGGTTCTGTAGAGTGTAAGACCACTAAATTGGATATGTATGTAAAACATCGTCTCTACTGCTTACAGGACTTGCCAGAATAGGAAAAAAGTCAAAAGTACACTCTGTTTATACTGAAGAATTCTCAAAATGAAGTGTTCACAGCCTATGGACGTCATCAACTCGAAGATGCTGTTGAATTTCAAGACCGAACTAAATATGGTAGATATCTAGATATCTTGTCTGGCAGCAGTAAATTAGAAACAAGAATAGAGGGAACCAACGAAGCTGGCACACTGCTGACAGTACCCAGACTCTTTTGTCTTATAGTGTGCTGATATAGGTCCATACTATCAGATATCATAAAATACAGGGTGAAAGAGAAGAGAGAATGGGAATTACTCGCTTCGGACAATTCAAGAGCCTCCTTGCGAGATTTGTAGATATTTTCAAGGACTACAGATTACATCAAATTGGTCTGATATGAAGTGTCTTGACTTGCAATGGGCATCTAAGAAAGATTTCCATCAAACAATACAAAAAAAGAACATGCGAGCCTATTGTATTAGCATCGTGTATGTAGTTTTTATCAATTCTTGTCAGTTACGAGTAAATATTTTTCATATTCATCGATCATAAGGTAGACATTTCAGACTGCCACATTAAATACCAGATTATTATTCTGGTAATAATTAGATATCTTTGATATTTTTTTGATGTACGCCAGCTGTTTATGAACCATAATAAATTATATTTAAACACCAGTTCTACGCTAAATAGATTACCGTACAACAGTGGAACTATAGAAACTATAAATTTTTACATTTTTTAACAAAGATAGACCCTGAATAACCAAAATAAATTAGTCTTCTTAAAAAAGGCAGTTTAATACACTTGTCTAAATAAGAACAGCTGAACTTATTCAAACAGCTCAGTTACGTTTGAAGGCGCAATGCCAGCCCTCTTCAACTTATAGTTTTTGATTTAATAAGTCGTCGCTTTGTTTCTTAGTTGATTGAGAATGAGACTGCAGCTCGAAGCAAGTGTCGTTAATACTTTTTGACTCCCTAAGCAACTGAACAAGAAAACATTCTATCAGTCGACAAAGGACTACGTTAAACCATTACGGTTCAGTTGAATTTCGAATTTTATTACAATCAAACCCAATTAAACTGACAAGTCGTTTTCTTTACAAGAATCATCTTATTAGAAATTACAAGATTTTTGGCTTTGGGACTTTTGACACAAGTCCAACTCATATAAAGTAAAACTAAAATAGTTTATACTGGATGGTTATCATTTTTATTTAGAGTTGGTAACGAAGCCAAAGAACACGTTAGGCAAGCATTTCTAAGTACTGATTTTGGCAATATGCAGACCCAAAGCTAGACTATCTGAAAACCAAAAGTTTTTTTTTCTCTTTCGGATGACTTGTCTAGGGTTAATAATATCCTTCTATTTGTGTTAGTCGGCTGACCGTTACTGGAAGTCTTAAATAGCAAACCTAAAAAGCAAACGTTGAAATTACTAAAATCATTAATAGGAATAACAATTTGGTTTATTTATGTTTGGGGTGTTTCTAAAACTTCCAGACTAACCCGATTTTGCTATGATTTAAGATTATTCACAAAACTATTAGCAGAGTAAATTTTAATCATGTTAGGTTTCCCAAAAAATCTTATTACTTTTAGGACATTTTGCGATATTATTTTTAATTATTAAGACGCTGTATTCTTCGTTCTTCCTAAAATTTAAGCAATAAATATTGGAATTTTTGTATTATTTCACTTCAAATAAAATCGCACTTTAAGTTAGTGAAATGAAGGGTCAGACTTTACAGCACATTTTTCAAATTAATCTAATAAAAAATTTCATGACCTTTGTCGGGATTCGAACCCAGAACCGGTAGCATGGCAAATAGTACACGTACTAATCACTTGGCCACTGCAGTTCCCATTAATATAATAAAACTGCTCAAATATTATAGAAGAATTTTTTTTTTTGGGGGGGGGGTTCAAGTAAGGATTCTAATCTCTTCTCCACTGAGATCTATCTAGGTCTATTGTATGGGGTATTCTATGTAGAACCCCTATGATTAAGACCATACAAGAAATGTGCTTTTCTTCACTATAATTTGCCTCTTTCCTTTTGGCTTTTCTTCGCGTGAGAACTTCTTTACGAAGTTGCAATACTGTATGAGCTAATGCCTCACAGTCCCAAAAGATATGTGCCGAAATCTCTGGTTTCCATTGACGTAGTAGGCTTGATTCTTTCTCCGTTTTGCTCATCTTGGTGGTAGTTAAAAGAGTATTGCCGCATACAGGAACCTATAGTTTTTTGAGGACTTCCTTCGTCTTCCTGATGCTTTTGTACAGTGCTTGCGTTTTTCTCTCTCAAGCCATTTTTCGAACTCCAACGTTAGCATACTCTCACGTCTAGTTTCCGGTTCCAGTGTTTGGAGGTCTGCTCTTCTTTGGCCAGTTGGTATACGTTAATGTCCTGGACCCCATCTCAAGATAACTTAGTTGGGTTTTCCTGGGACCATTCAGCAATTCAGTCATTCCCTGACTAGTTAGTGACTAGTGTAGTGCTTTTAAAGCTGCCTGACTGTCTGGACGTATCCGTGCACCTTTTCTTTTTTTTTCAACTCCTGTGCCCAGAGTTGGATCGCAAGTACTTGAAAATAGTCGGATCCAGTTCAAGGTGTTTTCGACGAATGATTCGGCCCCTTTACCCTACACATACTCCCTCTTTTATCCATCGGTATACCATATTAGGGCCTCTTCCTTGGCCTTTCTTCTAAAGAATTAAGCTATCTATGAACTTGGTTGGGTCTATCAAAGTTAAATTTTCTTCTTATTTTGTCAGGTACCATTATAGCCATCTCATTTATTTTAATTTTTTCTAGAATCTTGTGATGGCTTCTCATTAGATCCGTTTTTTTTTTGGATCTCAAGAGTCTATTAGAACTTTAAAAAGGCACCTTTCGTACATGAATCCATCGAATACTGCGAGGAAAGTTTATTTTGAGACAAATAAGATTTTTTTTTTTAGGAGAAAACCCAGTGAACCAAAGTGGTCTTAAATTTTCAAAAGAAACTGCGTACACGGTTTGAGTCACATTTGTTTTACTTGTACAGCAACAATATTATAATAATTATTTATTAAGCATTCATGCTGAAAAACAATGGAAATCGGAGGTTTTCGATCAATAAACTGTCCACAGGATTTTGTTCAAGGCAGATTATTCTGAAGGGTTGAATATTTGCGACGGACTGAGATTGACAGCGTGGATAGACAACCAAATGATCGTCAGTTTCGATCAAATTACGTTCATAATATTAATGTAAACGAGAAACATACAAAATCATGTTTATTTATTTTATTATTCTCTTGTATTGAAGGCTATTTTTCATAGGAAATTGTAATATCAAAAATTCAAGAAAAATACGTCCTTTGATTAAGAAGTTTGTAGAAATGTAATTTAAATAATATTGAAATTTTGAGATGTTGACGAGTCAGAGAAAGAATATCAATCTAAAAGTATTGTTTCAGTTTCCGGGGGAGCAGTATCCCAGTGACCCTATTGTTCCTGCTTGTGTTCAGCTTATTGTTTAATAGCCCTCATCGCCTCTCGTTATGTTTATTCAACACGTGTATGAAATGAGCGGTAATTAAGAATTTCCTGCTTAGTGTATTTTTTTATCTTGCCAGTTTTCAATACCCAGCAAAACCGAACTAAAAAGTTGCTCATTCCGAATAATTGAGGCCAGGGATGAAAATTTTAATCGGTCCTGCGCCAACCTCAATAAAATTACTAGAGCAATAAACGTTTCTTGTCGAAGATGATTTCTCTTTCAAATTTTTTCCTAGTTAAACATTATAGATCAATGTCCATAGAATGTTTTTTAAAGCAGAAGTTCATACATAATTTCTGACGGCAAACTCCACTATACTATATGACCTCGATGTCTCAGACAAAATAACAAAGCTTCTTAGCATATGAATTTTTCCACAAATAGTTGTGCATGTTTAAGAAACTAAAGAAGCATACTAATAAAACAAAATATATCTGACCTGTTAAATTATTTTTCAGCTCTATGATAGAACGGAGGCGGCTGAGATGGAGGAACCTTTACGACGAGAACCGGCAAGTAGTGGTGCCTGCAGGCGATTCTTCTCCATCTTCAAAGGGAATCTTTTGCCCATACTTACTGTGGCCAGCGTTATCGGCGGAATTGCCTTCGGCCTTTTATTAAGGTTCTCTTCTTCAGATAGGTAAAGTGGTTTATTATTTTCACAAACATTTCCAGACATAATATTATCAGCAAATATAAAACCAATCGTACAGATGCTATGCAAAAAACCAATTTAGATTTCATGATTCATTTGATCAAAATTTATCATTTAATAACATATCATTCTCAAGATAATCACTGTTTTTTCCTCCTGGCATTAGCCTTTTTAGCCATAGCCATGTCTACAGATCTAATCACTGTGATTAGTCGTTACGATTCCATTTCATTATGTCCCTCACGCAATAGAGTTGTCTTGATGAATTTACATTACTAGTTTACATACAAATTTAAAAAAATAAAGACGTCTAAATGGAAGATTATATACATCAAAGAAATAATGCTTGATCCTTGTTAAGGCTGTTATAAATTTGATAAGCAACTCGATCTTTATATTCTTCTTTTTTGATGCATAATCATTCTTTCATGTTTTCGATCAGCAGAATTTAACTGTTTGTCTGGGAGTGATGAACTTTGTCGTCTACGATCATCTAATTATCCTGGTTTTGCTCTGTCGGACGTGGTTTGGCATTTTGATTTTTTCTTTGTTGTACGTGTTTGTGCAGTCGTTAGGCAGAAACCCACCACCTAAGATGGCAAAATGCCGAAACGCGTCTAACAGACCAAAACAGGGAGAATTAGTAGACCAAAATCAAAAATGAACAACATACATACATCACCAAGAAAACCCTAAGAGGAAATCAAAATTTTAATTATTTAATTACAAAAAATATCCTTTTTCGCGTTTTCCCATTGGCATATAAATGTATTTAAACATTGAAATTAATTGTATTACAAAATTATAAGTAGTAGTAGTAGTGTGTGGTGATTAGTGACCGTTAATCGATATTTATTTAGAAATCGTGAGATGCGGTCTGGTGTGATGTAGGTTTCAGAAAAACATTTTCTTTATCATGCCAACGTTTCAATTTGTGCCATTCTTGCGTGTCGTGTCGAGGCACTCTCGACACGGCGCGCAAGAATGGCACAATTACACAGAAGACAAACACTTTGAGCCCTGAAGATGATCTCAATAAAGATCGAAACGTTGGCACGATAAAGAAAATGTTTTTCTGAAACCTACATCACACCAGACCGCATCTCACGATTTCTAAATAAATAGTAGTAGTAGTATAGTAGTAATAGCACTTTCAAGGGTTATGAAAGTAGGGAGGACCTTTTTGTTGATTTATTCATTTGCACGATTGTGTGCATTCATGCCAAAATTTCAGATGGAACGCCAGAGAAGTAATGTACATCCAATTTCCCGGAGAGCTGTTTTTGAGGATGCTCAAAGCACTCATCATTCCACTTCTAGTTTCCTCAATTACATCGGCGATCGGTTCCCTCGATCTGAGCCTCTCGAAGAAGATCGGTGGCAGGGCGATAGCCTACTACCTCCTCACGACTGTCATCGCAGTTATTGAAGGTATCATCCTCGTCATGGTCATACAGCCTGGTCGTGGAGGAGATTTCGGACCGGCTACAGCGACCGAGGTGATGAAAAGGCCGGTTACAACTGTAGATACTCTTCTCGATCTCATAAGGTTTATTTCGCCATTCAAACACCTTTCTAATATTTATTTTTGTACTGTTTTACACATTTTCATTTATTTTGTTTACAGGAATATGTTTCCTCCAAATTTAATCCAAAGTTGCATTTCTCAAGTAAGTTGAATTTTCCTTTTGTCTTTGAATCTATAAAGCATGTCATTTCTGAGGTCTGCGAGGCGATGAGCCAGCAGTTTAGTCCTTTCGGATCATTCTGGTCAGCTATAATGCCAGGATAGGAAGAGCAGAATGATCGGAAACGACAAAACTCCGAAAATAAAATTACTAACAACACATAAAAATTATGTATAACAAGATGGTTTTAATGTAAGATTTGTTTTTGAGGTCTGCAGGGTGATAAACCTGTAGCTTGGTACTTTCTGATCAATCTGATCACCTTTAATCCTATGACATTAAAACAAACCGATCAGAAACGATCGATCAACAAAAATAAATTTTATAAGATCCTAAAAATTATACGAAAAAATTATTTGATGTTCTTATGGAGGCCTGCGGGGTGATGAGCCTGCAGTTAGGTCTTTTCTAATCATTTTTGACACTTACATCTTAATAGCTGCAGATCGGATGATAGAAAACAGATAAAATAAAAATATATGATAATAAATAGAATCATAGATGATAATAAAAACAGATAAAATAAAATAGACGATAGAAAACTAGATAGAAAACAGAAATAAAATTTCTAGGATCCTTAAAATGATGGATAACAAGTGGTTTTATTGTGAGGATTCTTTTCACAGGCTGCGAGGTGATGAACCTGTAGTCCTTTCTGGTCCCCTATCATCCTAGAGCAAACTCAGAAACGATCGGCCAATAGAAAAAAAAATTGTAGGATCCATAAAATGATGGATAACAAGATGGCCCTCCCGGGCATGAGGTTAAACTGCGTCCATATACTCCTCCGGTACCTGATGGCCTCCTTAACTTCCCATCGTTTTACCAATTCCCCAACCAAGTGAAGACTCCTGTAACCACCCTTTTCCAAAACTAATCTCTTTCTTTTCCTATCCTCGGCGTCCCAGGATCTAGGGAGTGGGAGGTACGTCGGTCTACTTTAGTGGCAACCGCACTGGCCGACTAGGGGTGACTGGATAGCCACCTACCACCCTGAAAATTAGCTGGCTTCGATTCCATTAAATAAGGCAGTAGACCCGGAAGGCCACAATCCCGGTGAGCCTGTGGATAGGGATCATCCACATGCTTATCCACTGGATCCCGTCGAAGTTGGTGAGGCGAGTGGCACCACCCGACCAGAGGCTACCACAAGGAGGACTGATAAAGGACTTTCGTTTGTGAAAACTATGGCGCTGTACTACCCGGCAGCCATGAGAAAAAGAAAAAGAGTGAATATAGAAGGAAATGTAATAGATAATTTTGTTTCAGAAAGAAAATTTGCAAAATATTGGGTAATGTGTAAAGTTGAAGGAGATTTTAAAAATGAATCACCCATCAAACTATGCAGGATTATAACAACCCAACTTGGAAAGGTAGTGAATGTGACAAAAAACCGCAGCTGGCATTCTACTAATTGAAATTGATAATGCGCTCCATGCCAAAATACTAAATGAGACAATAAAGTTAGGAAATATTCCCGTCACCACCACGCCCCACAGAAAACTCAGTACCTCCCAGGGAGTGATCTCGGCACGAGATCTGCTGATCTGCCCTGAGGTGGAAATTAAGGGAGAATTCCGTGATCAAGGAGTGTTGGAAGTAGACGAAAAACAGAGCGAGGTCTCATCGACACGACCTCGCTCGTTCTGACGTTTAACACCACTACACTTCCAAAAAGCGTAAAAGCTATCTATCAAACATTCCCAGTACGCCCATATGTCCCAGCACCTATGCGTTGTTACAAATGTCTTCGCTTTGGGAAACAGCGATGCGATGTAAATCAGAAGTAAGCTTATGTTCGTGTGACTCCCAGGTGCATGAGGAACAGCCCTGTTTAGACAAACCAATATGTGCCAATTGTATGAGGAACCACCATGCGAGATCTAGTGAATGTCCTATTTTGCAAGAAGGGAGACAAATCGAAAGAATAAAAGTGGAAAAGGGAATGAACTATATACAATCAAGAATGTTAGTAAGAAGCCCAGGATTTGTGAAATGAAATATAAGTTTTGCAAAAGTTGCGGCTTCCGCAGCGACTATAAAAAGAACAGTGGAGATTTCCATCCAAACTGAGGAGACTCCAGTATTTCAATTTCGGAATTTAACTCCAAGTACAGCCACCCTATCAGCACAAGCGAGTGACGACTACCAAAGAAGGGATAGTGATAAACCACACGCCCCTTCTCTTAACACCCCTGGGGCACTAGGCATTTCCAATAATGCTTCAACCACCAGAGGGGCTTTATTACTGACAGCCCCACCACTTTAGCCAAGGTGGTTGAGGGCGTCCCAATATCAACACCAAACCCCATAGACCCGAATACGGGTCATCCTCCTCGTCCCTCTAACATCGAGTCCACTTCCACAGCAGCCTCGGATGAACTGAATGTTCAAATTTACGGGATTATGGATTGGGAAACGAGGAGTGGTAGATCGAAGACATTTGATACTTCAGCAGAATCAAACAAAGAAGATGATTTTGCTACCAAAGAAAGAAAAAAAAGAAGGGATGGCCCAAAGGCAAACCCCGAAAGCCCCCCAAGAATGAAGATCAGCAAGAGAAAAACCTAACTCCAAATGAATGGTACAATTTTACAGTGGAACTTGAGAGGAAAATGCCATATCGAAGGATTGAAAAGAATTATAATCGAAAGATCACCTGTAGCCCTCTCTCTACAGGAAACCCACATCTGTCCCGACGATCAATATCCCCTTAGAGGTTATAGGTCCTACAGCCGGGGCGTAGCAGTCGGCTAGGGGGGAGGGGTTGCTATCTACATCAGAGAAAAGATCTCAGCGAACTAAGTACAGATCAACAACGATAATGTACAGGCAGTAGCAATAAGAATCAAAGCGCCCAAATATATAGACTATATGCTCAATGTATTTACCAAATAGGGATTGGCACAAGGACGATATTGACGGAATAATCAATGCACTGCCCCACCCAGTCCTCCTTACTGGGGATTTTAATGCGCACAATATTTGGTGGGGCTCTAGTAAAACCGTACACAATTAGAAGCAATAATAGATAATACAAACTTGATATTGTTGAACTCTGGAAAACCTACGCATATAAATATCCATTCTGGAAATTACAGTGTAATTGACTTAACATTTGCCTCTCCATCTCTTGTTCCCGATGTACAGTGGGACACAGCAGGAGATTTCTATTTCAGCGACCACCTACCCATATTCATCCGTAGCTCTATCTGTTTAGAAAAATATGTGTATTATAAACGATACAATATGATAAAAGCTAACTGGTCTGCCTACTCCGCAGCTGACACCTTTCCAACAACGGCAGGCGACGTAAACATCGATGTTGAACATGTAACTGCAGCGATTAAGGCTGCCGCGGCCGAATCAGTGCCGGAAACGGGGCTCAATAAAACGCCATAGAGTTCCCTGGTGGAACGGCATGTGCCAAGCGTCCAATATCGAAAAAAAAAGCTGACTCTCAAACTATTCGATAGATTCCCCACAGAAGAAAACCTAATGAAATTCAAAATAGCCCGATCTAAGGAAAGAAGAATTCTGTATGACGCCAAAAGGAAAACGCTTCCGAATTATGTATCAGAAATGGACAGTAGTATGTCAAACAAAGAAATTTGGAAAAGAGTGAGCAACTTAATCGGTAAGCATAAACCCCAACTATACCTATCCTACAAATAACTGGTTACAACCATCACTGAAACTAAAGAAGTTGCCGATTGTTCGCATCATATTATGCGGAAATTTCTAGCGATTGGTCTTACTCAGAAAATTTTCGAAGAGAAAAAGTAAGGATAGAGCAATCGGAATTTTTAAATTTAGAAAGCGATATTACGGAAAGGATTAATGATGATCTCACGATGCGGAGTTAGATTCTGCTTTAATTAAATCAAATGAAAAATGTCATGGTCAGGACGGTATTCCGAACGCGATGCTAAGAAATTTGCCGAGTGCCGCGAAAGTTAGATGCCTGTATAATGAAATTTGGACTTCAGGAGTATACCCGAATAATTGGAAAACCGCTATCGTTATGCCAATTCATAAAGCCGGAAAAGATCTTAGCGCCCCTGAAAGCTACCGGCCAATATCTCTCACATCGTGTGTCGGTAAAATAATGGAAGGAATAGTAAATCGGCGGCTGGTGTGGTACCTGGAATACAAAGGACTCCAGCTCTTATCAAGCTGGGTTCCGACGGGGCTACTCAGCTGTCGATCAGGCAGGCCTTCTCGAGGATGCAGTACAAGGAGCATTCCTAAAAAGAGAACACTGCTGTATTCTTTGACTTAGAGAAGGCCTATGATACAACGTGGAGAACGGAATTATAAGAAAATGTTATAAATGGGGGCTTAGGGGGAAAATCATCAAATTTATTAAAAACTTTCTCAACGAAAGAAAATTTAGAGTACGATTAGGAACAACTCTATCGAAAGAATATACTCAAGCAAATGGAATCTCCCAGGTCCTTTTCGTAACCCTCTTCGGGATAGCTGTAAATAATATAGCCGACAAAATAAGATCACCTCTCATTAAATCACTATCCGTTGACAATCTAAATATTCTCCCAAGCGGAACAGATGTTGACGATATCGGGGTGAAAATACAAGAGGCAATAGATACGGTTGTCACACAGGCCGCGAACGTTGGTTGGGTTTACATTCTCCAGGTCTAAAACAAAAGTCGTGCATTTCTGCAGACAGAGGAGGGAACATACACCCCCCTTTTAACAATGAACGGACAGTCTTTGGAGTATGTTGAATCAATAAAATACCTCGGCCGTTATTTGTCTCCAAATTAAGCTGGCAACTGCACATAGATTACACAGCATCCCGAAGCAAGAAAACCCTGAATATAATGAAATTGTTAAACAACTGTAAATGGGGAGCAACAAGAGAAGTTCTGCTGATGATATTTAAATCACTGTTGTTCTCTAAACTAAACTATGGCTGCATGGTCTATTCCTCGGCTAGGAAAAACAGGTTAAAATTATTGGATAAAGTGTATATTGCAGGCTTAAGGATTGCAACTGGAACCTTTAGAACAAGCCCTATCAATTGTCTATGCGTTGAGGCCGGTGTGTTACCTCCCGGTGAAAAGAGAAATCAACTCATGCTGAGCTATTGTGGAAGCATATGGGCGAGACCTTCTCATTTCCTCCACCGGGTGTTATACAACGAAAATAAGGCAGGTGAGTACGCTCGGATGAGGACCCGTACAAGACCGATGGGTGTAAGGTTGCAAGAACTAATAACTTCGAGGAGTGCGAGCATGGATAATGTCCTACCGGTCATCGAACCAAAAATGGATCCGTGGACGCTTCCATCACCCATTGTTCAGATCGATATGGCAATGAAGAAAAAGGAGGAGACCCCCCTCTTACGTGTATAAATCAATGTTCTCATCTTTAAAAGAAGAATTTTGTTGTGCACTTTTTATATTTACTGACGGACCGAAAAGCGCCGGTGGGGTAGGCTGCGGGATTTATATACAGGAACGCAGCATACAGATCGCTCTCCCGAGTACGGCCAGCATATACACAGCATAAATGACCGCCATATCATCTGCACTAAGACAAGATATTAACCTGCCGGATAAAAAATTCGCAGTTTGCACAGATTCCTTAAGTGCAGTTTCAGCCATACAAAAAAAAATTTCTGTGAACCCATTAGTGTGAACAGTTTATAAAAACGTGAATATATTAGCAGAAAATAAGTGCGAAATTATCTTCCTCTGGATTCCGGGTCACGTCGGCCTTAAAGGAAACGAAGAGGCCGACAAAGCGGCGAAAGAAGCATCGAAAATGCCGCATGACCCGGACACTCTGGTTAGACCGGCGGATATTAAAAATTCCTTGAAACAATTAAGCTGGAATGAATGGCAAAACAGATGGAACGCCCTGAATGAAAAACTAAAGGTGATAAAACCGACAGTCAAACCTGAAATCCATGAAATTTTCAGAAAGAAAGAATTGTACTTACACGATTAAGGATAGGCCATACCCGCCTAACACATGGACATCTCATCGGCAAGATACCGAGGAAATGCCCCATGTGCGGCGCAACTGTAACAGTAAGACATATTTTAGAAGAATGCGAACAACTAGCGCCGCAATGTGGCCTTCCCAATGACATAACAAAAGTACTTAAAAGCACAACAGAAATTATAAACGAAAGGTCACTGATTACCTAAAATTAATCAATGCGTATGGCTATATACACGTGGTATATCCCCCCTATTTGTAAGAATGTATTTATTTGCGTGAATGTCTAAGTATGCTTGGGTGTGGCTGTGACGGAATATCAAGTACGGGGGACGGGTCATTGGCATTTCGTTGGTACTATCTTCCGAGGTGTAGTGGCCTGTCCTGAATGAATGTATTTATTAGCGTGATTGGTAATGCGTGAAAGGACATGGCTGTCGAAGAATAACGAGTACTCCACAGGCCCGTCAAACAATTTAGATTAGGATAGTTTAGTGTATGAGTGGAATTTTTTAAATACCGTTTGAATGTATTTATTAGTGTGATTTTAATTTATCACGTGTGGGAGGGTAACAACAAACAAGATAACGAATCTCCTATTAGGTGGGCATAAGAAGACTCAGAAAAGATAAGATAGCAAAGAAGACAAATGTGAGCAGGCGATGTGGGGCGCCGGCCTGTGAGCCGGCAAAAAAAAAGAAAAAAAAATTGGTTTGGTTGTAAGATTTCTTCTCGAAGTCGGTGAGGACGAACCTGTAGCTCGGTCCTTTCTGATCATTCTAGTCCCCTATCATCCTGGGATATCAGTCCAAGCTGGTCAGAAACGATCGGTCAATAGAAAAAAAATTGTAGAATCCATAAAATGATGGATAACAAGGTGGTTTGGTTGTAAGATTTCTTCTCGAAGTCGGTGAGGACGAACTCTTGTTCTGCATATCCTTGCTGTTTTCGTCTGCCAGATGCGTTTTGGCATATCGCCATCATGAGTGGTACATCAGGGTTATAAGCAGGGTGAGGCACTATCTCTGATCACTGAAGAGGCGAGTTGCGGAAACGCAAAACAACATCGAAAGCAGTCAGATGAAATGATCGGAAGCGATCAAACCACGGATTCGCCACAATTCAGATCACAAAGTTCCCACAAAAATACAAGTTTGATTTTTTCATTAATGCATGAAAAATTCATTTACTTGGTTAAACATGGAAAGCAACTTTCACATTCCATGAAGCTTGACAGCAGTTTTTTAGTCTGGCCATCCTTTCTGATTGGCCTTCACTAAGGATAGCTAGCGGCCGATTAACATCTGACAAAACAATGAATAAAGGAAGAACAAAAAAATGATCGGAAACGACCAAACTAAATATGATCGTAGCTAGAAGGCTTTTGGACAAACTTGTAAATAAAATTTATATACACCTGGTAAATTAATTTTTTAACGAATAAGCCTATTGTATACGTAATTTATACAAAAATACAAATATCTAATTTTTTACGCGAAACTATTTCATCCAATTTATAATTAATAGCATCGAATAAACCTGTTGAGGTTGTTTTTTAGGTCAATAGTCTGGTAAACCAGATAAAATTTCTCTTTTATGCGGTCTAGATATTTGGTGCAGTTTTAGGTAGAAGAATTCCATGTAACTTTAGTATTCTCATAAATCTTTGTTGCACTTTGTTATTCTTGAGTTAAGACCTGGTAAATTATTATATTCCTGTGATTAATAAGGCAAATAACTTAGGAAATCTTCCTGGTGTCAAGTCTGATTTAATTCCCGTTAGAAAACACAATGCTCCAGGCTAATTCAAATACGAATTTTTCAAATACGATCCTAAATTGACATTCCGTACAAATATTTAATTGGGCCTCTCCCAACCAAATTTTTGACGTCGTTATTTTACCCCAAACTAAAGTTAATTTTTTATACATATGTAGGTCGAGCACGTCTATCTTTAATACATTATAGGACGCCGGATAAACCTGCTTTGTCCGGAAATGGACTTAATTCGTTTTGATTTATTTTTATGGGTTTGAATCGTCGGGTCTCTACTGAATTTCGCCAAATCGAAAAGTTTTCCGTCTAGCTTTTCAAAGCTTGGCCATTATTTAGGTCTAATTGCTTTTTTATTTTTCCGATGTATCGTCCACCCAAAGTAATTGTAAACCAGTTTTCGACGTTTTTCAACTAACGATTACGGTTCTAAATTTCTTGATCAATTTTAGATATTTGCGTGGAAGAAATTTTAAGTAAGTAAAAATGCATCTGGGGAAGAAAAAAATCCTAAATGCTAAAATCTCCCTACTTTATAAATAAATTATATTTACTAAACGAGTCTTTTGAGACTTTAGACTTTATTTTTTCGTTTTGGATGTACATATGTTTTAGTTTGACTACCCTCCTACCCAAGAATTTAACACAGATAATCCTGTTCACTTTCTCCGAAGTAGAACTTGTTTTCTAATAGGATGCTTGTCTGATCTCTTTTTTTACATTGACATTGAGTCTGGACGAGCAGTTAAGCACGAAGACTTTAAAAATCGAAATCCGCTGAATCGTAATTACTAGGTCCAAGGAAGAAGTGTTAGAAGGACGACCTACCCGGAAGTCATTAATTCTCGACACTGCTGAGGGCGGCTTGCCAATCTAAATATAAATTGATTTTCTCCTGGATCATCTTCATTTTCGTCAATGGCTGTGCGGTAATTTTCCGCTAGAAAACATGTAAGAAATGGTTTTGAACGTTAAAAATCACATTTCAGAACTTTTGCGTGAATTATTTTCCAAAAATATTGCCAAATGATACCAATAACTATATAATAAATATAGTTTCCTAATAACTTCTACCTTTCTTTAAGACAGGAGCTTTCATTGGAAGTTTAGTTCTTTAATAGCTTTAATAGCTAATAACTAATTAACGAAAAAATTATCACACTCAAAACTATAACTATATGTAAACAAACATTTTCAGTTTGCCAAAAATACTGTAAAATATAATTCTCTGTATAATTAATTTTTTTTCATAATCTATGAAAAGAAAAATATATCTTAGGAAAAAATGATTTAATAAACTTTTTTCAATTTGCATGGCATAATTGAAACAGTGATAGTAAATAGATTCTGATTTAGAATGGAGGGTTGTAGATCGTGTTCCGCTATCAACTCAGAAATTCAATATAAGTTTCAGTATCGTAAGATGTTCATTTTTGTTAAACTTATGAATTAATAATAATAGTTTTAAACTTCAGATGAAGGGTGTTTAATCTTCAAATGTTTTACAAAGAAACAGTGTTTTTCTTTCTTTTTTCAAATTGACCTATCACTGTTTTTTAATTAAAAATTACAATATTAAAGGCTGATACCAATTATATTGAGATAATTATTTCATTTGTTATACACTGTTGATACGTTTTACACAATATCTCTACATCTTGATTCTTAGTATCTTTACAAATTACCTGATGTCCTTATTACTTTCTGTGTTATAATATAAAAGCTTTTTTTATGTCTCTGATATCTGCTTTTATTTTTAACATTTATATTTATTAATTGTTATAACTACAGCCTAGATTTTTAGTCAATCTCATATTTTTTGTAAACATTTACAACCGTGGTGATTTTATCCAAATCATGCCTCCGTGGTACACTGGTTCTAATTTTATCCTGCATATTTTTTCATATTTGAAGAATATTGAAATTTGCATTTTTGAATAACATTACACATTTTAATAATTTTTGATTACTTAGAAAAATAAACCAGGAAACTAAAGAGCATGAGAAGAAAAAGACAAGTACCTAAAATTTGATTTGGACTTCCATTAACTTTCCAGGAGCAAACGAAATAATTGGCATTTCCAAAACTTCACGGTGCAGTTTTTTTCCTTTCTTGAAAAATTAATATTTCTTAAGTAGTCAGGTTGTGGAATGAAATAGAGGCCCCATTCGAAACACAAAAATAATCAACGTCAATCCTCTTTTAATTATATTACAAATTAAATTAAAAAGCATCCTTGTCAAAAATACCAGATTGACTGAAATCTTAAATGTAAGCAACTTGTTCTGCAGGAAGTACACAAGTCTGCTCCCATTACCTCTGTCAACGTTGAAAAGATTTTTTCAAAGCACAAATATTTTTTGAGAGATAAACGCTGTAGTTTTACAGAAACTAACTTTGAAATGTATATTATTGTCAATTTAGTTCAGATCATGAACTTAAACTAAATTATTTATTTTGTACAATATTTTAAATTATTTGATTTTGTTGTGACACTGAAACTTTTCTGTTCTATTTCCTTTCAAAATGAATATGTACTAAACCAAAAAATGTCTAGTATAAAAAAAAGTTAATTATTAATCAGGTATCCTGCATATGTTAACATTTTTAGTGCATATGACATATCTGAAGGTTTGTTAGTATAATATTGCATATTTTTTAGGTTTTTTTTAGTGGATCTTAAATGCATATTTGAGGATTTTTATTGTGTATAAATCTGGGCTCTAGTTATAACCATCCAGTAGATAGATGTTTCTAATCAACGTTTTATTTTCCTCATAACAAGTTCCATGTTCTTTATACGTTGTCATTGTCAATGTCATTTTGGCAATCTTACACAAATAAAATTTTCATGTAATCAAAATACATTTTGGTAAGGCTAACTGATGAAACTTTTTTCGTCTATTTTTTCTTTACTAATATGTCAAATGCATTTTAAAATTTGGGCATCTAGGGTTTTTTTGTAATGTTATACCCATAATAGTATAAAACCAAGCACTGAAGATGTGTAAAGATAGCTATATTCCAAAAACACACACACACACACACACACAAAATGTAGTATGTTGTATTTGATGTAATAAATGCTGATATTTTTTCAGTACCGAACTTTAATTATTCCACCAGAACACATTTTACCTGATAACAATGGTAAGTTTATTTTATAAAATTTAATTGCTCGATAAAATTCAAGCATAACTTTTGTCATACCAGACTTAGGGATAAATTTTGTTTAGATACCAAATTATGGCCTATCACGTATGAGTATACCAACAATTCAAATGTACTTGGGCTGGTTATTTTTGCTGTCGTCCAAGGTATCGCAATTGGTCAACTGGGAAACGTCGGTAAACCTTTGCTTAAGTTTTACTCATCCCTTGGAGAATCCATGATGTTGATTACAAACTGGGTCATATGGTTAATAAAAATTGTTTATTTGCTTTTGCTTAACCTGTATTAATAAAAGTTTTTAATTATTCTAGGTTGTCACCTGTTGGTGTGTTTTTCTTAATTGCGGGTAAAATGGTTGAAGCTGAAAGTTTTGCGGCTATGATAGGCCAGCTGGGTTTATACTTCTTGACAGTCATAATCGGTCTGTTTGTGCACGGCTTCATAACATTGCCAGCAATTTATTTCTTGGGGACGAGGAAACTGCCATTTAAATTTCTAACGAATATGAGTCAGGCTATCGTCACAGCTTTTGCGACTGGCTCAAGGTATAATATTTTCTATAAATGCGAATACAATTATCTGACAAATACGTTCCAGCTCTGCCTCTTTGTCAGTCTCGATGAGTTGCCTCGAGGAAAAGAACAATATCGACCCCAGGGTAACAAGATTCGTCATGCCAATCGGGGCCACTGTCAATATGGATGGAACTGCGCTGTATGAAGCCGTCGCTGTTATATTCATCTCTCAAGTCAGGAACTATTCACTATCCCTTGGGCAAATTATAGCAGTCAGGTATTAATTACATAAATCATTTGTTGACGTGTGCATACATCTTATACTGTGTACAATACAGGGATAAATATATAGAAAGAATTTTTATTTAGTCCAGGTGGATAAATTGTATCAATATATTATATTCATGTTATAACTTCCACAAGTTTTCATGTAACTATATTTTTCATGAGATATGCATGTGGGTATAATGATGTATTCTTGCATTAAAACTTGGTTAACCTTAATAAGTAAAATATATTAGGAAATTTTCTTGATATGCATCTGCTTCATGCAAACTCAGATAATTTTTTTAATAATTTAATAATAATTTTAATAGTAATAATTTTTTAAATTTAACTGCTGTATACAGCTGACGTATAAAAAGTGATAAAACTAGCTGAAACAAAAGGAAGCCAATTGCTGAATAATACAATAAAATAATCTTTATATGAAACAAAAGGCACCTTATCTCTACTAAAATTGAATTAATTATTGCCTTATGTGTAGAACTGTTGAACTATTTGAAGGTAGAGTTTTCACTATCAACCTTCAGCAGATGTGTCTAGCCATGACTTTAATTTAACAGCAAACCTAACGGGACCAAGGTGGTCAAGTGGTTAGGGCATCCAACTCTTTATTCGCCATGCTGTCCTGGGTTCGAATCCCAGCATGGATTTTAATTGTGAATAATATGGAGAAAAAATGTAAAGAGGTATGACCCCTTGCCTGTCCTTGTTAAGCCCTTCTGTATGACAGGAATTGCTTTACTTTAATTACAAAAATGGCAAAAAGAGGAAAAATTTGAAAGGTTGTAGGTTGAAATGAGGAGTTGGAGTCCAAGTTGAAGTCCACAATAGGTCAAGCGGTTAAGCAGCGGCGTATTGAGCCGAAGGTCGTGGGTTCGAATCCCGCTTGCGACACTAACTTTTTCATCTCAACCAGACCTTAGATAAAAAAAATAATTAATCGATTTAATAGCAAAGTTAAAAATAATATTTGATCATTTTGAGGCTGCCGGAGCGTAAAAATGAAATGGAAGAAACTACAAATTGCGGGCTAATAAACTGCAATGCCAAAAATTGCAATTTAAATAAGAAAGATAGCTCCCTCAAAAAAAAAAAAAAAAAAAAAAAAAAAAAAAAAAAAAAAAAAAAAAAAAAAAAAAAAAAAAAAAAGGATGAAAAAAAGAAGTGTTATTGTGTTTTGTTTCTTATTATCTTTATGTAGAATTAGTTTATTTATCACATTTGAATGGAAGAATAAAATGATAAAGATGAGCCTATGCTCATGCTGAGACTGTTGCTAGTCTGACTCCATTATTATTATTAGCCATACAAGCCTATGGGAAATGTTTAAATTATGGAACACAAATTCAGAATTCTAATGTAAAAAAAAAAAAAAATAAAAAAAAAAATAAAATAAATTTTATATGTAATTTAAAATGTGATTTTTGCATACATTTGGCCTTCCAAATTAAGAATTTTAAGAGGATAAATTAGTTTATGAGTGAATGTTTGGAGTCAGAGCTTTATAGCACTCAGAAGGGATATAGCTAAACTAAGATAGAAGGTTTGAGATGTTAGGGCATGAAATGACCTAAGCCGTTAAAATGCCCTTAAAAATTAATAATAATAATATTTGATCATAATTTAAATTTATACTTTTCATAATTATGAAAGGAAACCTAGTTTTTAAATCTAATGCTATTTTCATTCCTAAAAATTGATTTAAGACACTTTTTTAAAAATTCACACCTCCAAATTTTATATATAAATTATAGGTATGTATATTGAATTACTAAATCTAAGTAAAAAGTTTGTTATTCATACAGCATATCATCTACAATGGCGAGTATTGGAGCAGCGAGTATACCACAGGCTGGCCTCGTTACCATGGTCATGGTATTGGATACAGTGGGCCTTCCGGCAGAAGATGTCACCTTAATTTTTGCTGTTGATTGGCTTTTGTGAGTAACTAAAATTAAAAGCATATGCATTGACATTTTTTTATTAACGGATAACATTTTCAGGGATCGTTTTAGAACGTCAATTAACGTCATAGGTGATTCCCTCGGTGCTGGGATAGTGGCACATCTGAGCAAAAAGGAACTTGAAAAAGTAGCGCCGGTGACAAATAACCGAACCTAAGAATTTTAGACAATAAAAATGAATGATAACATAAATATAATTTTCCAAAAATAAATATTAATAGAAGACAACATGCAGTGGGGTCAACACTATAAATCATGAAACTTTCGGTGGGCGACCGCCAGTTGTTATTTTTTATTTAATTTTATATTGTTTTTTCTGCTAAGAGCAGAACAAAAAAAATCTCTTGTAAACGTTATAAAAAATTTATTTTAAAAAAAGTACGTGCCATAAAAATTTAAAACTTACCGGTTTAAAACCGTAACAAAGGGTATGTTATCTTTAAGTTTTTATTTTAAATTTTAAAAAAAATTATATGTTAGTTTATTAAAACCAGAGAGTGAGTTAATTGCTAAGTTGTTACACAAATGTTGCGTTTAAAAGAAATTACTTTTAAGGTATAAAATGTTTAGAAGAATTAAGTTAAATAATCAATGATGAAATAATGTAAATGTTGTGAACCTTAAACAATTATTAAGATTAAAAAATAAACTAATGTGATGTAATACTGCTTGTTTCCTACTGTTTCCATTTGCCGAATGATTTTTAATTATTTTCATTTTAAATACTGACATGACCTCATAGTAGCCAGTGGGTAAAAAAGGGGATAGAGTTTCTTGCCTAACTTTTGATTATTACATAAAATGTTAACATCGTGTTCAACTTTTTGTTAAAAATTTGAGAATGTATATGAAGGTTCTTATAAAATTGCAAGAAAGTACCAAATTTTTTTCACAACCTTATCCCTTTTTTTACTTTTTACCTATGATTATAAAATTCAATTATTAGCTAGTTGATGAAAACAAATATATTTATACTTACAAATTTCAATTGAACTCAGTATTATATATCGTACATATCTTCTATTAACTCAATTATATATACATAAAATTTTGTAGTCCTCACATTTGTGTCTATCTATTATAAATAAACTTTAAACAATATTTAATCTATTTGTATGTTAATAGACACACAATACAAAATATTTTTAGTATATTGTTAATAAATTTAATTATAAAAGACAATCAACATGTGATTTTAAATAAGTACAATTTTTTTTCGTTTATTCAATGTAATGATCTTTTTATTAATGTATTCTCTAGAATGTAGTGTTTACCTTAAGTTTATGATTAAAAAAACCTTACTATATCAACCATACAAGTTGCAATTAAGTTTTGTACTTTAAAACAACAAAAATTGGGCACATTTTTAATTGAACAGATACAATATGTAAGTAAAATATATTTACCCAAATAAAAAAAAAAGATACGATTATAAAATTGAGATCACAATTATTTATTAATTATATATTAATTTAAATTAATTATTAATGAGACCATCTAATTTTGAGTTTGCGATTTTCAAGGTCACTATAAAATGTATCATTTATTATCTTGAGGTCATTTACAAATTATATAAACCTTTTGGCAAAGAAATAATTAATACCGACTAACTTGACAAAATGAAACTTATAAAATTAACATTTGTGAAAGTATTCATACAGAAAGTAAATATCAATAATTAATTAACAAATTAAGAAAATTTTCTATAGTTCACAGCTTTTATAAAATTCAATATAACTAATATTTCATGGGGGCATCAGTGGCCACAACGGTTAAGGCATTGAAACTCACTCAAAGGTAAAGGTCTTCACATGCCTCATACCTACGGTATTGTTCCACCAGGTTTAGGACTCATTAAGAATCCATTTTTTAGATTTATCCTTTTTTGTGGCAGGCTACTAGGCTGCAATAGGGTTCTGGGCCCATAGAGTCCATGTTGGCTCCCTTTTTGGCCAGCATGTCAACCTTTACATTGCCTCTATGCCCTGAATGTGCCCATGCCAGGGTCAGGTCATTAGTGTTACCGACTTCCGTCAGGGCCTCAATGCATTTCCAAACACTCACCTTGCATGAGGCTAAGGCCCTGAGAGCTGCCTGGCTGTCAAAGAAAATGGCTATCTTCCGGGAATGTATTCCTAGCCTTTTTATTTCTCTGGCACATTGTTTGATCGCTATGATTTCAGACTGGAAAACTGTAGCATACTTGCCTAGATTTACCGCCAGTTTTGTCTTGGGGGTCATCCCAATAACCTCAGCTCCCGTACCGTTGTTGGGTTTGGAGCCATCAGTATACTTGTAGGAATTTGCCTTTAGTGGTGTTCCCTTGGCCCATTCTTCCCGTTCTGGTATCAGTACTTTGTACTTTGGAGCAGTGGCATCAGTTGGCATACCTAGAATGGCATTTGCCAGTATCTCCTCCCTCAGTTTCCAATGTTTATTCACATGACCTATCCTAGCATATGGTTGTCCATTTATGATCCTGTGGGCTACTGCTCTGGCTTCTCCTTGGATTAAAATATGAAGTGGTGGGAGGTTTTACGAAACTTCCAGGACCGCAGTTGGCGTTGTGCTCATTGACACTGAGACACACTTGTCTTTTGGTGCCACTTAGCAGCCTTATTGCTTTGGCCTGAAGAGTTTTGGTCCACCATACCACCAACCCATATGTCAACATTGGTCTTACAGCACAGTTGTATAGCCATAGGGTCATTTTGGGGTTTAGACCCCAGTTCTTGGCACAGGGGCACCTCCCCCAGGCAATTTTTGCTCTTTGGGTAGTTTTCTCTAGATGTGGGTTCCACATGAGCCTCTGATCTAGTGTAATCCCTAGATATTTTGCCTCCTTGGAAAATGGAATCAGAGTCCCATTTAGGATTGGAGTTTTCAAGCTTCCTGTTGTCTTTTCCTTGTAAATGGAATCATTATGGTTTTAAGGGGTTGATAGATAACTCCTCTCTTCTGCACCACCTGTCAACCAGATTGATGGCTCATTGTATCCGATCCATCACGATGTTCGCATGGCGGCCTTTTATGGCAAGGTCACCTGCATAGCCTAGGCAGTAGAATCCTTCTTGTTCCATCATTTGTAGGTTTTTGTCTACCAGCGTCGTCCACAGGAGAGGCGAGAGAACACCTCTCAGCAGGCATCCCCTGGCTGTTTTGGCCCAGATGGTCACCCAAGGTGGATGTAATTATCCTGTTCCTTAGGCCTTCCTCCATTCATTGGCATACCTTCTCCGAGACTCCCCTATTCTTACAGCTCTACATAGAGAGGCTGTTGTTGCGTTGTTGAAAGCTCCCTCTATATCCATAAAAAGTGTAACGGCTATCTCCTCGTCATTTATGGACTTGGTTAGGCATTTACACAGGTTGTACAGGGCTAGCTCTGTGGATCTCCCTGGTTGGTATGCGAACTGTCGCTCACTGAGACCTTTATTCTTCAGTGCTGTCTCATGAATGTGGTTCTCCACCAGTCTTTCTAATGTCTTTAACATGAATGATGTAAGACTGATAGATCTGTACAAGTTAGGCTTGTAGTCGATAGGTCGTCCTACTTTTGGTATGTATACCCCTCATATCTCTCGCCGTCTTTTGGGAATATAGCCGCAATGGTTAAGGTATTGACACTCACTCAAAGGTAAAGGTCCTGGGTTCAAGTCAGCGGCTCTGCATTCAAATGGGCCTTTTTTTAAACACAAGCACCCCAGGGGTTGATATGACCTCCGCCTGTTGTTGCAAAACCCCGTTAAAAAAAAAAAAAAATAGTTCTTTTAATGTAGTAACCTTCTTTAAACTTAATTGCCTGTCAAATTGTGTGAGTATATTTATTAGCATGAATGTTGTGAATGTAAATAATTAGCAAGAATGAGCAGTTTATCCCCACTCTGAGGAATATTGAGTACTCTGGTGTGAGTGTGATGTCTGCAGAGTAAGTAATTTATTAGTGCGAATGGAGGATTTAAACCCGCCCTGAGCACTATCAAGTACTCTAGGGAATGAATGTGACCAGACTTATCTTATGTTGGGAGATGAAGGCATCGTTGAAATGCCCAGTATCACACTATGGCCTGTTCCAAAGCATTGTCGTGTTTTTAGGCCAGGAAATGTTCATTTTATGTGTTTGTACGTACGGTCTTTTTTTTAATTAGTAATTTGACAACCTGAGAAAACTAGAGGTTAGCAATTTAAGGAGTAGAAAATTGAGTTAGTGTAACAGATGCGTTATAATAAATTTGGCGGCCCGTAAATAACTATTACTTTTTTATTTATTTATCCCCCTCCTGCCAGCAGCTTTATGTACAAGGTTATTTTCTCCATTTTTGGGAGGTCACAACAACACATCTGTATTGAGCTCCTATTGTGCCAGTGTTCTTCCATCAAACTCATTTTCGAGACTTGAATTCAGGGCCACTGAGATACGATCTCCAGACTTCCCATTGATGAGTGCCGGGTCAACGGCGGTCACTGCTCCCCTTATCCATCAGAAATAAAGTCTAGAGAACCCACAAACACGAGATCAACTAGCTCAGAGCCTGAATCTTTAACCACTCAGCTACCGCAGTGCACTACTACTACTACCTTCAATGACCTGTGGATAGTGGAATCCCCCTCATTCGTTTGTGTAAAGGGTGAAAGTGTAATAACATGTAATAGCATTGGTGGTAGAAAATAGAAATACATAGGAAGTAAAAAAAAGTTAAATTGATAATTTTAGAACCCAACGTGGGCAGGAAGTACAAGTCCAAGATTTATCCTCAGACTGACACTGGATAAGTATAATATAAATAATAAGTACATAATACCAAATTACACATTAAACAATTTAAAACAAATAAGTAAAGCATGTCTACATTATTAGATTTGTATCATCGGTGGAAGAATATTGGCAATAAGCCAAAAAGAATTTTTTATACGTCTCGTTTTATTTGTGTAATTACTAGCACTGAAAATACTAAATACTGCACGTTACCTAGTTTTTGTTGATGATTTTTATTTTAAAATTAAAGGATTTTTAAAAACAATTGAATTCAAACATAAACTTTAACCATTTTTTTATTGTTGTACCTGTATGTGGATTGAACCATTTTACATGCATAGCAAGTAGTAACTAAAAATAATAATTATCTTACATAAAAAAAAGGAGTAGAAAAAAGACACAATAATATATAATTTTATTACACATAATGTCCTGGAACACAGTCAAATGGAAGGAAGGGCTTTAAACTAACTACTACCTCTGAGTCTTGTTTACTTTGTTTTACAAAAATCTTTGGTTTTGACTGTTTGCATCTCATAGTCAAAAATTATTAAAAACTAACGAACTTTTTTCAACAATGAATATAAAAGCCCACCTCTCGAATATGATACAGTTCATTTTTATAAACATTGAAATGCTTTATATTGACCAATTATTCAAAACAAAATCATACAGTAGTTAAATTAAACTTATAAATATTGGTAGAGGTGTAATGAAAAGAAAATCACATAAACCTTTGTGCACCAACAAAGCACCCTCTTATTTGTAAGACAAGATGACCTAACTTGTCAATACTAAAAAGAAGCTTTTCTTTGCTACTTTTTGAACCTGAGTCTGGACTAGAAATAAATCAAAGCAACCACTTAAAAAATAAAAAAATAAAAATGGTAACTCATTTACTGATTAGGTAAAACATTTTTTATCTCCATTCAGATATATAAATTTAAACAAGGTTGTAATTTTTTTAACATATAATATTACACACCATTTTTTTAATCATCACAAGAGATCTTGAGTCCAAAATTATTTTTACTACAATAAGGATTCTTCTTGTATTTCTTCAATTTGTAAATACCAGTCTCAGAAAATTTTATTTCTTTTGCTTTTCATAAACATATAAATGAAGATAAAAACATAAATTTTTTAAATATATTCATCACTTAAATTTGGCACTGAAAATCAATCAAATCTCACCATAGTTAAGATTTATAATTATACTAGTTACAAATATCGTTTATTTTACAAACTAGTGTTCAGAGTGTAATTAAATTTAGCTAAAATTATTACAAAAATAAAATGTATGTATGTAAAATATAGTGGTAGCCTTGATATATTATATGAATTGTAAAAAAAAATTTCAATTTTAAAACTATAAAACAAGAGGTTAAAAAAAGTCTGATAAAATGTTGTCCTTTGGATTGTTGTACAATACTATAACTCATAATAGTTTAAAATTGTTGTAAATTATACAACTAAAGAAAGATCCATTCAAATTCAAGATCACAACACAATGATCAAAAATGAGGAACAAATGGCACATTTTGCCTAGTGGTATTTAAAAAAAAGTAGAATTGTAATATATGACTAGAACATCAGGTAATTTTATCGCTTCTGACAACATATTATATAAAATTTTTTAATAGAAATGTATTTTAATTTAATTGTATCAAATTAAAAAATCTACTATTTTTTTAATAATATGACGCGCAAGAAGTAAACAAAAAATCGTTTGTAATCACATAATTAATCAATAAAATGCTAATTTTTAAAGAAACAATAAATAAATAAATAAAAACAGCAATCGACTCTAAAGTATTGATTGACAGACAATACAACAAGAAAAAAATAAAGCTTATAAAATTGTGTTCCAAATTATGAACTTAGCAAAAAGACTATTTGCAAGAGAGAGTGCTCCCAAGTGGAGGTAGGAGAATAGATAGAGATAATTAATGTAACGTGTTGATAACTTTTAGCCCGAAGTTCCATTATACCGTTTAGATCTAAGTGCCCTAGGTGAAATGCCCATTTTTAGTGATCTCATAGCCATCGCTCTGTTGAAATGGCGTTGCCCCTTAACAACTTCCGTATAATCACTTTCGAGGTTAGAATCCATCGAAGAAATTATCACTAACAACACTCCAAGCACCTTAATAAAAAATAAAATTATGGATTAGTGTAAAAATATTTATCGTATTTATTAATCGAATTATTACCAAACAGACGATGATGAGTAGAGTATAAATATGTATGTTGTTGTCAGGCGTGGCCTCAAGATCTTTGAGGACTGCTATGGCTGGGTCAAATCCCGGCCGCAGATGAAGACAGTGGCGCATATGAAGAGAAGCTTCCTGGTAATGACCATAAGCCTAAATGAATAAAGCAAACGGTTATTTTTTATTTTTTTAACAAGGTTATTTTAACTATGAGGTTATATAACCTTCAGGGTGCCGGTGATTAAAAAAAAAGACCATTTGTAAGTAAGTTGGGTTCTAATGCAGGGTCGCAGGATTCAAACCCGGGACCTTTACCTTACAGTGATGAGCACCGTGTCGTCAACCTGCGGCCCTTTGCAACTTTTTGTGCGGCCCGCCAAAGCCCAATATAATTTTAGGAAAAATCAACAAACTCAGAGCGTGAGCGTGCCGAAATGTGGCCGGTGACAAAAATGCGCGCTAACAGAAGCATAGTAAAAACCTATTTTACTGCGCAAGTTTAATCCCCTCTCCCCATAATAATATTTATACTCGTATATGATATAAAAGCACTATTTAAGTTACATTTGAATGTGCGGCCCGGATAAAAAATTTTATTTTGAAAATGGCCCGCCGTCCGAAAAAGGTTGCCGACCCCTGGTCTAAACCATTTCAGCCACGATGCCCCCTAAAAAATATGTCCGCTAATTGTCAATGGTATTTTTCAGATAGGACCATCAAGTTTGATGGAGAATACCAAAAATAAATAGACCATTGGGCCCAATCATTTACAGATTCATTTCAACCTACTACAATATTTAAAATTTTATTGTCAAACAATCCCCAATTAAGGGAGACACATTAAATTACTATAGTATATATACTATATTTATTATCAAAATGTGACATAAACATAATAAATATTTTTAAAAAAATCAAATGTTAATTTATACAGCTGTTAAAAGTCATAATTTTTTTATTTACAATACATTTTTTTAACATTTTGTTTAAAAATCAATTGTTTTAACCCATATGATCAAAACTAATAATTGTTTTAGTACACATGTACAAATTACATACACGTTACAAATTTTTTGAGTAAAATTATAAAAATTAAAAAAACAAAAACACAAGTATAATCAGTAGTAGTTATGAAACCAACACAACAGTTATACAAGCTCTCAACGGAAAAGTTCTTGAAGGGTAAGCAAGTATGTAATATAAACAATGATTGTAATGCCATATTAGTACAAAGTGCCAATGCGGCTCAGGCAAGATCTTTGTCACATAGTCCAACAGTTAAATCAAAGAAAAAAAATGACCGCCCTTTGTCATTTCCGACAAATTTCGACCCACCACTCGATACAAAGCAGGATGAATTTATAGTTCACAAGCCGCTGGTTGTTAACAAATTGTTCTCAGACCAAAAGGAAGTTTGGCTAGATATACAGAGCTATTTTAAATCTCGATCAACTGAGTTAGATGATAAGACTAAGGATATCAAAGAGCCAAAGCGTTGTTCTGATGATAAGGCAGACTTACAAGACAGTCGGGTCAATGCAAGAAAATTGTTTCAGGCCTGTGATAAGGGGGACAATAGCATTACTGGGACAAACACAGAAAACAATAAGCTTGTGAAGAACCAAGAAACGAATACCCTTTCAATCATAATGAATTTAAAAGGCAAATCTAACCCATCAATGCTAACCGTGTTAGGACAGATGTTAGGATCAGGTAGTTTGTTTTCATTTGTTTCGAACATAGGACTTCAAAACAGAAAGACTGAACTCAATCAGTTCAGGTGTTTAATGACATGTGCTCCCAAAGCAAGTTTGAAAACTTGCTTACCTGTACCTCTCCCTCCTAAAGCTCTTAAGTGTTCTATACCAGTTCATACAAAAGAATGCAAGATCCCAGCGCTTCAAGTGTGGGAAGGTTGTGATAAAATCTGCATGCCTTGCTGTTGCCCAGCTCATGAGTCTTGCAATGATGAAAAGTTGCCGCAGTTAAATACATGCAAGAAGCTAGAATACCGAATCCCTAGTTACACAGAGTGCAAAAAGGGAAAATTACCATCAATAACCTCAAAAGAATGTTGCTATAATAAATTCTTTTGTGCTGATTCCGTTGGAAGTTCCTTTAAGCCTCTTATCAGAACAAAAATAAGGCAAGCCTGGCTTCTTGGAAGAAAAACTAATATGGATCAATTCAAGGACTTTTCGACTATGCCAGTTTTACGTAAAGATGACAAAGACTGTAAAAAAATGGGTCAATTGCCTTGTTTAAGAGCTAGTGAAATATTGGGAGCCTCCAAGAAGAAGAAAAGCAACAAAGACTGTGAGAGATTGTGCATGCCTTGCTGTGCCCCAGCAAGAGATCCGCCAGACTGCTTTTACCCTTATGTAAAACCCGAATGCAAAAAACTAAGAGCTCCTCGGCCTTCATATTCCGAGTGTAAGAAAGACACAATGAAGAGTCCCAAACCTTGTGAATGTTTGATTCCAAGACCACCACCTTGTGACAAGTTGGCTAAAGACAAAGGTAAAAGAGGATGTGGCGGTAATTAAATTCAAGACAGGTTTCTCACAGATGTTAAAACAAGGCAAGGGTCAAGAAAGCAATAACTGTTATTTCTTTGATTGATACTAAAACAATAAAACACTACACAAATACAAAAAGTTATTTATTTATTATTACTTATTAGCAATAAATGCATATTAATTTTGCAATTTAAAAAAGTTTAAAAAAATTAAACAATTTAAAATGCTTTATCACCTACTCAACCCACAATCAAAATTATCATTAAAATCAAAACTTTCAACATACATGTACTTTATATATATAATATATTATGCAGGGTGGGCGACCAAGACCCGAGGGGTTAAATGCCTGGGTAGACTCGTACCCCATCCCTAAAAGGTCCGGGACTTGGTCGGCTCACATGTCCTGCATAAACCTCTTGGCCTTGTTCACAAGCCCCAAGATTTTGGACCATTTTATCTCGGGGAGTGATTTGGTGATGTCCTCTCCTTCAAAGATATCAAATCTAGACCTAGCATACCTATCACACTCTGCAAGGTAGTGCCTTGCCGTTTCTTCTTTTATTTCGCAGAAGCGGCAAAAGGGATCTGGTAGGATACCCATTACGAAGAGGTGTCTTCTCAGTGGGCAGTGGCCCATCAGAATACCTATCAGCCTCCTAATTCCCTTCCTTGAGATAGAGAATAGCCGTTTCGATTCTACTGGTTTGATTGCCTTAACAAACTCTTTCGATTGCCTGTATCCGGGGGATAAATTCCACTCCCTAAGGAATTGTTTCATGCCCCAGTTATTGATACTCTCTTTCACTGTGCTCATAGAGTGAGGTAATACCGGTTGTGGCCCGACAAACACAGTATTAGAACCTTCTTTGGTTAGGCCATCCGCCTTTTCATTGCCATGGTGTCCTTTATGTGCTAATATCCAAATAAGGGTCACCTTATTCTCAAACCTGAAAGAGATCCTACTGATAAGATCTATAGTTTCCTCCACCAGTCGTGAGGTTGACAAATCTTCCCACATCCCTTTCAACATACATGTACTTAATCAAACCTATTTGGATGTACTGGTGTCAAGCTTATGTATCAGCCAAACATTCCAATATTCAAAGATTACAAAGTTTTAAATCCACAAATTCCAAAACTAATTGTTTCTGCCCCCTTTACGTAAAAAATAGCACACTTCACAGAGATCTTCATATGCCAACAGTTTTTTTCATTCATCAAAACCATATTACAAATGTTTTCATAGTAAAGTACAATATCACACTAACAAGCAAATACGATTTCTCCATCCCCCACAATTACCACATAAACGACTGAAAAGAATATGGATAAGAGACCTCTTATGATTAATATCATTTTATTAATCCAGAGCGGCTGCCAATGGGTAGCTTTCTCTATAACGCCCATAATGCCACAAACATAAATTGAAATCCAAACTGCTGGTTGTATATAGTACATGTACAGTTGTAGATAAACAAATAAATGAAGTAAAAAAAAGTATTGTGTTGATTAAACACATTCAATGCGGATGAACCCATATTGGAGTCAAGCCCCTCTCTGAGATGTCAAAGTATTTTTTATCTGCATTTTAGTTAGAAAAGTCGTAAAATGCCCTCATAGGGTCCAGGAAGCATAGGCAGACTAAAAATGATTATTGCAGATCTCATGAAAAAAAAATCTGAACTTTTTAAAATAATGTTGTTGTTTAATGTGGTTTTACAAATATTACAATAAATTAAAGCTTAAGCCTTTAAAATAATCGAGTGGATCAAAGTCACGATAGCTCAAGTGGTAGAGCAGTAGCCTATTTAGCCAAAGGTCGGGAGTTCGAATCCTGCTCGCGACACTAACTTTTTCATTTCAACCAATACTTACCTAAAGATTAATTAATTGAAAGAAGTTATTTGATCAATCAGACCATGAAATATAATGGATTTAATAAGTAAAACGAAGTATATCTTCACTAATGCTCTCCGTGGCCATTTCATTTGTCGCCGAAAATCTAATCCTGATTACACGACATTTGAAAAATGGCAAATAGGAGGGAAAATTCGAATGGTAGGTTGAGATGGGAAGTTAGTGTCCGAGGGGATCGAAGTCACGATAGATCAAGTGGTAGAGCAGCAGCGTATTTAGCCGAAGGTTGTGGGTTCAAATCCCGCTCATGACACTAACTTTTTCATTTCAACCAGCAACTTACAAAAACTTTATAATAATTTAGAAACTTACTTTAAATATTTCACCCAGTGTGAAGTATTGCTGCCACGCACTTTTGTCAGGCGGTTGAACTTCAAGCGACCTTCTTGTCAAGTATATTGCATCATCCAAATACTGAAGAGTAAATAATACTCTCGCAAGATTAAGCAAAACCTTTCGTAAAGATAGTTATTATTAAAAATGTTTGGGGTATTTTTCCCAATAAAAATCAGTTCAACTTACTTCTGCATTATGCGGTGAAACAGCAAGTGCCCTACGGAAGCATTCAATAGATTTGTACGTATCGCCCTTTAGCCTCCAGAAGTTGCCTATCTGGTTGTACAACTGGACCGATTTCGGTTTCTCCCGCTTGGCCTTTTTCAGCTTTCTCTCCAAAGCGATTACATCGATGTCGGTACTTTTTTTTTTAAATATTAACGCGACCTGTAATCGAAAACATTTCAAATTTAACTTGCTCCTACTTACTTTCTTATTCATGAAACGAACCTGCGGTTCTGGTACATTGGGATGTGTAAAACGGTTTGCCACTCCGACTAAATTGTCATAATATGTAAAGTTGACTGGCTTCCCACAGTCGAGTACTTCATCATCTTCAGGATGCTTTGTTTTATTAACATGATCAGGATTGGAAAGTAGACCATTTCTTCTAAAACATTTGGAATAAAACCTCATTAAAAAAATATGTATTTGTTCCTAGACAGAAAAATAATGCATATATATTTTTTAAAGTAAAATACAAATATATTTAATTCGGTTAAGTTGAAGAGGATCGGAGGGCGGTCGATCTAAATATAATTAAGTTAATTAAACATATATTTTTTAAATAACCTGAAGAGAAGGTATGAATAGAGAAAAGTAGACCAGTTGATAAAGTTAGCTTCTTTTATAATGGTGTTTAACTTGGACTGCGATGGCCGAGTGGTTAGGGCGTCCGACTCGTATTTTTGTTCTAGGTTAGAATCACAGCAGAGCCCACAATTTTTTAATGTATCATTGTATGAAAAATGTATTGTAAAGTGGTTTGACCCCTCACCCACAACACCCAACGAACGTTGTATGATAGGAATTTAAAAAGAATTGCTGTTTAACCTCACATTTTTTAATTACTGCTGGTTATTTTTAATGATTGCCTAAACAGTTTTGGAATTTTATGAGGTCAAAAAATACTTTTCCTGGTGTATTTTTTGCAAACACTTGCATCTTAAGCTTTTGTACAAAATATTGTTTCTAGCCAACTTTTATGGTATTGTAAAACATCATAAATGATAAATGAGAACAGAAGAAAAAAATGTAATCACTATAGTCCTGGTTTTTAGAGGAATGTATAGAGATCGACAATCAAACATTACTTTTTAATGAACAATTATATTTGCTAATCTTTAAATATCGTGCTGAAGAAAATGAGACAAGCAAAGAAGTATTTATGCATTTATTATATAATTTATGTAATATTCATTAGAAAATATTTAGTATTATGCCCATTTGCCTTCTCGGCATGGACTTTTTTTTTAGTTTTGTCAAAGATGTTAGGATAGCTAATTTTTTTAAAGATTACTGACATGGGATATAACGTTTTGTTGTTTATTACATTAACTGCCACAGGTATTTTATAGTTGATCTACCATGGATTCTTGTTATAAAAGCAATTTTTTGTTATTTCTCTTATCATAAGAATTCCTTCAAACCATGTTAGTTTTTTTTTTACATGCCATAACAGTATTCTAAGTTTTTATCTCAACTAAAAACCTTAATTAATTGAAAGATATTAATTGGTCAAGCAGACCACGAAACTAATGAATTTAATAAGTTTAAATGAAGTATACCTTCACTAAAGCTCTCCATGGCCATTTCATTTGTCACTGAGAATCAAATCAACGACATTTGAAAAATAGCAAAAAGGAGGGAAAATTCAAAAGGTGAGGTTGAGATGGGAAGTTAGTGTCCGAGTGGATCGAGGTCACGATAGCTCAAGTGGTACAGCAGCAGCGTATCTAGCCGAAGATCATGGGTTCGAATCCCGCTCGTGACACTGACTTTTTTGTCTAAAAACCTTAAATCATTGTAAGATATTAATTGGTCAAGCGGACCACGAAACTAGTGAATTTAGTATTCTAAGTGTTGTGTTGACAACATTCCTCTTCACTCTGCAAGTTAATTATTTAGGATGCTCCATACCTTGATTTTCAATTTGTTCAACATATCGCACATAGAACAATTTAACTTCCAAAAGTCTGCAATTTCTAAATATGACTTTTGTTCATTTCTAAGTAGTACTTTTATTCCTCATTTTTAGCATGATGAGGTTATGATACAATCGATCTCTTAAAGATTCAACGTAACGAATGTAAATGTAAAATAATAAATGTCTACCATAAAAATATAAAATAAGCTAAGATAAAATGTAAACAATAACAGACAAACGATTTTATTCGTGGCATGCAAATAATTTTTATCGGCTCAATTTAAACCAATCTTTATTTTATTTTTATTTATCTTTTAATCACTACAATAAAAAAGTATGTTGATTCATTATAGCACTAATTTTGGCCAACAAACAGAAGAAAAACAACAGTGTGGACACCTATCAACGCTGTACCTGCAAGAGATCATTCTGGTCTGCCAATCCTCACTGTTTTGGCCTGTCAGACAAAATTCAGCCTTTCATTATCAACAGTGGGTATGTGAGTTACAACTAACAGCACAGTCACATCCCTTTAAATTTATTTATTTATTTTTTTTTTTTATTTATTGTTTTAACGCACTGGTGATGTTAACAAAAGACAGGAACATATATAACAGCCCAAAACAAGCAACCAAACAATCAGAACCGAAATAACAAGAATAGGTAGATAAAATAGTACAGATAAACAGACCAAAAAGAGTGAGGATAAGAAAACCAAAAGGATCAGAACCAAAACAGCAAGGATAGCCAGATCGAAATGATCAGTACCAAAACAGTGAGGGCTAGGCAGACCTAAATGATTAGACCCCCAAACAGTGAACATAGGCTGGCCCAAAACAGCTAGGACAGCCAAAGCAAAATGTTCAGACTCAACACAATGAGGATAAGGAAACTAACAAGATAAGAACCAAAACAATGAGGATAGCGAAACTGAATTGATCATAACCAAAACAGTGCGGGTAGCCAGATCAACATGATCAGACCCAAAACAGCAAGGATATGCAAAGCAAAATGATCGGAACCAACACAATGAGGACAGGCAGATGGAAAGTATCAGAACCAAAACAAGACAGGCACACAAAAATGATCAGACCCAAAACAGTGAAGATAGCCAAACCAAAATGATCAGAATGAACACAATGAGGATAGACAAACCAAAATGATCAAAACCAACCCAATGAGGATAGGCAAACCAAAATGATCAAAACCAACCCAATGAGGATAGACAGACCAAAATGATCAAATTCAAAACAATGCGGGTGCCAGATAAAAATGATCAGACCCAAAACAGCAAGTTTAGGCAAAGCAAAATGATTAGAACTAACAAATGAGGATGGGCAAATGGAAATTATCAGAACCAAAACGAGGATAGGTACACAAAAATGATCATTATCAAAACAGTGAGGGCAGACAGACCAAAATATCTGACCCGTGATTGAGGATAAGGACACCAACAAGATCAGGGCCAAAATAGTGTGGTAGCCATACCAAAATGGTCAGACCCAAAATAGTGTAGGTAGGCTGATTAAAATGTTCAGAACCAAAACGATGATGGGGCAGACCATCAATAATGGCAAAGCTGCAGGTCCATCACCCCCAGACCTGCAGACATCTTCAAGAGTAGGACCATTGTAGTTGTCTAATTTTGTGACACAGAGCCCATTTTATGCAAAACAATTTGAATTATTTCAGCAAATGCTTTAATTTGTTAGAATAAAAGGAGTGAGTCAGTGAGATGTTTGTTTGTGAGAGTGAGAGAAAGAAAGAGAGGTAGAGTGCGAGATCTTCATAGATATGAGCATGCATTACTTCTGCTAGATAATCCTTTTCCTGTCTCGTGTTTACTTACATGTTGTAAGTAGAATTAGTCTTTTGACAGTCAGAACAGAAAGTCTCTAAGCTTCTCTTAGTCCACGATTTACCGTAGTGAACGGTTGAGGTGATTATGTTGAAAATCGGGTCGTCAATAATATCCTCCGGGTTGTAGGGAAACTTGTTGAAGTTGCCGGCCTCAATGACTTTCCCGTCAGTGCTCAATTTCCACAAATTCGACGTCCTCGAGTTGGTGTGGATTATCTGGACGACGACTATATACACAAACACAAATGTCATACACATTTTACTCGTCATCTTCACTAGGATTTCGGCCTTCTGCCTGTCTCTAGCAACCGAGGGCTTCAGGTGGCGGTTTTACATTATTGTCAGATTATCAGTATTCATTCGCCGCCTACAGGAACAACAATCGCCAGGAGATTTTCAAAGCGAGCAAGAACGGACCAATGTCCTGTGAGCACCCGAAGTCCGGGTCAATCTGATCAAAGAAAACAAAAAAATTCCCTCAGCTCTCTGTATCGAAAAAACCACCAATAATTGTTAAAAGCTTATTTTTTACATTGATATACATTGGTAAAATGGAATTATTTTATAAAAACCCTTAATTCGTAATTTGTAATATATGCTCGTAAACTAATACCTAGAGGCCGTTGTGCATCGCGAGCATCCCTCCATTTTTGATCATTTTGTTTCATTTGTAAGCATTAGTTTTGTGTACATAACGTCAATACATAAATAAAAACAATACAGTTCTAATTAAATTTCTTAATCCACATTGTTTCCATTGGAGGATCAACACCCCCGCCATTCTATGACAGGCTACGTTTAAAATCACCAAGAATCATCAAACGTTTAGGTTTAACATTTATAATCATTGTTAGAATGGGATTATATTAAAAATACTTAATACATAAAATATGATTTATGTTTTTTAAATATGTAATACCTTGAGGCCGTTGTGCATCGCGAGCATCACTCCATATTTGGTCATTTTGTTTCAGTAATTGAGCATTAGTTTTGTTTACATAACGTCAATAAATAAATAAAATCAATTCAGTTCTAATTACATTTCTTTTTAATCAACGTTGTTTCCGTTCATATTAAGTTTTTATAAATATTTACAGCTTTATTTTTGGAGAATCAACACCCCCACCATTCCATGAAGGGCTACATCTAAAATCACTAAGAATCATTAAACATTTATGTTTGTCATTGATAATCATTGTTGAAATGGGATTATGTATTAAAAGAAGCTTAATATATAAAATGTGATATATGTTTTTTAAATAGTAATACCTAGAGTCCGTTGTGCATCGCGAGCATCACTCCATATTTGGTCATTTTGTTTCAGTAATTGAGCATTAGTTTTCTTTGCATAACATCAATAAATAAAACCAATTCAGTTCTAATGACATTTCTTTTTAATCCACATTGTTTCCATTTATATTAAGTTTTTATAATTATTTATAGGTTTATTCTTGGAGAATCTCAACACCCCCATCATTCCATGAAGGGCTACATCTAAAATCACTACGAATCATTAAACGTGTATGTTTGACATTGATAATCATTGTTGAAATGGGATTATGTATTAAAAAAGCTTAATATATAAAATGTGATATATGTTTTTAAATAGTAATACCTAGAGTCCGTTGTGCATTGCGAGCATCCTTCCATTGTAAGCACTATTTAATTTGAAGGAGATGAATTTAAAAAATTTATTTTTAATCTGTTTGAAAGAATGTTTTTAACTGAAGATTTGAGACCAGAGAGGAGAAAAAAATTCAAGATTTGGATAGACAAAAGAACAATAGAGTTTTTTAAAGGCTTAATTTTTAGGTTTAATATTATTGAAATTATGACTTCTGCGAGTTCTGAAGTCAATATAGAAGATTTATTTACTATTGATGAATTATGGAGTGAAAAGGATTTATTGGGTGAAATTCTTCCTCTTTAATATAATTGATAAAACAATATTATTATTAATATTATAGAAGAGAAGAATTTTCAGAACTTTGATAGAAAGACATTACATAGGTTTTTGAAGTGTTTATAATCAATTCATTTGTATGATTTATCTGCAAGTTTGTAGGCTTCAGAATGAGCCAATCCCCCCCCCCCTTCTTCACCATAATGAAATACAGTTTTTATGTTATTTATGATGAAGCATAAAAAAATATTAATGAATTTACATTTTAAAATAAACCATCTTCTAGCCTTACATTGAGCATATTTTTCAAAGAGCTTAACTAAGTTATTAAGTGTGTGGTGATTAGTGACCGTTAATCAATATTTATTTAGAAATCGTGAAGTTATTAAGGTTTTTATATGCATCAATGCCAACATTTTTATGAATTATGCAATGAAAAGCCATGTTGATTATCAGATTAATAAGATTTTTTTAATTCAGGTAAATATGATGACTATATGGACTTATCAACCAATGATACATTGTAAGGTTCTGATGTATCAAAAAAGAAGAAAGAAACTGTAATCACTTGTCAAGATTTCAGCCTTTATAAGGCTGTCCTCAGGGCAGTATTGTATTTAGAGGTAAAATACAGTTGATGATCTTTCGGGGTTTTCGGACTTGAAAATTGTTCCAACATGTGGATTTTTATATTGTTATTTTTAATTTTAATTTTTTTTTTGTAAAAAAATTTCTTGGATAAAAATATGCAAATTAAAAGCCACGACTCTTTTTGAAAGGTATGATGATTCATTTTTATGAAATCAATTTTTTCGAATATTTTGTTAGAGTAATATATTTTTTAATTACGTAGATAAAAGCTTTTATTTATTCAATTGTTTGTTTTAAGAATGTTTTATGCCCAACAATTTGTTTTCATTCATAATTAAAATGATGCACATAGATCTTCATACATCTTCATTTACTTTATTCATAATTCATTTATGTTTAGTGGTCTAATTGACCACATTAATTATTTCAATTAGTTATTCTTTTTATGTAAGGTTTTGGTTGAAATGAAAAAGTTAGTGTCATAAGAATTGAATGGATTCGAACCCATGACCTTCGGCTCTAACCACTTGAGCTATCGTGACTTTGATCCATTCAGACACCAACTCCCCACCTCAACCGTTTGAATTTTCCCACTTTTTGCCTTATAATATTGGGTTGTCCGGAAAATAATGCAGGATTTTGGTATTAAACAAAAAAAAAGAAACTAGTTACTTTAAAGCAATGTTCTTTAATCAAAATAATNAAATGAGTAATCCTGTAAACGTAAACAGAATATTTTATATAGATTTTTTTTAATGAAAACTTAAAATCCTGCATTATTTTCCGGACAACCCAATAAGACTAAAAACAAGAATGATAGGCAAAGCAAAATGATCAGAACCAATACAATAAGAATAGGCAGATGGAAATTATCAGAAGCAACTCAATGAAGATAGAAAGGCCAAAACAATCAGACCCACAACAATGAGGATAGCCAAACCAAAATGACCCAAAACCAACACATCGAAGATAGACTAAAATTAAATTAAAAATTAAATGTTCCTTCAGTAATAAAAATAAAAATGCTAGGAAATGTAAATATTACAAAATTGGCAATACTCCTATCCATTTTTGAGCAGTTTTTTAATATTTTAAAATATATTGTATTAATTTACAATGACAATTTAATAAAAATAAATGTGATATTTTTTTAGGTATATTTATATAAAACATGCTTAAGTAATTTTGCCCTTTGTTTTCTTAGTTTGCTTTTATATTGTTATGTATATTTTTTATATTGTATATTTCTATATTATGTATTATTATTATTTTATTAAAGATTCCTGGAATTGTGAGTTGTGAGTAAAGTCCATAGAGAGCATGTGCTCACTGGAGCCCTATTGGCTTGCTGTGGCAAAAGCACGAGAACAGATAAAAGTGAAACCTTGTCCAATAGAGACTTAGGGTATATAATCCTGTAAGTCAGTTGTTGTATTTATAAATTAAAACGTCACAGTTTTCTAACGAGATCATCAAGAAGCTGGAGATGGATTCGTACGAAAGTGTTCTTTTGGTCAAGAATGAAGTGTTCGTTTTCAAGATCCCACCGCTTACAACGAATCGAGGCCATAAGTAAAAAAAAAAAAAAAAAAAGCAAGAATTAGCAAATTATGCGATTTTTTTTCCAGAGCCGCCGATTGGAATTTGGCAGACCCTCAATGGACTGGAAGGATGCGCCTAGTCGCCAAAGACAAAGAGTGTTTTATCAAACTTGAGGACAAAGCATCTGGAGAACTTTTCGCGAAGTGTCCAATCGACAAGTATCCAGGAGTGGCTATAGAACCCGTGTCCGACTCGTCTCGTTATTTCGTCCTCAGAATCCAGGATGACAACGGTACGACGATTGTAGCGAAAGAATTTTGCATCGTTACATGTTCTCGATGCTCGAGTTGTGAGAAAATGAAATCGATTTTCATCACTTTCTTCACTTTGTCTAAAACAATTAGTATATTTTTTATCCATATTGCACGAATATTTGTCAATATGTGATAAACGGTACCATGTACTTTATGGTACATTACATCTGGATAGTAAGGGTACCGTGATGGCCTGGTGGATTTTCCACTCGGTTCTTCTTGATCCCTTGGACCGTACAGTTCAATTAACGACAATACCCTTGGAATTTTCTTTTTCTTGGCTCATCCATGACACCTACAGATGGTTGGACAGTAAACCATCTTGTCTGAATAAGCATTAAATAATAACATATTCAAAACAAAAAAACAAGATTTTTAAAATTTAAAAAAAAGAAAAATTTGACCTTGATCTATAAGCATCTATATTCCACTTTATTCCAAGTATAAACTGTATTTTTATTGAAATGAAATGTTAATTAAAACAATTTCCTTTGTCAATATTTGTCGACACAGTGAATAGCTGTCATCCGATCAAAGCTGAATAAAAAATAAATATGAAATTCTGATGAAATCGACAGTTATAGTGAAACATTATTAATCTCTCTTTAAAAACAGAGTATAATGTTTTATGCTTACAGTATTACTGTTATTTTTAATAAATATTTTGATTGTAAAGTGTGTTCATTGGCACTCACATAAGGAGTGAGTAGGAATCACCTGATGTGAAAACGTCTTTTTGTCTCTGCTGTAATTTGTTGAGGAAACAGGGGTTCTCTACTATATATAGTTGTTATACATTTTGTTGAAGTCGTGAGGAGTGGTCAAGAATGAGGTAGCAAAAAAAAGCACCTTTTTTTCATTTTTTTTGCCAATGTTCCGACCTTTACTCGGGTCATCTTCAAGGCAAATAAATTACAAAACGTATGTAATTGGAAAAAATACAATTTAAGATGTAAATATAAATTTTGAGGCATTTCATACTCTCATAAAGTGTGGTCATATTGGTTTTGTGTGAAAGTGTTGTGAAACGTGAATTTGTATTCTGCTGGTTTTATAGGATTGTGGTACGGTAGGGGACATGGTAGGCCCTACAGATGACCCGAATAAAGGTTGAAACGTAGGCAAAAAAAATGAAAGAAGGTTTTTTAAAACTACCACATTCTTGAGAGCTCTTCATGACTTCAACAAATTATGAAACAACAGGTCACTAAGAAACACACATAATATATATTATGAAATTATAATAAATGTGATCTATGTATCAAGTCTGGTCAGTAAACAGCTCTCTGAAAATATGAAATTTACAAGAGAGATCATTCTCACACTAAATTGAGAACTAGAATAGGCCATATATGATGACGTATTGTCAATTACTTTTGGGTCAGAGTTTGTGTGGGTGTTCCTTCTTGGCTTATATAGGGAGATATAAGTGTACTTAAGCGTGACAGCGAGTCTGGTGACAAGATTTTGTTAGATGTTTTTTGTGTGAAAATGTAAAGTGCGAGATGTAATGGAAGTATATTTAAACAGTAACTATAACAAAATAACTCAAACAAAAGAAAATGTTTAAAAATGAGTGTGAATGTTTAATTTTAATAACATCACATGTTGGGGTTTGAAACGACCTAGTTGTTAATAACGATGGTACTTGACTCAAGACAAGACAGACAACACAGTAGTTGATTTTCACAGATTGCCGTTTGGAAGTTCCAATACTTTTTATTTATTTATTTTTAATGGCCGTTTCTCATATTATTCAGAATATTTGTTTGAACAATACTTTTACAATACTTTGGGGGTAGGAAGACAGATCAGAAATTCCATGGGGACGGTGGGAATCGAACCCATGACCACGGGGTCTACGAGTCAAGATTCTGACACCCTAATTACTCAGCTTATCAGAGATTAAATTAATATGATCACATATTCTTTTGCTTCGAAACTATCGAAGGTAGGGAAGTCGAAAAAATTGTTGTCCTCCAAAAGCAAAATTACAACACATTCTGCGTTTCAGACTTTTCTGAACAAATTTGGTTCAGTGTCTGTCTGTGGTCAATTCCTTGTATCAGGCAAAACTCTGAAACCACTAGACCACTTTATGAATTTTTCAGAGATTGTCTGGGTTGGATTCTAGATGATACAAAGTTTATTCCAAATGGATTTATACATGTGCATGTACACAAAATATGAGGCAGCTATACTGCTAACCCATTTGGTAGATGTTTGTAATTTATGAGAAAATTTTAGGGGATAGTAAAAAAAATTGAATAACGTTAATTAATTAAACATGTAGCTGCTATTTGATGTTTTTTAATGTTAATATTTTTAGGAAGATCTGCTTTTATCGGTGTTGGATTTTCTGATCGCTCAGACAGTTTTGATTTGAATGTTGCTCTGCAGGATCATTTTAATTGGTTGAAGAAGTCAGAAGAAATTGAAAAAGAGAAAGACGTACCTAAACCTGAACTTGATTTAAGATTTAAGGAAGGTGAAACAATTAAAATAAATATGAAAATAACGGTAAGTATAAGACGCTGTTTACTGTTATCAAAATTTCCAACAAGTGGTCATTTTTGGAAAATCTTGTAGAAAAAAGACGGCTCGGAGAGTACAAGTAAGCCAAAAGCTCGAGTCGGAGGATCCGGTCTCCTCCCGCCGCCTCCAGGCGGAGTGAAAATCGCGCCACCTCCAGCCCCGTCAGTCAACTCTTCCCCATCTCATGGTGTACCGAGCACCAAGCCTGAATCATGGGGAGATTTTGCTTCTGCTACTAATTCTGGGTAACTATTTGTATTAGAAAAATAAAAAGACACATTTAATTATTTTTACATTTTAATAAAAACAATGTTATTTATAATTGTTTCTGTTGTTTGATTTGTTGAAAGAAGGTCAGTAAAATTTTATGTATTCTAACTTTAAATTTAAAACAATATCAGCTTATGTGCTATCAGTCTCTCACTGAAGATAATGATAACAAAATCGTCAGTCTCTTGACAACTAGTATAGACCAGAAATGATTAATTTTAATTCATACCTCAACTTTGTTCCCCATAATTTGTATCTTATTATATACATGATAAAAATTGATTCAGCACTAAAATAATGGATGAAAAGCCATACACCAAGGTGGGGAAAAAATAGTGTGTACGTTCATTTAATTACACAATAAATTATTAAATTGTAAGTATAACGAATTGAAAGTTGTGAAAAGACGCAGAAAAATAAACAAATAAATAAAACAGGTAGCTATATTTTGATATAAATAAACAAACATAACTTGTGGTGATTGATGACCGTTAGTCAATTATTATTCAGAAATCGTGAAATGCGGTCTGGTGTGATGTAGGTTTCAGAAAAACATTTTCTTTTCGTTTCAACCAACGTTTCAACCTTTATTGAGATCATCTTCAGGGCCTGGGATGTTACAAACATTGTTTAAATTTAACAAATACATGTAGGATGTGAAAAAAAGTGAATTTATACAATGCAAAAAATATTTTTTATATTCAAAGTGTTTGTTTTCTGTGTAATTATGCCATTCTTGGAATATCTCACTGGCACTCTCAACATGACACGCAAGAATGGCACAATTGCGATCAAGGCCTCTGACGCTAAAAATGCAGTAAAAAACACAATTTAAAAAAATTTAATTTAATCTCGGGGAGTGATTTGGTGATGTCCTCTCCTTCAAAGACATAGCATACCTATCACACTCTGCGAGGTAGTGCCTTGCGGTTTCTTCTTTTATTTCGCAAAAACGGCAAAAGGGATCTGGTAGAATACCCATTAGGGAGAGGTGTCTTCTCAGTGGGCAGTAGCCCGTCAGGATACCTATCAGCCTCCTAATTTCCTTCCTTGAGTTAGAGAATAGCCATTTCGATTCTGCTGGTTTGATCTCCTTAACAAACTCCTTCGATTGCCGGTGTCCGGGGGATAGATTCCATTCCTTAAGGAATTGTTTCATACCCCAGTTTTTAATACTCTCTTTCACTGTGCTCATAGAGTGAGGTAATACCGGTGGCCCGACAAACGCAGTATTAGAGCCTTCTTTGGCCACTGGGTCCCCTATTTCGAATTTTAGAGAAAACAGGGCTATTTTACTGTTTATAATCCTTTATAGATATCTTTATGTGTGTTGAGACTGAATCTATTTATTAGCATGAATTTGTACTGTGAGGGCCGTTGGCAGAATATCGAGTACCGCATTGACCCCCAAATAAACTAGCTATATTGCAGAGGGTAATTGGCTGTTGATAGCCTCTGAAGCCCAACCTCATGGATGGGAGAATGAGACCAAGGTCACCAGGACTGCCAACACTTGGGGTCGGTGATTCGCGAAGCCCGCCAATAATTTATTGTAAATTACACAAAACCTGGATTTTTTTGGTGGAATGCAAAAGTGATAGGCATAGCTCTGTACATTTGTATGTGGATGTACATCCATGTGAGGAATTTGGCTTACAAATCAGTAATCAGTTATTTTCTTTAACATAGGATTAAGGATCCTATTAAGCCATTGAAGCTGAAATATTTTCCAACAGCATAGGGATAGGCAAATCAAAATGACTGGAAACAACCAAACTCGAGAAATAGATGTTAAAATCTTCACAAAATATAGCATTTTTCATTCAAATTAATAATTATTCAATCAATTTAGTAATCGTTTCATTCAATTTAATAATCATCTCAACCAATTTAATAATCGTCTCATTCAATTTAAACTTCTTTTAAATTGGTTGAAAAATTATTAATTTTCTGACAAACGCCATAATAATAATCCTGCTCGTGACACTAATTTTTCATCTCAACCTTTTGGTTGAACCTTAGATAAAAATAAAAGTTAATTGGCATACTAATAATATTGCAATATAATTAATATTGAAATTAATTATGGCATTTTTTCAGTCAAATTAATAATTTTTCAACCAATTTAATAATCATCTAATTAAATTTAATAATTGTCTCAACCAATTTAATAATTGTTTCATTCAATTTAATAATAGTCCATTTCGGGATTTCATAGTTGGGGAAAAATAAATTCGAGCTGAGAAAACCGTTAAGTAGACAAAAAGTAAAATTATTTAATCGAAAAATATAAATATTTGAAAAATGATAATTTTAACATCAATAATGGAGTGGCAGTCCTGGGGCAACCATTGGCAGCTTCAGAAGGACATCATCAATTGCGTAATTGGTGCAGTCGATGCTCAAAGTGGACTTGGCACTTCAGCGTTCTATTATTAAATTGGTTGAAAAAATTATTAATTTGTCTGAAAAATGCTGAAGAAAAATGTGGAATCTATTGAGTAGTGTCCCATTTTCAAATTTGTAAAAAATTCCTCACTTTTATCTGAGAAATTATTATAAAGTGTTTGTTTCAGGGAAGCAACTACACCAAATAATCCCAACTGGGTGCAGTTTTAATGGTTCAAAAGGATTGTTTATCGTTGAATAGACTGTTATATATATTGTTTAATTCCCAATTATTTGTTAATAATAATTTTTGTGTGATAACTAAGAGACGTTATTATTTGGAATTAATAATTAATTGAATTTTATATTATTCATCAGAGGCAAATTATCATTCATTTAAACACTTGTTTATTTTTATATCAAAATGTATTATTTATTGCAGAAAAAAAATTATACTTTTATACAAATTATTATTATTACGATTATTTATCACACAAGTTGTAAAGTAATTAATTACTTAATATATTTTTTTATATATTAAACTGTTAAATCACTATTTTCTAAAAATAGTGCCCTGCATCTGTAGTGTAAAAATGATCGCTACTTTTAAAGTAATTGGTATAAATTTGTTATTGTATTAAAGCAAGAAGAAAATTGAGACTTCTTTGAATAGTAATATGTGTAAATTTTGTGATAATCTCTTCATTTTATATGGAAAGTAAGAAAAAAAAACTTGTTGCAATTGTGGATTTAAATTTGTACGTATATGCGTGTGTACAGTTCTACACATTTCAATAATTATATTTGTATATTAGGACAGATTATTTTGTATTGTTTTCTATTTCATTAAAACAAATGTTTACGTACAAACAACTACTCGAATATGTTTGTCTTACAATCATAGTTTATTTAAACGTTTTAACATACCAAAGAAAAATTGTTTGAGTAAACTTGTAGGTGATATGTAAAATGAAACTATTTTATAATGGTATAATCTCAAATGTATTCCTTGATTAGAATTGTAAAATCATTCCAGGATATTGAAATTATTGATCTATATAATTTATTACCACTATTGAAGAAAATAATAAAAACTAGTTTAACACAAACATTTTTCCTTTAATACCTGATTTTATTCATAGTATAATTATGTAATGGGTTCATTGAGGATTTTTACAATACAATATAAACAAAATGGTGAGATAATCTTTTAATAAATTTTTATAATATTCTTATATTAAATACAATAGTAGTAAATTAGACCATACAACAAAGCCTGTACATTTAAGCTTATTTTATTTCCATAATTTCTTGATGGACATGTTCTTTTCAGAATCTTTCTGCATTACTTTGGCAACAGCCATTTCAAAATCCTCCTGGGTCACGTGTATTCGCCTTTCCCTGAGTGCGTACATCCCTGCTTCAGTGCACACGCCCTGACAAAAAATATTTAAAAATAAATAACAATTAGGGGCATGTTTTGGCGGTTTTAACAAGATAATGACAAAATGCTAAAATTCATTTGAGAAAAAATAGGATTGTCAAACTAATTGTTGACCACTTTAACGATTATAGTTCATTTACTTGATTATTATTTCAAAAGTTGCATTGGCTATGGGCCTGCCCGGCTTGTATCACTGGACTGTACTGAATTGATTTGACGGTTTAAAAAAGAAGGAAGAGATGTCGACATGTAGACGTCAACTGCGGTCACCATGTTTAATTCTCTACACTATATAAAAAAAAAAGTTATAATTTACCTTGACCTCAGCACCAGAAGCGCCTGGCATTAACTCAGCAATTTTTCTCAGGTTAATGCCTCGAGTCAGATTCATTTTCCTCGAGTGGATACGAAGGATGTCAAGTCTGGCTTCTTCGTTTGGTGGTGGGAATTCGATTTTTCGGTCAATTCTTCCAGGTCTCAACAAAGCTGGATCCAAGATGTCAATACGGTTTGTTGCCATAATTACCTAAGAAATCAAACCGAATTAAATTCATGTTAACAGTGAGAATTTTTAAAAGGAATTTACTTTAATATTTTTGGTTGCTTCAAAACCATCGAGTTGATTTAGAAGTTCTAACATTGTCCGTTGGACTTCGGAATCTCCTCCACTGCCCGATTCAATACGGGATGATCCAATTGAATCAATCTCATCCATGAATATAATAGACGGTGCATGCTCTCTAGAATTTATTATTTTATGAGTAAATTAATTGTTTAAAATATTTAAGCAAGACTTCAAGTAAGTTTCAACATCAATTTTCTACTTAAAAACATGTGGGATAAGGCCAAAGAGAGCCATGGAGAAAGCAAACACTCAGTTCGACCTTGGGAAGAATATATTGTAACAAGTGGAAAATAATAAGAAAAAAAAAATTTGTTTGTGCACTGGGGTGCCTAGAATCAGTAGACAAGGGTACCCAGTGCAAGGTTGAGCAGGGCCAGGAAGAGGCCTGGTTAGCGAGGTAAGGTGAGGCTCAAATTGGAGAAAAAGGACTTTATTTATTTTTTAATAACTATTTTGGACTTTATTTTCTTATTTCACGAGAGGAGAGTTCGCATGTGCGAGAAAAGAACTATCCTGGACCAAGAAGAAACAGGACCAGGTTCATACTTTTATTTTCTTTTTTGCAATTTTGTTTTCTGACCATTTCTCTTTCTTTTTCTATTGTAAAAGAGGACTTGTTTATTTTCTTTTTGTTTTCCGTTTTATTGGCAATATGGAGGATATTGATTTTTTTTAGATTTCACCCCAAGGGTTCACTGTTTCCTGAAAGGAAAGGAAAAACAGAGTGGTGCCCGATTATTTTATTTTTGGAGATGAAGTCCAAAATAAAATGCGATTGCGTGGGAATCTGGTCTTTACTTATTATTACTTTATAATACATGCTCATGATGGAAAATTTTTTAATACATTACCTTGCCATAACAAAAAGTTCCCTCACCATCCTTGAACCTTCACCAATGAACTTTTGAACAAGTTCTGATCCAGAAACACGAATAAATGTACATTCTGTATGGTGAGCGACTGCCCTCGCCAAAAGTGTTTTTCCTGGTGTAAAAACATAATTAAATGATAATAATGCATAATAAAATATACATTGAAAAATTTTTTTATACCAGTTCCAGGTGGTCCGTATAACAAAACCCCTTTGGGTTGAGCTATACCCAAAGCGTCAAATAATTCTGGGTGTTTAACCGGCAATTCTATGACTTCTTTGATCTCCTTGATTTGCTTGTCAAGGCCTCCTACCATTTCGTACGTTGAATCTGGCACCTTCTCTACCATCATGAGGGAGACGAGAGGGTCGACTTTGTTCGGGAGTATCTTATGGAGAGTATAGCTTTCATTACGAAGTGCAACTCTTGAATTTGGCGTGACATCATTGATGTCAATATTTTTGTCGATGTCGACAACAAATTTTCCTTCTGGGTGGACTTTGACAAGCACTTTCTTCTTATCCATAGGTTTTACTACTTCGCCCACATAGGAACCCTGTTCTTGAAGGAGCTGCAGTTCCTCCCTGAGCATTCGAACTGGTTTAAAAATATAAAAGTAGTTAGGATCTTTTTCCTTACTTGTGTAGAAATTAAGAAGCATAATCAATACCTTTAGCGTTAAGTTCATTTCGCTGAGCCTGCAACCGGCGCAGATTCTGGCTTTTTTCAGCGACGATTAACTGCAGCTCCTCTATTTTTGTTATGTAGTACGGTTTGAACCCTTCTCCCTTTGAGGCCTTTTCATCTACCTCCATTTGCTACAAACATTAGAATTCAATTAATAACTACGAGTGCGAGTTTTGGTAGCCGTACTTTGACCTTGTTCTTCCAGGAAGGTGACGGCTGAACCTGGAGGGCTGCGATATTTGTCGCATAACCCTGAATTTGTAATCTAGTCAGGAAATATTCAAAAACCCAAGCTAACGCTCGAAACATGGCTTTTTTTAAATTAATCTAACAACTATATTTGACTAAAGCATAAAACTCTTAATTCTACATCTAATAAAAGCCAAAAAAAGAAAGGAAAATAATTTTTGAGTTGTTTATAACCCATCTGATATAAAAGCAAACTTACTCTGCCAGTTTTATGTAAATTTCTTGAAAACAGTAGTTTTTTCATTTTGTTAATATGAATGCAATTGCTTGTAATTTGAAAATGTATGTCTTAAAATCTTTTAATTATTACCTCAAAAGCGGTGTATGTCATTTTGCTGTATCACGACGAATCTTAACACACAGATCGCTCAACATAACCTGATCAATCGATAACAGTCGATAAAGCTAATGAAGACTGGATCGCTTATTTATTCTATTTTATTTATTATTTTTTTCTTATTTATTTATTTATTTATTCCTATCATATATTTTTTATTACTTTATATGGCCTGTATTTACTTGTATTATAAACACCTTTCGAAGGATAATCTAAGATTAGTTAAATTATGACAAAAAATTGCTTATTTGGTCATAGTCATTGATTAGTTCTTTTCTTTAAAAAGTTTGACTTTATATCTGTAATTCTTTCTTACCCTCATCCTTCATTTCACCTTTCAAGATTATATCTGGGGTGCCCCAAGGGTCAATTTTGGATTCATACTTTTTTCATTTATCTGTCCAAGAAATGCCCACCTAGTACCTCTCTTCAGCTCATCCTACAGTCCCACCTACATCTTATATCTTACTTTTCTTCGGCATTTCAGGACTGTAAATGGTAATGCTTGGTTATACCTCTCATACCAAGATAATATTAGCATTTTTTAAAATTAATTAATTTCTGCAGGCAATATATAAATGTTTAGATCAGTTTATGTACTATTTTCATATCCCTTTTATGTATGCCTCATTATTATTTTGTTAACATAGCCCTTTTTGTTTAATATTTACAATCAAATAATGATATTATGCTAGAGCTTGTATATTATTAATAATTATCTTTTTCATTGTTTTTTGTATTTCATCAATTATGTTAAAAGCATATATTTACAACTATGCTTTATTTAATAATTCATTCTTCAATTATTGGTGACTGTATTGTAATGTTAATCCAGTTGTTTCTTGAATTAACTATTTATGTTTTGTAATGAATCCCTATATTAGCTCTTCTAAGTATATTTACAACTATTGTATAATTTTAATAGGCGTTGCCCATAAAATAAATAAATAAACGCAGTAATTATCATTATTTTACGATGTTTATAAAACTAAATTTATTTCTAATATATCTACATGTAAGGGGGCTTAAAGCCATAATTGTATCTTTAAAATAAATAATTAAAAAATAAAATAAATAAAAACCATGAAGAATTATACCTCCAGCATACCTAGACTAATAGACAGTGCTAACTTCCCATTGTTGATCAATATTATTTAATTTATCTCTGAATAATCTTAAATATGATCTCTGACATGCAATTAAAAATTTACGTCTTTGTATAATAAAAAGTGCATAAATATATATGATTTTTTTATATATGTGAAAATTTATTTACAATATATTATCTATTTATTTATATGGGTAAATATACCCAGTTATAAGTTTTATAAGAGTTTAAGCTGTAAGTAATAATTAATAATTGAAACAAATAATAATAATATACATTTAAAATTTATTAAAAATATGTACATATTCAACATACTAAACACAAATAAAATATTGTTAGTATTATGTCATAATACACGTGTACAAAAAATATAAAAGAAGTAAGAAGGAATGATAAAAATATAATTAAATAAAAGCAATTTATAAATCAACTTAAAGGAAATGAGAAGGAATCATAAAATTAATTAAACAAAAGAAATTTAAACAAAAATAAAAAAATGAGAAGGAATGATAAACACTTAATTTACAGAAATATATAAACAAATATAAAAGAAATGAGAAGGAATGATAAAAACATAATTAAACAGCAGAAGTATAAACAAAAATAAAGGTATGTGAAAAGTGTAATTAAACAACATAAATATATAAACAAATAGGAAAGAAGCGAGAAGGAATAATTAAAATTTAATTAAACAACATAAATATATAAACAAATATGAATGAAGCGAGAAGGAATAATTAAAATTTAATTAAACAACAGAAATATATAAACAAATATAAAGGAAGTGAGAAGGAATGATAAAAACAATTAAACGATAGAAATATATAAATTAATATATGAGAGGAAGGAAATGAGAGGAATGATAAAAACGTAATCAAACAACAGAAATATATAAACAAATATAAAGGAAATGAGAAGAAATGATAAAAATTTAATTAAACAACAGGGATATAAACAAAAATAAAGAAATGATAACTATTTAATTAAGTAACAGAAATATATACAAATATAAAAGAAGCGAGAAGGAATGATAAAAACGTAATCAAACAACAGAAATATATAAACAAATATAAAGGAAATGAGAAGAAATGATAAAAATTTAATTAAACAACAGGAATATAAACAAAAATAAAGAAATGATAAATATTTAATTAAGCAACAGAAATATATAAACAAATATAAAGGAAGTGTGAAGTAATGATGAAAATTTAATTAAACAACAGAAATTTAAACGAATATAAAAGAAATGAGAAGGAATCATAAAAATTTAATTAAACAACAGAAATATAAACAAAAATAAAGAAATGATAAATATTTAATTAAACAACAAAATATATAAATAAATTTAAAGGAAATGAGAAGGAATGATAAAAATTAATTAAACAACAAAAATATACGAACAAATAAAAAGGAAATGAAATATAAAAATAAATATAAAAAAAGTGAGAAGGAATGTTTGTAATTTGGTTGTTTTAACTGCCTGTAAATAAATAAACTCGTCCAAAAAGCTCCAATTTTCTTCGAGAAGATAAATTAAATTTAATATTCTACTAGATGATTCATTTTGTCCTTTTTTGAGGTAGTGCACCACTCATAGCTGCTCCACTCGGAACTCGTGAGCAACGGCGCCAGTGTCGGGAACCGTTTCGATCTGTCGCCGGTTCACGCAAAAGGCTGCCGCTGGATGTCACGTCGTTGTTTGTACCTCCTCGTTGGCAGTCGAAATGAATAGCCGGTGTTTGATTTTTACCTATTTTGCCCTTTTCCACTACGTTTCCACCGTCCTGGGTGAAAATGAAACTCTGGTGCTTTTAGATAATTTGGCCATCAAAGAAACACATTCTTTATTTTTTAAATCCCTCAAAGGTAAGCCTCGACTCTTCTACATTAGTACTCATATCAATCAGTTCAAGATGTACATTGATAAAACTTTTCTGAGTTTGCTGTTAATTAATCAATGAAACTTAATTTTTATACTGTTTGTATTGACTTAATACAATTTAACTTGTGTGGGGTTCTTCATAGTTTACTCACCCGATTAAGAATAGGCCATGCTAGGTTGACACTACTTGGACACTAAAGCGGCCCATAGACGGTCAATATTATTGTACAATATAGATTGCACAATAATTTGACGGTTGCCCCTTAACATTCCATAATATTGTACAAAATTTTGTTGGTGCTATGAACTTGAATAGTTTGAAGGCGATATTGAAGTTTGTGCAATATTTTCCACTTATTGATACTCAACACACTGTCTGATATTGCGCAATAATGCCAACAGACTGTGCAAAATTTTCCAGGTTGTACAATATATTTTCAACTTTTCGTCAATCATGCAATGTATTGCACAAACTTTCAATATCGTCTACACACGATCAATTAAATTGCACAACCCAAAATATTGTGCAATAATATTGATCGTTTATGGGCCGCTTTACTTTTGCAGTGTGTCCCACCTACTTGAAGGGTCATCCTTAACTCCATACAGAGAGTGCATAGGAATGCCACCCGATATGAAAATTGTGCTTGAGCCTGGTAATGAGCATCTAGGCCATCTATTCTGGTCATGGAGGAAACGGTTGTTTTTATCCTTTTTTAATCCATTAATTACACTCCTATCACAGGACCATTCACTTTCCTCACTAGGGGGGAACCGCATGACCGTTAGTGTCTTCGGCATCTTAATAGGATTGTGGAGAAGTGTTTGGGATGAAAAATGTTGGACTGGGGGGTTGGGATGAGGGTCTAGAGTTTTATAGTGGCATGGTACGAAGTAGGAAGTTGGGAGGAAATGTCTCAAAATATTGACTATTTGAAGTTGGACGGCTTGGTTAAACTCCACAGTTTGCTTCCATGTTTTCAGATTGGTTGTAGTAGTAATCATGTGTGATGTGACGTTTGTTTTGTAGTGAGAGTTTTATCTGTGGTCAAATAGTCTTTTGAATAATTTATATCATCACTGCTTTTAAAACATTACCGTATGTGAATAACATGCAAGTCTTCTGTCATTTGTGAATCCCCAGTTGTTATACAAAAAAATCTAAGTGAGTTTTTGTATCAGTTTATTAGTGCTTTTCTTTATAAAGTAAATGGAATAATGTTGGAGAAAGTGAAATTATCCAGTTATGAGGGAAATTTGATTGTATTAAAAGAAAAAGAATATATAGAACTTGCTGAAAGAAGCCTTCATTTTTAGCTATTTAGGTATAAAAAATGAATAAAATAAAATAACAATAATAAAAAAAGAAACAGAAATAAATTTTATAATTTTATTAAATTTTATGCAATTTAAAATGGAAATTTTGTATACATTTGGCTTCCGAATTAAGAATTTTTAAAGAAAAATTAAAGCTTGGATGGCAATAGGATAAATTAGATTACGAGTGAATGTTTGGAGTCAGAGCTTTATAGCATTCAGAAGAGATATAGCTAACCTAAGATAGAAGGTTTGGATGTTAGGGCGTGAAATGACCTTAGCCGTTAAAACGCCCTTAAAAATTAATAATAATAATAATAATAATAATAATAATAATAAGATGTTAGGGCGTGAAATGACCTTAGCCGTTAAAACGCCCTTAAAAATTAATAATAATAATAAAAAAATGTATTGTTTTTGTGTGTATCATAAAATATAAATTAAATATTATTTTATTTGATTGTATTTTATAAATAAAACATTAGAATAAATAAGTAATTGTATCACCGTCTGTTTAAATGAACGAGTAAAACAATATTTTTAAAATTTGCTACCTTACATTTTCTAATATAAAAAAATTATTGTAATTATTTTAAATTTTAGATCGAGGATACAGTTTAACATTTAAGTTAGCCGATGACCCGGCATTAGTTTTGTCAAGATATGGGGAATTTCTATATGACCACCTGATACTTTTTGCCCCGTCAGTCGAAGAGTTTGGAGGAACACTTAATGTTGAAACAATCACCGAATTTATTGACGGCGGGGGCAACGTCATTGTGGCCGGTAGTTCAATGTCTGGAGACATTCTAAGGGAAATAGCATCTGAATGTGGCTTTGAAATCGATGAAGAAGGTTCGGCGGTTATTGACCATATAAACTACGACTCTTCTGACACGGGATCTGTAAGCAATGCCCACATTGTGAACATTCCATTGTAATTTATCAACACGATTTTTCAGCATACACTGATCGTAGCCGATCCTGAAAATTTGATTGATGCTCCGGTAATTGTTGGCAACAAAAATATCCCCCCCATGCTCTACGAAGGGACAGGGCTTATTGCAGACTCTGACAATCCTCTAGTTCTACAGCTGCTGACTGCATCAAGCACTGCATATACGTATATTCCTGATCAGCCCATAAAAGATTATCCACATGCTGTGGGAAAAAATACACTTCTAATCGCCGCTCTACAAGCCAGAAACAATGCGAGAGTTGTGTTTTCTGGTTCACTTCACTTTTTCAGCGATGAAGCATTTACCTCTCCAGTCCAAAAACATGTAAGTAATGATCATATTTTATGTTCCTTATAAACCTGTAAACATTGAACAACATATAGAGATTTCCAATGGCCTGCAATCTTAAATAGTTTTACTTACAAATAAATAAACTGAAAATACAGGATTGATAAGAAAACTAGACAATTGGTCTGCTTCCCTCAGCTTATCTACTTGCAAATTATAATTTTTTTCAGTTTAATTACATAAATTTAATAATCTAACTAAAACTTTATTCTTGGTGAGACCCAGAACCGCACTGGGTTCGTCTACACTCATGAGTTTTTTGATGTTACACATCTCAGCTTGGAGCCTGAACTTCTCTTCTCTCCATGTTACTGAAGATGGCATTAAGCCGATATATGTAACATCATAATTCCAGTGAGTTATGTACCCAGTGAGCCAGTGCCAGTTCAAAATGCATCTCCAACTTACAGACCGACACATGTAATCAACATTTCTGAAGAGTGATGAACTTGCAGTTTGGCTATTTTTAATTTATTATAAGTTAGAGTTTTTCTTGAGATCTAAAAGGTAATAAACATGTAGTTTGGTTATTTGTTATTTCAGTTTCATCCTCGTTGTTGAGATTCATCAAACAAAAAATGATTTGCCAAACAGGTTCATTAACTCTCAGACCCCATGAACATCTCACAAAATAGACAATGCTTAAACTTTTAAATTTTAGTTTGTTTATTGTGTTTGACATTCTTGGTCAGCTCATTCCAGCCAGATTTTGTCTGATTTATGTCAGCTTTATTATTTCCATGTTAAGTACTAGAAAGGTCAGAGACCTAACTGCTTGATCAAATAAAACATATCATCATTATATCGGCCATCTTCAGTAGTAGATTTATCACTTTGTGAACTCTATAACTGACACAATTCTCTAAAATGAAAGTAATTATTAGACTTCTCAAGGTTTTTTATGAGTAGAGCTGGAATTTATATGTAATAAAAATCCTCAAATATCCCATAAAGTATGCACTATTAAAACCTCAAATATACACTAAAAAACCCCTCAAATGTGATATAATTTTGTACTAAAACTATTAAAAACGCAGGATGAATGTGAGAGACATCACCTGACTAATAATATAACTAAATTATTTTTATTTTTTTAAACGTATGTACTTTGAAAAAACTTTTCAACGTTAACAGAGGTGATGTGAGCATATTTGTAAGAACTTAAAATAACTTTATAGTTGATTCCGTGTATAACGGTTTAATTTTTTCCATTTAAGATTTCATTGATTTTCCCCAATTCCATCGATCTGGTATTTTTATCAAGTATGTTTTTTAATCTCTTGCTTTGGTAAAAATCCAGTTTGCTATTTAAAAAAAAGTTGAAGTTAACATTTTTGGCATTTGTTTTAGGTTTACTAGGTTGAAAATACAAAAGAGGATTAACACTGATTATTTTTGGGTTTCAAATAGCCCCTCTTTCCACAACCTATGTCATAAAAATTAATTTTTCAAAAAGGCAAAAAAACAACCCAGAAGTTTTGGAAATGGGGAGCCTCAGATAATTTGCCGATCATTTCAAGAGAATTATATTGTGTTAGTCGTTAACTGCAATCTGATTCAAATTTTAGACACTTGTTTTTTCCTCTAATGTTCTTAGTTGCCTAATTAATTTTTACTTTTTTAAGTGAGCAAAAATGTTTCAAATTTGCAATATTTTTTTTAATAATTTGTTGAAGTGGTGAGAGTGGTCAGGAATGAAATTTATAAAAACACCTTTTTCATTTTTTGCCAATGTTTTGACCTTTATTCGGGTCAGCTTCAGTGCCTGGGCGAACTATAAAATATATTTTGACTGAAAAACATGCACTATACAAGTAAATATTTTTTTCAAATGTGCAATATCCTTCAAATATGCAGAATAAAATGTGAACCATTGCACCATAGAAGTATGATTCAGATAAATATCTTAGAAACCATGGTTATAAGTGTTAGTCAAAACAAAATACAATTGCATACGGGCTCTAGTCATGAGCCTTCCACCATTCCAGTGTTCTTGGGGATTCGGGCCCACCGAAGTTAAGGCTGTCAACAGGTAAATCATTTCAGCCCTTCTTTTTTTTCTAAACATACATTCATACTCAATCTTCAATTCATTCTTCATACATGTCATTTAGTTAAGAACAATAGAGTATTTGATCTACCCCAATTACCCTGTACTGTAGGGTCGATTGTACTAAATATTCTGCCATAGCAGTTCAGATTTAAATCCATAATACATTCTTTGTTTGTGCTAATCTTCTCATTAAGTTTATGTAGAAAAACTTTCACTGCAGATTTGGCCATTTACCGTTTATTATTAGACCATGTTTAGTGCCTGCTGTTTTATTTTTGTAAAAGGAAAAAATTCTTTTCCTTTTAAATTTTATTTTTTGTAAAGGTTAATTTTATTTAAGAAGTTCACTATTTTTCGTGGTCCTCTTGACCAATTAATATCACTCAATCATTTAAGGTTTTAAGTTGAGATAAAAAAGTCAGTGTGACGAGCGGGATTCGAACCCACGACCTTTGGCTTGATACGCCGCTACTCTACCACTTGAGCTATCGTGACTTCGATCCCCTCGGGCACTAACTTCCCATCTCAACCCCACCTTTTTTGAATTTTCCCTCCTTTTTGCCATTTTTCAAATGTCGTGTAATCTATTTGATTCTCGGTGACAAATGAAATGGCCACGGAGAGCTTTAGTTAAGTATACTTCATTTTAATTCATTAAATTCACTATTTTTCGTGGTCTGCTTGACCAATTGATATCATTCAATTATTTAAGGTTTTAAGTTGAGATAAAAAAGTCAGTGTCACGAGTGGGATTCCAACCCACCAAGCGATACATGTATGGCGTAATGTGTATTTTTTCTTTTTTTGTACATATTTACTAATCGTATATATGTTTGTTTGATAGGGAGGCAAGAAATACGAGGTGTCTGGAAATCAGCAAGTCGCTACTGCTCTGAGCAAATGGGTGTTGAAAGAAAACGGTGTATTACGAGTGAAATCTGTAGCCCATCACAAATTAGATGAAAGCAGCCCTCCTCCTTCATATACGATCATGGAAACAGTTGTTTACGAATTGGAAGTCGAAAGAAAAACCCCGCAAGGTTGGGTGCCCCACGACGCCAACGATATCCAATTAGAGTTCGTGAGGATTGACCCGTTCGTAAGGACGAAACTTATCAGGAAGAAACCCGGCGCGTATGAAGCTGTCTTCAAAATTCCAGATGTTTACGGCGTCTATCAGTTTAAAGTCAATTATTTACGAGTAGGCTATACCAGCTTGTACAGTTCGACTCAGGTGGGCTTATTGCATCTGTGATTCATTGAAAACTCCGTTATAAAAATACTTTTTTCTAGGTATCTGTGAGGCCCTTGGAGCATACGCAGTACGAAAGATTTATCGCTAGTGCATATCCATACTATGCTAGTGCATTCTCAATGATGTTTGGTGTATTTATATTCTCTATAGTTTTTCTCCATTATAAAGATGAGCCCGTCAAATCTAAACACGAGTAGAAGACTTACTTGTATGAGTGCACATATTGTAAAATAAGCACTATTTTTGTTAACTTTGTAAAAACAACATAAATACAAATTGTTTCTAATTGTTTTTTTTTATCACGTTCTTTCCCATTCTGACTCATTTAGATCAAAAATAAAATAATTTTTACATGATTTAATATAATTAGTTGTTATTTATCGTATCAATGATTAATATTGATTTTATGCGAATATAAAAAATATAAGTTTAACAGAGTAAATTTATACTGTTTTACAAAGATGAGTGTTGGATTTGAGTGAGTATTGGATTTATTAACATATAGCAAACATTAACAATTGACAAGTTTAATTTGTTATAAACAAGATTTTGAAATTTGGTTGTTACTGATCATTTGGTCTGCCTATCCTTGTACAGTTGGTCTGTCAGTGTTCGACATTTCGCGATCTTTGCCCAACACTGAAGATGCTGAGTAGGCAGACAACCTGTAACGATCAAATTTCAGGTTCATCACCCCGCATACAACACAAACAAGTTTTATTAATAATTTATTTATTATTTAGTAATTTATCCAGTATTTATTTTAATACTATAATATTTGTATCATTTCTGTTTTGTTTTTGTGCAGTGTTACATTATTCCTTCATTTTATCTCGAATCCTAAAAATTTGCTAACTTAATGGTGTAATATTTATAAACATTTTGGGAAAGAATAAATATAAATTTAAAAAATTGCTCTCTGAAACAAAAGCAGTTAACTAGTGAGCACTATGTCGAATGGGTACCAATTTTGAACTGAATTCAAAGACAAGAAAAAAAGAATTTGTATTACACTAGATCCAGATAGAAAATACGGCATGGCAGTAAGTGGTCATAAAAAACTGTTTATTTAATAACACATTAAAAATAGAAAATAAACAAAGGATTAAAATGTAAAAAAAGAAAAACATAGTAAAATAAAAATTTCTAAAAAATAATTTCACATACTATATTTTAAAAATGAAAACATATTACATGGTGAAAAACATTTCAAGGGACTTAAGCACTGGGTATGGCTGACCTAAGTTCTAAAGCAATGTTTTTTACATATGTAGCAAAAGAATATAGACTGTTGCTTGATCAAAAAATATTACATGTTCGTTGTCATATAAGAAAAGGATGTTAACCATCTGCCTTTTTACTTCACATACTTAAGTCCCTCATTATAAATTAACGTTTGCTGGTGTCCACCAGTAAAAGACATTTATGTAATATATTTTTGAGAAGTGCTAGCAGAAGTGAGCTTGACCCTCTGTTTCATCTAGAATATTTTTCAAGAAATGCATTTTAAATTAAAAAATAAGAAAAGGAAAAATTAGGATCAGTATGTTTGGCCTTTCGGCTTACAGTCATCATTATTTCCCTTTACATTAATAAGGTGTGAAAAAGTCCCTTTATTTGTGTTTTTATAATTTTCATAATCCAAAAGAAAAAAGAAGCAAAGTTGATACATGAAACCACTTATGTGATAACTACAGATAGATACTACAATTATGCAAAAGAAAAAACATTTATTTAATTTAAAAAAATTATAATAATAAACATAGTGAAGGTTGAGTACTTAAATGGGTAAAAAATAATTTATACAGTCACTCAAGCGCAATATATTTCCATGAGTTCAAACATTCATTATAAATAAAATATAATCAAAAAGACAATCTTGAGGAATGTTAGATCTGTTGAATTTTGATGCGAAGGGAAATTTCACCGCACTTCACTTTAATGTTTAAATTTTCTTCAATTTAGTATAACTTTATTTTTTCTTTAAAGACAAAATTAATAGTTCAAAGTCCAACTGTGAAGACTCTGCAACTGAATTATATATTTTTAATTGTTCAATGTTGTATTTTTTTTAAATTTAATTTTCATTTTTTGTTTCATAACAAAGAAATTATTTTATAATTTGAAGAATGGGAGGGTTTTAGGAGGGAGGGGGTGAGGGTGATAAACCCCCAATGGTCACCCCCCACCACCAGCTTCCATCCATCTCGCTGCGGATGAAACGATGATGATGAAGATGAATTTTTTTTTATATTCTTAATTGATGAGTTGATGATGTTAGCGGTGACTTGCTGCCTTCATATACTAGCGGTTTGCATTTTTCAGCTGGGTCGACAGCCAATCTAGCCCCTCGTACAGTCCATCCCCACTTGTTGCGCATGTTGCTTGGATGTACCAGTTGCGGTTGCGTAAGGAGTGCAGGCCTAGTTTATCAGTGATCTCGGCTGCGTTCATAGCATTTGGTAAATCCTGTAATACAATGGAATTTGAGAAATTTGAATCGACTGCTAAAATTAAAGAAAAACCATCCTATGGTTCAAAAATGGATTCTGAAAAAAAAAAAAAAAAGATGCTAACATTGTCTAGTTATTCATTTAAATTAAAATTTAAACATGGAATAAATTTTTTGTCAGTCTTCAAGTAAGATTTACACATTTCAAATTTGTTTTCAACTAATTTTATACTATGGTTCATAAAGAGATTCCAAACAAATAAAAAAATACAAACAAATTGTTCTAATTCTGTCATTGTTTAATTAAACTATTTAATTTAATTTTTATTAAATATCATAAAATTAATCATAAACTGAAAGTTGGACAGTGGACAGACGGACTACCATTCAGCTGAATGGAATTAATATTGAAACATATGGAATTGAAAGATTATTGTTGACAGATCAAACCAGCGAGAGATGGTGAAATGATGCTTAACAAGCTGAGAGAATTAAGCAGGGAAGGAACACACTTACCCGATGCAATGCTACCTGATGCTACCCGACGCAAATCCAAAGTCCAATTTTTCCTAAGATTGTATAACCCCTGTGCACATCTGCCCGATGCCATGCAACGTAGGCTACCCTATTCAATGCTATGTGATCCCCACTGTCCAGATTTTTGTCGAGTAGCATCGAGTACAGACGAAGACAAAAGAACCGGACACTTATATTTTGATTTCAAACTATATGTAGTATTGTCGTTATATTATTCACAACACACTTATTTTAATATAAACCAAATTAAGAATTCATTATATTTATTTAAAAAATTAATTTTAATGATTTGACAGAAAATTGATCAAAATACCGGAAAACCATTTATTGATAGAATGAATTTAACTAACAATTTATTGCACAGATTTGCTAAAAAAGTTGGACTAAAATTTATTACATGATTTTGATCATAAAATTTAACTAACAATTTATTTCATGGATTTGCTCATAAAATTTAACCAATAATTTATTACATGGTTTTGCTCATAAAATTACACCATTTTTTTTTTTTTTTTTGAGTAGCGTGTTAGAACCGGACACTCATATTTTTTGTAGTTTATTTCCAACTATGTATATGTAATTTTGTCGTTACATATATTATGACATGCTTATTTTATTGTAAACCAAATTGAACAAGATCAAAAATTTATCAATATACCGGAATAACTTTATTTAAAACAATTAAATTTAACTAACACTGTATTACATGGTTGTGCTTATAAAATTTAACTAACAATTTATTACAAGGTTTTGCTCAAAATAGTGCATTAAGAAGAAAAGAGGTGTTGCGATTGTGATACTCGCTGTGTGATTGTACATGGTGCTTGACGTCGAGTAGATGTACGCACCCTACCAAAACGGGGTATCGAGTAAGCGTGATTCCCGCTTTAAGGATGATGTAAAACAATGGTCCACTGCTACTCGAACCTCCTGTAAGGAAGAAACAGTCCTAGCAAGCCTCCGAATAGGTCATCGCAGACTCACACATGGTTTTCTCATGAGGGAACCTCCACCGACAACTGTAAAGGTTGTCAGGAACGGCTAACAGTCATATTCTTACTGTCTGAATTCAATTTAAGCCAGAAAGGAGTGCATGTGGTGTTTCGGGTAGTTGGGGACAGATTTTGTCAGATGATGAACACAGCATAGAAAAACTTTTCAATTTCTTAAGGATGGCTGGTCTACTCTCTAAAATTTAGAAGATGAGGCATGAATGGGGGTGTTGGCTGAGGCTGCTGCGGGTATGGCGAGCCTTGCTTGGTCATGTTGGCCCTCTTGCTGGCCCGTGGTTCTCCTAAACATATTTCTGTTCAAGGCAGATTATGAGCCTTGGAGGTTGCTTGCCTTTCATCATTAAAACTAGCAAGGATATGCTGGCCAGCAGGATGATCAGCTAATTTTTTTTTTTTTAAACGAGGGTTCGCAACAGCAGAGGTCATATAAACCCTCAGGGTGCCGGTGTTTATGAAAAAGAGCCCATTTGTAAGTATGTCGGGTTCGAATGCAGGGTCGCTGGATTCGAACCTGGGACCTTTACCTTACAGTGCGCCATGTCAACGCCTAAAACGTTGCAGCCACCGACGCCCCCATGATCAGTTAATGACTAAACTATAAATGATGAAATAATGGTAAACATAATAACATATTATTGTTATTATTTAACAACAGGAGTAACTGAGAAAATATTAGATACAAACTCAGTATGGGAAAAAAAAGAAGAAAAAAAAAAAAAAAAAAAAAACAACCAACTAGTTTACAGTGTTAGTAATCCTTTAACACTCTTGACAAAAAAAGGTTCAGTTTCAACTTTTCTAGAGCCAAATTGTCAAGTAAGTTATTTGGTTTTTAAAATTGTTTTCTTTGATGAAACAAATTTGAATAAAACATTAATTATCAATTTTTTTTTCAAAAGCACGGTTTTAAGCCAATAAATCGATATAAAAGCACGATGCAGTTACATCAATTTAAATTGTATTGTAAAAAAATAAATGAGGAAGAAATTAAGAAAAAAGAAAGAGAGAATAGAAGTAACTTACAAATAAAATTAAACCCAAAAATAAATAAAAAAACAGAAAATTTGCCTGGGTGTGCTGTTCCTCTACTATTCTCGATAGTCTACAGCAGTTTAGGGCCATCGGAAGACTCAATCAAAGAGAAGGCAGTGAACGACCATGTACAAGGCACGATTGTTTTATTGCTCTTGCCGCACTATTATTTAAAGGCTTGCTTGGCAGGTAGTCAACTCCAAACATCAACGTCCGTGAACCCATTTACCGAATGATTATCATATAGAATGGATCTTTTACTGCACTAAGGTACAATGAGGAAGTTTTTCTGAAAGCTGAAGACCCATTCGCTCCATTTATTGGGGACAACTTCATGTTAATGTGTGACAGTGCTAGAGTTGTCACCATGACTTGGAGGATGAACACACTGAATCAGCCAGCACGTTCTCCTGACAAGTCTCTTATAGAACCCTTATGGGACATGGCAAAGAGGGGGTCAAACATCATTTGCCGCCTCCAGCAAGTGTTGATCAGCTTCAAACCAATCTTGTTGAAGCATGGAATCTGGTCAATTATTTACTCGATGTGGTAATAAATTAAATGATTAATACTTTGTTTGAATATAAAATATATTTTGCATTGTATAAATTCACTTATCCACATCCTAAATGTATTTGTTAAATGTAAACATTGTTTGTAAATCCCAGGCCCTGAAGATGATCTCAATAAAGGATCGAAAGTTGGCACAATAAAGAAAATGTTTTTCTGAAACCTACATCACACCCGACCGCATCTCACGATATCTGAATAACTATCGATTAACGGTCACTAATCTCTACACATAATAAATTAAAGTTAAATTTTAATCTACTTGTTATTATATAATCATGATTTATTATGAAATTATGACTAGATTTTATTAGTAATGAAAGTGAGAATTTCATCTGAATTTGACATTCACATTAAATATTGTAAATATTTTTTTGATAACGTAGGGTTAACTTTTGGTCAAACATTTAATATCAATATTTAACTTATAAATGTTGACCGTATGTTGACTGTTTAAATTAAATTACTCACTTGTTTATTAGCAAATATAAGAAGTACTGCATCCCTGAGTTCATCTTCTGCAAGCATTCTCATGAGCTCTTCTCTTGCTTCTCCAATACGTTCCCTATCATTACTATCTACGACAAAAATAAGCCCCTGGAAAAAATAACACCACACTTACAAAAATAGACACAAAAGAATTTGAAAAGTCGACTTTCTAAAAGCAAGTGGTACCAACTTGAGTGTTTTGAAAGTAATGTCGCCATAAAGGCCTGATTTTATCTTGGCCACCAACATCCCAGACTGTAAAACTTATGTTCTTGTATTCGACAGTCTCAACATTAAAACCTAGAAATAAAAAAATAATATAGAATAAAAGTTTACATTTCAGGGTTGTCACGTTTTTACTGAATTGACTTACCAATAGTGGGAATAGTTGTAACTATTTCTCCTAATTTCAATTTATATAATATTGTTGTTTTACCAGCAGCATCCAGGCCTACCATTAAAATCCTCATTTCTTTTTTGCCAAAAAGGCCTTTGAAAAGGTTGGCCATCATGTTCCCCATCTTGATTAGGTATAATTAAAACTGGAAAAACGCCGATATCAATTAGTTTTCATCTAGTGAATAAAATTATTTATATATGTCAGGCCAAACGAGAGAGAGCACACACTATGACAAACTGCTCAAATAAATATCTTTCCTATAGTAATATTTTACTTTGCCATAAATTTAAAAAGATATTAACTTCAATATATAAATTGAAACTATATAATAGAAATGAATGACAGACAAAAGTTTTTGCAAATTGTACTTTATTTTTGATTTATGACTCACTCATGTACTGTATAATGCAGAAAGGGGATTACCATACCTGCTACAATACGTTCTACAAATCATCATTGTAGGGGTAATTTATTGGTTAAATTGTACTTTTAAACCCAAATCAAATTGTTATTTACTTTTTAAATCACAGCTTTATATATTTCCTGAAGTCTGGTCGTTTACTAATATTTTGAACTGCCTATATTTGCCATTTTGGTCAGGATAGGCTGATCAGGAGGATTTGAGAAGGCCAAACCACATACAAATTGTATCCATGATAATACAGCTAAAACAGGTCAAAATGATTGGAAAACTTCATCACACACGAATATTGTGGGGTGAGATCTGCACGATGAACTTGTACATCCTGGCCTGTAGACAAGTTAACAAGTTAAACCTCTGAAGAGAGAAGACAAAGGCTGAAGCATACAGATAAATTGCATTCTTGACCATAATCTTTTAATATTGTAAATTTGAAAATTTTAAACCATTTGAACAATAATCTGCCCTCCCTTACTGTATCGACCTGTCGCCATCATCAGTGAGAGGTTTGTGGATGAAAACCATTAAAAAATAAAATGAAGGTCAATAAGAGACTGACAGGCCAAAATGATCACAACTGACCAAACCAACTTATACATTACATCTATTGGGTTGTCCGGAAAATAATGCAGGATTTTGGTATTAAACAAAAAAAAAGAAACTAGTTACTTTAAAGCAATGTTCTTTAATCAAAATAATTTCCCATACNTTCATACAAATGAGTAATCCTGTAAACGTAAACAGAATATTTTATATAGATTTTTTTTAATGAAAACTTAAAATCCTGCATTATTTTCCGGACAACCCAATACTACCGAACTTAAGAGGAAATCTCTGTTTATAGATTTATATAGTAAATAAATCCTCTGTAATTATAATAATGTAAAAGGGTCAGGTTTTATTAGCAGTTTAGACAACAGTTTTATGACTCGTGAAAAGTTTGAAGGAATGAGATAATTTTGAGATTTTTCAAATGAAATTTAGTAATTTCTGATCATTGTGGTCTTTCATTCTTCATTTTAGCCTGATACCATCATCACTGGTGAATTAGAATGTGACAAGCACTAATAAAAAAATAATAGCAATAAGACAAACCAAAGATTGAGAGGAGACCGGCCAAAATTATAAGACATAAAAGTTTATAACACTGCAGAACTTGTTTGCAATGTTTAATCATTGTCAGTGTAAGTCATTGCCATTATTGTTTAATCATTTATATGAATTTTATAGCGAAAAATGAATGTAAACTAATTTATGATTTATGAAAATTTTGTAGGAATGTTAATTATGAGATGAGATTATGAAATTTGGTCGTTTCTGGTTATTTTGATGAGTTCAGCTTGCTGTTTTGGTGTGTTAAGATGAATTTGAACATTTCATTGGTCGAACCACCCACTTCTGAAAGACAAATTAAAAGAGCGAAGGTAAGCCAATCAGAATTCCAGATATGACCAAATTATAAATAATATCTAAATAAATCCTCATCATTAAAACTACGTTAACCGGTGGTAAACAAAAATTTTGACCAGCAAAAAATTTATCATTTTGAGATTTCCCCATGGGGTCTTTGTGGCGGCCATCGTGCAATTTGGTTGTTTCCGACCATTTTGGTCTGTTAGAAAGTTTGAGCCTTTTGTTTGTCGATCTCCCCCCCCCCAAACTTTCGAAGACAGAAAAACTAAAGTAGCAAGGGTTAGCAAACCAGAACGTTCTGAAATGACCAAATAACATCTAAAAACTTCCTTGTCATTATAACTACGTTAACCAGTGGTACACATAATTATGTCCTGTGAAAAGTTTGTATGAATGAGATCATTTTGATATTTCCCCAAGGGGTGTGGTGATGATCGTGCAATTTGGTTGTTTCTGATCATTTGGCCTGTTGGATGTGTGAGCCTTTCAATTGTCGAATTTCCATAGATGGGCAAACCAAAACATTCAGAAACAACCAAAGTACAAATAATATCCAAACCCTAAATCTGTAAGTAATAATAATATTGTTTTAACATTTCATTATATGTAATTGGCCCCTTCCATATGAACCTGGTTAGACTTGATAGATCACAGTGATGACCAAGAAAGAACCATTAACGTCTTCGATTAACAATGAGAAATCAACTTTTAAATCGAGTAGTAGTAATAACCATATTGGATAATATGTAAAAGGTAGAAAAACGTGTCTGACAGACCAATATGATACAGACCTAACAAATATGGCAAAAAGCTGAAACACTGATATACAGATCCAACTGATTAGAAACCAAAGTAAAGAAATTTGGTGAACTATGGTTCAAATTAAAACTTATGATGAAAACAAACTGATATTACTTATAATTGTAATATCAGGTACTAAACTAACCAAAAAATGGCACCTTTTCTCTCTCTATATGTATGTAATACAATGTTCGATTTGACAGTAAAGAAGTAGATGTTAGATGTAATAATTTGTATAAAAGTTTGTAGATTTCTGTTTAGAGCTTAATTAACATATCGTATTGTACTTATAAGGCGGTGAATCAAAATTATTCATAAAGTCAAAGTGGTACCGCGTGTCGGACATTACCTTAGTACCAGGAAAACCTAGGTGGGTATGACAAAACACCGAATCGGGGTTTTTTAGAGAAAAAAAATTGTTCGGGGTTAAAAACCTATAAAATCCGAGTAATTTTGTTTAAAAAAATTGTACTGAATGTAAAATTATTTTTGACTAAAACAATAGGTTGTATATGCGGAATTTGTATTAGAAGAGTCTGTCGGAATGCCAGTTGAGTTTTCACCAGTTTCCTTCGTGAAAATCGGCCACTTTTAGCCGACATTTCTTTTCCCCTGGTGAGAAAGGAAAAGCGGAACATTGTAGAATAGACCAACCGTTGAATAAACAAAATTACCAAAGTGTAAATCGTAAATCGAGACGTGGTTCCGAGTTGTCGCTATTTAGACGTACAAAAGTGAGGCCGGAATCGTTTATCAAGGACTCCTCCCTGAGAATGCCGGACGGAGGGCCGGGAGTGGAAAAGTCCGCCGGGAAAACCTTCATGCACAACAACAACAAAAACGGAAAACTGTTAATTAATCAAATTGGACTTACTTTTAATAGAAATCACTTAAACTTATTACAACAATAAATAATGACAGCTTCACGGGTCGGATATCGCGGAGCCAATATGGCGGACGTCTTTGGGAAAAGGCCCGGCCCGTGGTTCTTGCCACGTAAAGTTATGACGCCATTGGCCGAGCGCTGGTCACGTGATTATTAAAAACAATTCCATTTCTATTTTCATTCTCAAATTTACCTGAATTAATGTCAAATTTCAAAAGGTAATCGTTTAATTATTATTATATTATGTTGATCCAATAAAAACGCAAAGTCATAAAAACTCTTTTATCGCGATTTCGCAACAAGTTGCTATCGATGGATAATCGAACTCAACATTTGAACTATCTTTAACGTAAAGTCGTAAAGTGCTTAACTTAACTTTGATTATTCCTACTTTATTTAAAAAAAAGTTCGACTTCTATTTTTACTTTATTTTGACAAATAGTATTCTATGAAACAATTTCATCTGACGTGGAAGAAAAAGATTGAGAAGTTGAAGACCCAACATGGTCATGAATGACGCAATTGAAGTACATACTCAGACAGGTTAAATTTCTTAAAAAATAATTTATTCAATAAACACATGCTATTTTAGAGGAAAACACTTTTTGCAACATAATAAATGTATTAATAATGCATAGGCAATGTGCACAAACTTAAGTAAAGCATTCGATAAAGTACATTTTTCTTTTATTATTTCTAATTTACAAGTTTTGGTATTGCTGATCTATTGTTAAGGCTGTTTCCATCATATCTTCAAAAACAGAAGCAACAGTTAAAATAAACTCACAAAAATCTCGTTTATTGTAGTATATGTGCAGCTGAAGCGAATATGTATGTATTTATTAGCGTGAATGGGTACTGTGAGAGATCGATCGTTGAATTTTGAGTACCCTATCGAACCTCAATTAGGTTAGTTTTATCTGTGTGGAGGGTGATGGAGAAACAGGAAGTACTGCACCACCCTGAGTGAAAAACGAGTAAATAATTGAAAACCTGACATGGCGATCAAGACACAAGTACTGAGACGGGTCAGATTATATAAAAAATAATTTATTAAATTATTAAATAAACAAATGCTATTTTAGAGAAAAAAGCTTTTATTATACATCTTTTAATTTAACATGACCTTTAAAATCAGATAACACGTTAAAATGTAGTCTCTAAAATCCCGTTTATTTTAGTATATGTGCAGTCGAAGCGAGTATGTATTTATTAGTGTGAAAGGGTATTGGGAGAGACCGATTGTTGAATATTCAGTACCCAATTGACGATCAATTAGGTTAGTTATTTATGTGTAGAATGTAGAGGGTGATGGAGGAATATCAAGTGAAAAACTTGTAAATAGTGTAAGTACAGTGGTGTGTGAGTGTGTGTATATGGATTCGTATGTGTGTCAGTTCTGGGGAGCGCGTACAGCCAGCCGAATTTTGTTGCTTATGTTATTTGTGTGTTAATGTAGTGTTATTGTTATATATAGTTGTATAGTTTTATTTTTTAAGATACCCGATGACTTTGTCAACCATTTGCTGCTTATCCTGTAGGAGTTGTTTAAGTGGGAGGTGTAAGGAAGATGTGTAAAACTGTTGGCAGTTCCTTGGGGGGGACAAGACGTGTTCAATGGTTAGGCGTTCACCACATAGGCAGAAAGGAAGGTCAGTATCTTCCATCAAGAACCCGTGTGTTATTCTTGTGTGTCCAATTCTGAGTCGGCAGATGATAACCTCTTCCCTCCTATTCGTTTGATAGGAAGTTTCCCTGGGGTGAATGCTGTCTTTTATCTTTTTTAGTTTGTTGTCTCCAATATTCATCCAATCAGATTCCCATTTTTTTAATATCTCTCTTCTGAAGGTTGAAACGAGATCCTTTGCACACACGGGCGGCTCAGACTCAGGTAAGCGCAGGGCTGTTTTAGCGGCAACGTCTGCCCGTTCGTTGTTTTTTATTCCTATGTGACTTGGAATCCATACAAAGGAAATGGAAATTCCCCTTAAGTATAGTTCATACAGTGTCTCCCACACCCTGTTAACTATGGTTTTTTCGACATTATAACTTTTAATGGTTTGCAGGGCACTGTAGCAGTCACAAAAAAAAAAAAAAAAACGTATTATGGTTATTATGGTTATGGTTGTAAATAGGTGAAGACCTAATATGCAAATCAAGATACAATCAAAGTACTAAGATGGGCCAAATTATTAAAAACAAAAACCAATTAATAAACACATGTAATTTTTGAGAAAACACTTTCATTAACACAAAAAATATTGTAGTAGTACATACGCAGGAAACACAAACTTTAGTAAAGCATTTGATTGAATGTATTTTTACCATGATTTCTCTAAATGACAAGACCACATTACAAGATATTTTATCCTAGTCAGTGCTTTTTTGGATGAATATCTGAATATCATGGCCTCATATATACTGGTGTTTAATTTTATGTTCTACCTAGCCATGTCTGTGATGTTATTTCATCCATTGCCTTTACAACTGTGTAACACAGTTGTCCTAGTTTTCATGCTAGAAAAAAAAAAAACAGGTATATGTTACTTGTCAGATATATATGTTATATAGAATTGGGCCAAGTACCATTCTTTGAGGGACTACATAATTATAGTGGTCGTCACAGGGGAGGTTATTCCATGGATTTAAATTGTAAATATTATATTTACCAAATGTTCCAGCACATATAGTGTGCCCAGTTTATATACAAGACCTTTATGCCAAACACTATCAAAAGCTTCCTGTTGGTCCAAAATAAAACTGCCATATAGTTGCTTGCTCAAAATGTTTTATAATACTTTTGTGCAAGCCCATTAGTCAGAGAACGATTGTGCGTCCAGATTATCAAGCTGAACTGAAAGTATGACGTAATATTTTTCCTATTCATCACCCAAAGGAACTAAGAGAAAATATCATAAGTTGAAATGTGTAGAGATTAGTGACCGTTAATCGATATCTGAATAACTATAAGTTGAAATGTTCGAAAAATGTAAATAACATGAATATTACAAATATCACAATTATTTTTGTTTAATATAATGAATGATAAGCAAAAAGGGTACTTTTGACGTAGTAGTGTTAAAAATTTACTGCTATGCTTTCGCACACAATATACAGTAGCTTAAAATGGCTTATAAATGAAATATTTATTTACCTGTTCTAGAAACTATTTAAAATTTATTTTTAATAATAGATAATGTGGGGGGAGTTGTTGGTTGCTGCAATGGTTTAAGCTTTTGGCGCAGTGCTCATCACTTTAAGATAAAGGCCCTGGGTTCAAATCCAGCAGTCCTGCATTCGAACCTGACATACAAATGGACTTTTTTCAAAAACTCCAGCCCCCCCCCCACCCCGGGATTGAAATTGTAGTTGAAATACACTTGTAAAAAAATAAATAAAAAAAAAGAAAAAAATGGATATTGAAGCAAATGTAAAATAAAAATATGTAAAAGTAGTAAAAGATAAATTTTTATACATGAGAGAACTTGTGTTGTTGGGTGCACTAATAGATAGCACAGGAAGTTTCAGGTCACTCTTTACAACTTGATAAAGTTCAAGATAAATAAGTCCACAAAACAAACACTACATTTGTTGATTTATCAAATAACAGTTGTAAAAATATCTGACATTTTAGCTGATTTTTGTTTATTAACAAATTCATGTAATTATGGCTGAGTCTAATCAGGTTCATTTAAGTATATAACATGAATAAGAATAAATTTAAGCAATCCATAAGATTTATGCTAGTACCACAATTTTCTTTTATTTATGATTGTAAATAATTTATAAAATGGCCACCGATTAAAAAACGTTACAATATTGCTGGTGTGTATAATAAGAGTTTGTAGTAGTGAAAATTAAACATATACAATAAATTCAATTTAATTTCATATTTTAAATTATTAACTATTTTTTTAAATGGTAGGTTAACATTATTCATGTTAGTCTCGGACTGACTAAGGTAAACTTGGATGTAAATTGACAAACAAAAGACTTAGACTTTATTGGGCTTTAGGCCGATGCTGAGCGCTCACATAAATCAAGACACACATTACAAAAAACATCCAGCGACTAAACTTAGTACAATGATCGTCTGGTAGAGTGGAACACAACAATTCACTGCAGCCAAGTTGAATAGTCATTTTAAAACACCTGCAACACAAATCCCTAAAAAAATCATCTATAAAAACTCTCTTTATAGAGAGTTGTTTAAAAGTGAAGATAGTTCTAGTTAATTTTTAGATTATTCAATTTATGGGTTTGCTGGAAGGGAGCAATGGCATTCCATCAAATAATTCAACAGAACATTGCAGAAAATGCAAATGATGACAGAGATCACATTTTTGAAAAGTAACAATTGAAGACCTCTGTACAACAGTATTATTATCGTATTAACACAACAATTTATGGGACAAGATAATAAACCAATGGGAAGACATAAACCGTATTTATGGATGAAGTTGTGCAGTAATAAATTAAAACATGAATAATCATTATTCATGAACAGACCTAAAACTAGTGGAAAAAACTGTCATTTTTATTTAATTTATTATATATTTTACTACATTTTTTGTTAGTTGTTTTATCAGATATTTTTTTATTACTAGGTAACGGAATTTATATTCCGCATAACTTCTTTGTGTCTACAAAAAAATTTGGCATGCTGTATAAACTTACCAGTTATCTATCATCAGTAATAATAAATATGTAATGTACTTATAATTGTTTTAAAATACATTTCTTTGCCTGTTTACAAGATTAACACTGTCACTATTTCTGAATTAGTCACTACATTTTAGCACATGTGCCATATTCATTTATTTATTATACCTAAATTAAATTGTGAATTAAAAAAAAATAAATAAAAAACTACATAATAACCATAATTACTGAATGTTGATATACGTTCTAAGTTCTAAACAAGGCCAAAATAAAAAATTATATAATAAAACTGTCAAACATGAAAAAAGATAAATTTAATTTCTGGCAAATTGTAATGACTTTGATTAAAATTAGTCAAGCTAAAAAAAGTCACTTTGAAAATGTGTATGAACCAAACAGACAGTTTAGGCTGATTATTTTAATTTGTAATTCATTCGTAGCTTTAAAAAAATTCATATGTTTTAAATGAAATAAAGCCAGAATTTAAGAGGGGGATTTATCGATTGGAAATAAGTTTCAAGTGGCTAAGCTCCTTTTAGACTTTGTGCTCCTGGATCAGGGGTCTCTGGAAACCAAACCGCCCCCGAACGGGTGGTTCCGTGGGGGTGGGCTCTAGACGGATTCATAAACGGCCTTAAAAAGTATCCTTGAACTGCCTTCAATTTCATGCCTAATAATCAAAATATTCAGATGAATTCGTAGAACCAGGAAAATCAGATATAAAATCAAACCGCGTGATGAGGCGAGCATAAAAAATCACGCAGCAATTAAAAAACCATTCCGCGCCGGTCGGCTTATTACGCCGCTGCGTTTGAAAATCTGATTATAGTTCAGCTCTGCAATTATTTTTTAAAATTGGGAGCTTAATTGAACTCCTTTTCATTACATTCGCGCATACAAATATCTCAGACGAGGGAAATCATTTCACCACAAAGACTAGGTTTCTTCGTTAATTTTGGCCTCGGGTTTGAAATTTTAAAAATAAATTTTATTTATTTGAACTTAATAAAAAATAGAATCAATGCAAAGGTATTTCATACGGAAACGTTTTTATGCCCCTAACTACAAACCCCCCCCCCCCATTATTTCATGCACCTAGCGACTGGACGTAATACCCTGTATATACATATAAGCTACACTCTCTATCACAAAATTTAACGCTTACTATTTCGTATACCCACGCGTGGGATGAACAGCATGATGGTCGAATATGGCAGTCTTAGCCAGTTAAATAAATGTTACTTCTTAACGCCATTTCCGCCTGGCATCTACGTTTGTAGCACAGCATCACGAGATCCTGTCACATGCAGCCTCGCGTCGTGTCCTCCTGTACATCTAGTGGAAGAACTCCCTTTCCTGAAGAAAACGAACTGCCGTTTCCTTGGTTTTAACAGCGTCGTATAGTGCGAGAAAGTGCATTTTTATTTAACACCGAACTCAAAACATGATAAGAAAGATAGGATAAGAACCGAAGCCCAGAAACCTACCCGTATCTCGATCTCTGTCACCGAGGGAGGTCGATTGGTTAGGGATTAACGGAAAAGGCCCGACCTTTTGACATTTATATTCACCTATAAATATGTAGTACTGTTACCCTTTTTTTTATACCCCAAAAAAGGCTAAAATAGTCGGAGTTTGTTGTTAGGAATGGAGCTGAGGTGACAGAAAGGCCGCGAGGAGGAGTCGAGAGAGACGAGTTTGGTCAGGTGGGCGTGGGGACACAGACAGAATCAAGCTCGCTGGAGATTTTCCTCTGGAAAAGAAGAAAATACGTCATCCGCAGCTAAGTGTGTGTGATGGTCAGGCCTGACTTGAAGTCCTCGGGCAAATATAGGTATAGGAATAAGGAAACTGTGGTAGAGTGTGTATACGTACTATTGTTATCACTCCGAGCTAATTAAACTATTTTATGTTTTAGTTATAAGAGGCACCTTTTCTTCTGATTGTTAACAATTTTTTTAAAGTAAGGACGTTAGTGTTAAGTTCATTTCTTTTAGTTTATCGTTCTGTTTATTGTAGAAATAAGGAGTTTTTGGTGAAAATAAATTGTATGAAGGGATCTGTTAGTTGTCTATTTTACCATTATTATCAGTGCTAAGTATTTTGAATAATTTTTAAGGTCTCGCGCTACCTCAAGACCAACGGAAGGGAATTGACCATCAGTCCACGGTAGCAGTGTAGGTAGAGGCGCTGTTTCCCAATCGTAGGCCCGAGATCTATTTTGTCGCTTCCTCCTTTGTTTCCCTTGGACTACGAAGGAGGACGACTGGCGCCCAACATTTATCCTTTCGTTTACATTTTTTTTTTCTTATCCATTAACCCATCGCCTTCCTTAGGCCACCTAGGTGAGGTTTCGACCGTAACAGTACATACAACATTGTGTATGTACCTTGTGGTAATATACAATAGATGGAAAATAGTGAAATGCATTGTTTTCTGTTTTCACCCTGGATAAGAGAACACAACCTATTCCGAACCTGGGTGTATATCTAATACTCAATATATCTAAGAAAAATTCTTTGACACGTTACGTATTTCTTCCATTCCATGTTAGACTTCGATTTAGCGTTAATTGGATCAGTACAAAGTAGGAAGGTTTAATGAACTTAACGCCATAATTTAACGGTTCTCATCTATTCATTACCACGATAAAACTATTTTCTTTGTATTTCCTTGGAATGAGAATATAGTTTTTTTATCATTTCATATTTGTTGATTATATTTTTTCAAGCGGAAAGATTGTTTTTCTAAATTTCGTCAAAGCTCAAACCGTCAAACGGTTGAAAATTTAAAAAGCGAAAAGGAAATTTCCCCTTTTGTACTTACAACTCAAACCTAGGACAATGGTGGTACCAGAAAGGCGATTTTGAAGCGAAAGTGCAATTTTCCGGACATGGCTGAAAATACACTCTGACCATGTTTTGCTCCGATGACACAGAGCGACACATATACACCGTCGGCAAGTGGGCTGAGAAGGATTTTTCGTGTGGACAAGTCGGATAAGACATGACAAGTCCGTTCTGACAATTAGATCCCTAATTGTTCCGACAGGGGTAAGCTCCAATTGTTTTTGGAGTTTTCGATCAACTTCGGTGACTCGCGAACGGACAAAATAGATCGCAGATAACGGTTAAGTATGGAAAAAAGGTTTTTCCATTTATATTCAGTCTCACGGACTTCATTCATATTCAGAATTATTTTTTTCAATATTGTCTATTTACTAAAGCGAGATATCTCCTTGAGGTCTGAGGAGTGATAAATCTGAACTTTGGTAATATGAAAACAGATTTCATTTAGGCAGAAAACAATAAAGACCGAAATACACAAAGTGGATGAATAAAGTAAAAGTATCTTCCTAACATTTTTTAAATCAGCTTTTCTTGTAAATTAAAGTATAAATCTTGTAAGTTGTAAGTTAAATAAATGTATTCTTTGTATCAGTACATTTTATTGTTAGTTCGGTTTTGGCAGTACAGCATTGAAAAAATATTGCGGAAGTGAACAAGCATGCTGAAGAAGGTTTTGTCAGACCATCGGGGTTTACGTTACTAGGAGTAGCTTACAACGTTGGGCACGTCGACTAATATTACACAATCTTCATTTCTTCGTTGAGGTTTTTACCAGATCCCAGATTTGTTGCCGTGTCATTAACGCCTTCGCTTTTGTTCTGCTGTTTCTTCTTCTTCTCGATAATATCTACACATGTTTGTTTCTGATGCATATCTACATACACATGCATACTTACCTCTGTAGTCTGCAGTGACCAGTCCTACTATCATTCTAGCCCTAACATGTCCTGGGATGGTTGCCGTTAGTTTCTGCGGTGGCCCTTTGATGAACTTTTTCTTAAGTTTCTGTCTTGGAATACATTCTCATTGAAACGTGAACTTCTTAACCCTTGTCTTGATGAATCTATGTTTTTGTAAATTTTGTTTGCTGCAAAGCTGATGTTCCCTGACTGATCTTTGGCCGTTGGCCTCTTTCGTTGCCTCTCTGCTCTGTATGAAGGTTCCCAAACAAGGGTGATTTTGTAATTTTCCTTTACGTCTGAATGGGTTATTAGATACCATCCCGAACGGCTCTGAACTTTAGTAATCATGAGGTAGTAGCCTTTAGTGCCGCCTGGCTGTCAGAGTAGATGTCTTTTCTTATGTTAGAACCCCTGATTTCCCTGGAAATAGTTCAATAGCCACAATTTACGCGTAAACGACGCACATTGCTAGTCCTTAGTTTATTTACCTAGATGTACCTGACCTATCTTCGCTATTAGAGCCATCTAAATACCATATATGGTCGGCTTTAACTGGAATCCCTTTCTTCCAGTTTGCTCTAGCGGTATTTTGATTTGAGTTGACAGGCATCCCCAGAACTTTATCTCTTTGATTTTTTATGTAATAGGCTATTCAGTCTCTCCCTGCATTACCTTATTCATTTGGCTCTAGCTTCTCTCTAAGTGAAAATGGTTAATAAATATAACAGATACAAGCAGTGGTAGATTCAGGAGGACTTCCATGGCAGCTCCAATAATGCACACTAGTCTTTCAGCTGTAATGTATTAGTCTACCAAACCACCAATCTCTAGCTTATCTGCAGCTCTAACAGCCACTGTAACCATACGTATAACCATATGGACACATCTGGATTTAGTCACATGCTTTTCTACGTAGTGGTGATTTGCGCTGTTTGTGTGAGTCTGTTTAGATGCTGATTCCAAGAAAGATTTTGGTCAAAGATGGTGGTTAGGTATTTCTCTTCTTTAGAAAAGTTACAGCTCAAGTAAAAAAAGTTAATGGCACGAGAGGGATTCGAACCAACGACCTTCGGCAAAAGAAGGAAAACTCATAAGGTGGAGTTGAGATGGGGAGTTGATGTCCGAGTGGATCGAGGTCACGATAGCTCAGGTGGTAGAGCAGCGGCGTATCTAGCCGAAGGTCGTGGGTTCGAATCCCTCTCGTGCCATTAACTTTTTTTCGTCTCAACTAAAAACCTTAATTAATTGTCATGTAATTGGTCAAGCGAACCACGAAAGTAGTGAATTAAGAATTTGAAGCTATGGTTTAGGTCCTAATACCAGAGTGTTTTCGCTGAGGTGTATTTGGTTCATTAGCTATTTTAGAGGATCTAGAATAGATAGAACATATAGAAACCATCCGTTTTAGCCATCAAAATCGTCGTGTCCTTTTCACCGTATGAAAAACTATTTTTTTCTCTCCCGTCGAGCGGAACGGAGTCGATAATACGGCTGTTAAAAGGACTGGGATATAGTTTTATTATTATGCGTCATGAAAGAAAGCGGCAGCCAAACCGCTTTGACACTGATGACAAAGCTATTGTCACACAAGACACAGCCGGTGGGGTACCGGGATGTCAAACAGGAGTAAACAGATCTCGGCCCGAATTCTTGACATTGTGTCGACTGTTCTTCATCCAGGGAACAATAAAATTCAAAGAAAGGACAAGCAGAAAAGCACGCGGAATTGGCGCTTCGGGACTTTCTTCAACCTTCCACTCGGGTTTAACGCTAAATAACCAATTTTTATTGTACAACTCGTTTTTGAACAAGTTTCAAGATCCGATCAAACCTTTTAAACTATTCTGATAGGAAGCTACTTTAAGTTTTTCTACAAGTATTTCTATTTCCAAACATTATGTGTTATCGGGGAGAAAACGTTCAGGACGTGCCCTAGAGTCCTGGCTAGACTTGAAAAATAATGATGAACAGCACTATTTTTATTATCCAAATTATGAGTGAAGTTGATACCATTTTGATTACTAAATTTGTTTGTACGCAAACATCAGTGTTTTATTTTCAAAATGTTTATAATTTTTTAAGACTTTATGATTGTTAAGGTTTTAAATGAGTTGTTTTACACTACTGAATCGTAGCATCGGAATGTACAGTAACGGGTATCTTTTGTATTCTAGTACCATACATGTTCTGATTTTTTTATATTTGCACGTTCATACACTTTTGTACCTTGAAGCCTTTTAAATTTCTTGATTGTATATAAGGTTAAGCTTGTGTGTCGGATGGTCCAAGATGTTCCAAGCAATCGCATGACTTTTGTTCGTGATTTTTTTCAGCGTAAAATCGTGATTCTGGTAAATTCGCGTGCTAGTTGAACAAAAAAAATATGGGATGGGTTCAAAAAGAAATCACGTTGCGGGTTTATGTGCCCAAGGGGGCCCAAATTTCAAGGGAAAGTGTTGTTATATTAATAATATATTATTTACAATAAAATATACAAAAAACTCTTCAGGATGAGCATGCTTCTTTGTACTTTGAGATCGATCGTGTTTATAACTGAAGAACTCTTTCCTTTAAAGTAATTCTTTCGTCGGTCAATCTTCTTAATTGAACTATGTTAAATTTATAAAGGTGCTCAATTATTCATTGAGGTGAAACTTTTAAATCTTAATAAAATAACAAGCTCACATGTTCATCTGAAACTTTTCATCGAGTTGTACCATTGTAACACGGATCCTCCTTCGTTATTTGAGGAAAATAGTAGGACGAATAGATTAAAATCTTTATTTACATATTAATCAAGAAACTCACTTCTTTTCCTCCTCGGACTCCAAAAGTGAACCAAAACGGGACTTGATCTAAAGTAAACCGGTTTTAAATCTCCAACACCAATTAGGGCGGTCCGTGAAATCTCTCTTACGACGTCTTTGCCCACAGATTAGAAAGGAAAGTCCTGTTTGACTCTTCGAGGCCAGGAAAAATCGATTTGAGTCTTTCTTTCGACTGTCAATGCCTGTACTATTATGTTGATAGAGTGTGATCTCTCACTCCCTCTCACTCTCTCTCACACCAACGGACACGAACAAAGAACTTAACTACGCTCGTGCATTCATTCTTTCCGTCATTAATGATACTATTTTATTATTTGTCAGTTAATAACTGAATGATCCCTATTGACTGATTGTTTGACCGATTACTTACTGACTTTGAAATAATTGATTGAGAACAGTGATGAACAGCATCGTATTTGTCACATTTCAGTCCTAGATATAATCTTTGCTCTAGAAAAAATTCTTGAGTTATCTGGACGATAATAATCATTAATTAATCTGAAAAACTTGTATCGTAGAAAATTACTAAAATCTAAAAATAACGGCCATTAAAATAAACATTACGCTGATCGATTGACTGATATGATCGATTCTGATCAGCAACTTTTGATTGACTTAAATTGTAAGAGTTCTTTTTGACGTTTTTAAGAGTTCAATGATTATCTTGAGTTATGCTGGGTGGATGAACCCAGTAGTTTTGTCGTTTATGAACATTCTAGTCCTCATAATTGTTTTGTCCTGACAGACTTGGTTTGGTATTTCGCCATATTCATGACTGATAATGCCAGGCTGACTAAGTTTTCCATTTTATTGGCTAAGTTCGTACGGAACGACTGATTTTCACATCTCTTATCACCAATGGCTGATTACTGACTTACAAGAGTAATCTTGACACTCTCTAATTATTTACTTGAAGTCTGAAAAACAATAAAATTGGATGATTGATTAATGTACTGACTGTACTTACTAATTGATTTATTCACATCCTACTGAATGATTGATTTTCTGACTTACCGAAGTGTTCTTGTTGTCACTCATAATTAGTTACTCTTAAAATTCTATTGGATGATTCTTACAATCAACTTCTTATTAATCAATTGATTAATTGACTTACTAACCTTATTTTCACTAAATCAATCTGATCTTATCGTTAGCTAAAATCCTACTAATTGGTAATAGATTGACGGACTGAACTGAATAATCAATTTTTTAATATATCATATATATTAACACATTTTAAATTTATTTACTTATATAAATAAGCCGTTAACTTACTAACTTTCTATTGATTGATTAACCGACTGAATAACTGCTTACTTATTTTATTTGAGTTACTGAACATATTAATTTTTTCCTAAACTGATTTCTCTGGGGGAATGATTACATCGTTTATAATTGGTAACTTTTTTTCTACATTGATTTGAGTCAATTTGTGAGCAATCTACGCATTTTGAACTGTTGCAGAGTACCTTCGTGCTTAGGAAAACTTTGACTTTTTGACCGGGAAAGAAAGTCAAATGACTCGACAGTACGTAAACAAACGAAATCTGGGCCGGTCATCATGTGTATGCAAACAATGGCGTCCCAGGGGAAATCACGAGGAGGTTCAAGAGCGCGTGAAATCAATGCCACGGATTCTGGATCATCAAAACCGAAGGGCAATTCAAATAGACGGTCGTTACATATCTCAGGCATTCACCGCGGCTTTGATTCAACCTTCTTAACCCGAGAAGATACAAGGGCTAATGACAGGTTGCAGTTCTTAAGACTTGATAAAGTACATTTCGGAACGGAAAGCATAATGAATCAATGGTTCAAGGTGGGAACCGGATAAAATGAAGTTAGTCCGACTTTATTGTTTGATTTTCTCAATGAACCGACATCTCCTTAATTTAAAACTGATTGGCCATCATATTTACACTTTTTTATTATATCGTAATTAACCACGTGGAGTAACGCTTTGATAACTTTATTAATTTGTTGATTGATATTCGTGTCGTTGAACTCACTTATTCACTGAAAATTCGAAATTAGATTTTGTGGACCGATTGATCAAATAACTTCTTTCGATTAATTAATCTTTATGTAATGTATTGATTCGAATCTCGCTCGTGACACTGGCTTTTTTATTTCAACCTTTTACATAAAGATTGCTAACAAAAATGAACTTATTTGTATCATTATTTCAAAGAAAGAATAAAAATTGACAGACAAACTTTTTGTTTCTTTGTATAGGAATTTTCTTTTTTTCTTTCATTTTCTTAGCAGATAGGCACATATTTTAGTCTGTTGGTTTGTTTTTTTGGTGAATATGCGTTTTTTATCTTTTCTAACAAGAGAAACTAATCACATGAAAGAAAGTTTAAAGATCTCTTAATCCAATACAATATTTGGCTACATCATATAATTAACACTTATTGGCTGTGTTTGTCGATGAAGGAGGATGAACGTGAGACATTTCATATTGAATCACTGCAAACACAGATTCTCTATCTGATCCAATATCACATAAATCTACAAAAATTGTTCAATTGAACGGATAATTAGCAATATTATAACTTAAAACGAGAAAAGGTGGACAATTTTGGTGAACATTGTTAACAAATCCATTAGATTTCTTGGTCCATCCTTATTTCTTGGACTTTACCAAATAACTTCTTTCAATTAATTAATCTTTATGTAAGTTGAGACAAAAAGGCCAGTGTTACAAGCGGGATTCGAACCCACGATCTTCGGCTAAATACGCCGTTGCTCTACCACTTGAGCTATCGTGAAGTCGTATTTAGCCGAAGATCGTGGGTTCGAATCCCCTCTCGTGTCACTGACTTTTTTATCTCACCCAATACCTTACTTAAAGGTTAATTAATTGAAAGAACTTACTTTAGTGTAGACATGCAGATTCTAACCGGTTCTATAATTTCCTGAGCATATTTTTTCGTTTTAAATAAATTCAATTAATTAATCATTATGTAAGGTATTGGACGAAATGAAAAAGTTAGTGTCACAAGCGGGTTCGAACTCACGACCTTCGGCTAAATACGCCGCTGCTCTACCACTTGAGTTATCGTGACTTCGATCCACTCGGACACCAACTTCCCACCTTTCGAATTTTTCTTTCCTTTTTGCGATTTTTCAAATGTGTAATCTATTCGATTATCGGCGACAAATGAAATAGCCACGGAGAGCTTTAGTGAAGATATACTTCATTTAGCCTATTAAATTCATTGTTCAATTGAACGGATAATTAGCAATTTTATAACTTAAAACGAGAAAAGGTGGACAATTTTGGTGAACATTGTTAACAAATCCATTAGATTTCTTGGTCCGATTTACCAAATAACTTCTTTCAATTAATTAATCTTTATGTAAGTTGAGATAAAAAGGCCAGTGTTTTTTTTTGCTTTGTTTTGGAACATTCAGCAAGAGTACGGACCTATGAAGTATCAAATTCCATTTTTTAGCATGACTAGAAATTCATAAAGCAATAAATAAATAACACACAATAAGTGCTAAGAATAAAAAATTTCGGTGCGAAAACAACAACAGCAAAGGATAACAACAACATGAATAAATAAAGGTGCAGACCTACCAAATAACAAATTACATTTTGACAAAACTAACAATTTGAAGACACAAACTAATAAATTAATAACAAGTAACAGATGCAATGATTAACTATCAACTAACTACAATAAATACTGCAGAATAAATACAGATCAAACGCTCGGGAAGCTAATAGCCGTCCTATGAGGAGGGGATCTCTGCCGGCCGCAGAAAGCCATCCCCGGGGAGGCTCTCGTCCACAGTTTTACACAATTTAAAAGGCTACTGTTCTTCATAAAACGGGTGTTTCAGGAGGATGTGGATAAAAACCATTTACAAAATATGACGCATTGTCCTATGGAAAAGTCCACATCCCCCCCACATCCCGGGGACTAAATGCCCAGCGCGTTTAGAGAGCCCGACCCGAAGACAGCCCCGCATGCGGGCTGAAACCCAAGGGGATTGAACCGACCTCTACCTTAACGATTTCACGTTTACACGTTGATGCCACTATTTTGTAAGAAGGAATATATGACCTGGTATACGTCCACTCTGTTAAGAGCAAGTAGGCTCTCCCAGCTGACAGGTTTGTTGATTTCTTTTATGTTGTACAGATTTTCAAGGAAGTCTGTTCTGGTAGACTCGTATTCTGGACACTCTAAAATCAAATGCTTGATAGTTTCTGGTTGATCACAGGTGGGACAGTTTGGGGACGCTCTACGATTTATTTTGTGCAAATAAGCCCCGCAAATGTAGTGGTTGGTGCGTATCCGAGACATTGAAGAATAACATTTTTTGCATCCGAATTTGGATGTAGCAAACCATGGGATGGAGCGCAATTCTGGGTGTAGCGATTTGTAAAAGTTTCCCGCCGTTCCGCTGTTGTACCAGTTGCGCCACTCCACTAACCAGTGTTTGTTTAAGGTACGTTTCGCATCTGTCTTTGGCAGTTTTATGTCCTGGTATTGTCCGGCTGTTGTCGCTCGTTTGGCTAACTGATCTACTATGTCATTACCCTTTATGCCACAGTGTCCGCGACACCAACAGAAAGCTGTTTGTATGTGGCGATGCCGTAAGGTACAAACGATATTGACTATGCGTGTCACTAGATAGTCGCACTTTGAGTTGGCCAGTGTTACAAGCGGGATTCGAACCCACGATCTTCGGCTAAATACGCTGTTGCTCTACCACTTGAGCTATCGTGAAGTCGTACTGGCTTATACACTGGCTTATAAGCGTAGGCGAATTATAACACAATAAATTAACAATTAGTGTTTTATTAGGTAAATGCTGGACTGTTTTATTTATGGATAAATTAGTTTCGATTGCTTGTAATACGTTCTGACAATGCAATCTTCACGCAGATAATAGCTAAACTGGGGGCGTCGGTGGCCGCAACGGTTTAGGCGTTGACAAGGCGCTCATCACTGTAAGGGAAAGGTCCCGAGTTGGAATGCAGGGCCGCCGGATTCGAACCCGACGTACTTACAAATGGACTTTTTTCAAAAACACCGGCACCCCGATGGTTCAAATAACCTCGTAGTTGAAATACCCTCTTAAAAAAAAATTAAAAAAAGATATATAAATATAAACATTTGGAGGGTTAGCAAAGTGGGATATAGATAGATTGTTTGTCAGAAAAAGATACATAAAGAGAGCGAGAGAAAGAAACTATAAAGAAGTAGGTGCACGAATAGCGATAAAGAAAACAATGTGTATGAGAGAATAGTAGGAGAGAAAGAATCATAGAAGAATAACAAGGGTGAATGAGAGATAGTGTGAGAGTTAAAAAAATAAAAAAGAGAGAGAGAGAGAGAGAGAGAGAGAGAAAAGGAGAGATAGAGAGAGAAAGTAAGAGGGTGAGAAAGGGAACAAAGGTAAACTTATTTCATAAAATATTGTCAGAATTTGTAGTTTCACGTTTCTACTATTTCACTGACGCTGAATTGGCATCCTGACTACCTGACTAACTTTATCCCTCAGGACTAATTCCTGAAACTTATATTGACTGTTGAGTAATTGACTGACTTACCTAATAAATTTGGGAAATAACATTTCTCACTGACTTCGTACTGATTGATTCACTTACGAAATTCAATATCATATCCCTTCTACTAAATTTCTGCTGGCTGATATATTGTTTGATTGACTGAACCGACTAAATCAATTTTTCACAATATCTTTACCAGGGAATGATCGAATTACATTACTTGATAAACTATCTTATATATTATTGACTGATTGATTAATTAACTCACTGAACTGACTGACTTACGTTTTGAGAGTATCAATTAACAACCAATGATTCAATTATGAATTGACTAACTCACTTACTGACTATTGACTGATTAATTGGCTGGCTGACTTAAATTTGCAATGTATCAGTAACAATAATGAATTACATACTGATTAATGTACTTACATACATTTCCTGTTGGCTGATTGATTAATTGATTGACTGATCTGACCTTACTTTTTTCCCTGCGACTTAAGTTTTCAGTACAACACTTAACAGGGAGTGATTGAGTTATATACAGACTAACTCACTTATTGAGTAGTTGATTGACCGACTTATGTTTTGAGTGTATAAATTAACTGTCAATAAGTAGATTGGACTTACTTCCTTCTGATTGATTGATAATTGACTTACGTACATTTTGAATGTACGAGTTAACAGTAAATGATTGAATTACATACCATCTAACTTACTTAACTTAGACGGATTGATTAATTGTCTGAATGAAACGATTGACTTTTTGAGTGTATCACTTAACAGCGAATTATTGACTGGCTCGACTCACTAATTACTACCTAACTTTATACTGACTGATTGATTGGCATATTAAACACAATAAATCGGTTTTCCATTACATCATTATCTCATTCAATGATGGATATGCTGACTGAAAGTTTTCAAAGATTTTAACTTCATAAAAACAACTCCCACATATGTTTACGTTTTTCTTTTTTTTTAAAACGAGGGTTTGCAACAGCAGAGGTCTTATAAACCCTCAGGGTGCCGGTGTTTTTAAAAAAAACCATTTGTAAGTATGTCGGGGTCGAATCCAGCGGCCCTGCATTCGAACCCGGGACCTTTACCTTACAGTGATGAGCGCCTTGTCAACGCCTAAACTTTGCGGCCACCGACACTCCCTTATTATTGTTGCTTATTATTTAAAAGGTTATAATTTTCAATCAATTTTTCGAATTGAATTAAAAACATTGTAATGCAGCTTCAATTAGATGTTTATAAAGTGAGTGAATTTTAGCTCAGATAAACGTTTATCTTTTGTTTTCTTACAATGCACGCCGTGAGATGTGTTTGTAAACTCCTTCAACCTGATGACAGATAAGCTATAAGCTTGAAATCAGGATCATTGGAACCAACTTAATTTGAGTAGGAACTAATTTTTTAAAAGGACTGAAAACAAACTCACTCCACTATTTATCATTTCTACTAGCATTTATCCTTATATATGTATATATATATATATATATATATATATATATATATATATAACGTGTATATATTTCTCGTGTATTTATTTCAAAAGGGCCTTTCAAAATTTGTACAATTTGAAAACAAAAAATCTGTAACTATGAAAGCTAGATCAGACCAGATCGGTTGATGATTATATTGAGAATAGAAGGCCCCGGAAAAAATGAATAAAAGGAATGTCCGAGTTGATTTAGAAGTTTATAGTGATTACTTGTTATTATTTTATCGGTACCGACAACGAGAATGGTTGTTATGTCAGTTTTGGTCTCCAACGTAAAAATTTTCTCGTTTGCGTTTCTTACAAATAATCTGTCTCATTTATGTATTTGCAAAAAACAAAAAAAAATATTTCCATTCGTATTCAATGTTAGCCGGTGTGAACTGTGAGAAATTGAAAATTCACCCTACACAATGTCAGGCTTTCACTTAATCAATTCCATTTCAGACGAGGAGCTATCTTGCTGATTTGCGGTTCTACGGTTAATTTAATTTTTTATTTATTTTGTTACTTCAGAGTAGTTTGGTTCCTTTCGCTTTAAGTATTCATAGAGAATCGCTCCTCGGGTTCAAGAAAGTGAAGGATAATAACTGCATAAATCGATCGTTTGGGGTTATTAGAACACTATTGAACTCGTAAATATAAGGAAAAAATCAATTTTAATTAAATACTTTACAGGTCGTGATGTGAGATTTTATATATGGATTAATGTACCATGACCACAAAATAAAATTAGAGGATAAACTATCAGGAAGAACAAGGGAAATGTCCAATATAATCAAGTTATAATTATAAAATTAATATAATATTACTAATTAAAGTTCGTTTGAAACTAATCTGAATTGTACTACTACTTTACCGAAAGTGTCTTTTAGTTTTAGCTTTGTAACTTTTTACACAACTAGGAACTTAGTATTTTCTTATCCTACGAAAAAACAATCGATTGATAGCCTTGAAATACACATATAGCAATATACAACAAAAGTAGAAAACCACACGAAAAGATATATTTATATTACATAAATTATTTACTCTACTTTTTTTTTACGAGGGTTCGAAACAGCAGAGGTTATATCAACCCTCGGGGTGCCGGTGTTTTTGAAAAAAAGCCCATTTTTAATCCAGCGGCCCTGCATTCGAACCCTGGACCTTTCCCTTACTGTGATGAGCCGTGTCAACGCCTAAACCGACGCCCCCATTTACTCTACTTAAAACTTACTTTAATAATTAAAATATATCCAGAGATTGGGAAATGACCCATTGGGCTGCTGAGGATGTGCCAATGGGCCCGAAACGTCAATAAAAAGATTTTGATGCCACACAACATTTGAGCTCTCTTTTCTCCACCTACCATCTGACTGAAATATTTAAACATGTTTATTTTATTTATAGTTTTACTCTTAATTAATCTACCTGTTTTTCATTCATATCACTTTGTTAATCAAAGACAAATAAAAAAATTAAAAAGCTTTTATACTAATGTAAATGTAGGACGACCAAATTTTCAAGTTTATTTTACACAATTTTTGCCAAATCATTAAATATGTAAACACACATGAATAACGTTAAATAACATATTACTTATACTTGCTTTGTTTTCGTCTTTTTATGGTGCTAAATAAACTTTTATTTATAAATAAATACATAGATAGAAAAAGAAAGAGATTGATTCATTAATGATGTATTTATTAAAATACACGCAAAAGTTAGGTCTGTAGGACCTTTCTTACAATATCCGTGTAATTACAATTATAATATTTGTTTATAGTCGTAACAGAAATAATATAGAACTAACAAATTATTATAAAACCAACAATGAACTAAATGAATGAAGTGAAAGTAAGTTGAATTTATAAGTTATACTATTTAATTTTACAATTTAAAAATGAAATAAAATACAAATAAATTAATGGTAAAAAAGTATATAAGAAACAGAGAAAAATGAAAGTAATAAATAAAAGTAGAGAGAGAGAGAGAGAGAGAGAGAGAGAGAGAGAGAGAGAGA